>NW_006442103.1:19297879-19309785 GCF_000325575.1 Pteropus alecto
CCAAAGATTAGTTTGAAGCTAACCAGAGACCTCTAGAACAAAGGGGGAGACAGAAATTCCCTTTTATTCCTTTTTTCTAGGCTGGACTCGAGAGTTATTTTATTTCAAGGCTGGGAATGAAATAATCATTGTCCAGATCTGATCTTGGAGACATTCCTGAGCTCTTAAGCAGGGGGAGGGGATGAAAAACAATCAATCCGTCAGGAGTCAGGCTTTGTCCTGGATTCCTGTCCTCTGAGCCAACCTGCAGATAGAATTTTCAGCTCCAGACAGGCCCCGAGAACTGTTATGTATTCACACCACTGAGTGAGTGAGTAAATGAACAGATGTTTCTTCTGATGTCTGCAGTGTAGACAGCTTAACCTACTGGTATGTCTCAGTGGGAGTCAGGACCCTGGAATTCTTGGTGTTTCCCTGACAGCCAAGCCATGTGCCTTAGTGCACCGCACGTGGACATGGAAATATGGCTCATACATTCTCTGGGTTGTTTTTAATTGTCGGAGGCAGATGCAGTAGGTACAAGGAGCCAGTGTGTTGCAAACTGCAGATCACAACCTAGTGGGTCTGAAATTCACTTAGTGGGTTACAACCAGCATTGGAAAAGAAATAGATTTCAACTATATGATGTTCTGGAAAAGGCAGAACTATGGAGACGATAAAAAGATCAGTGGTTGCTGGGAGTTTTAGGGGTGAGTGGGGGGGTGAATGGATAGAACGCAGAGGATTTTTTAGGGCAGTGAAAATACTCTGTATGATATAATGATGGATATACGTCTTTATATTTTTGTCCAAACCCTTAGAACGTACAACACCATTCACCTAAGGTGAATGAACTACCAAGTTTGGGTGATTGTGATGTGTCAGTGTAGGTTCATCCTTGGTACAAAATGGACCATTTTGGTGAATGATGATAACGAGGGAGTCTCTGCATGTGTGGGGCAGGCGGTACCTGGGCAGTCTCTTTAGGGTTTTTCATAAACCCTAAAACTGCTCTTAAAAAATAGTCTTAAAATAAAGACAGAATGAACGCTCTCAGAGTGTTAGGGTAGACATTTTGGGCAAAACTTTTGTTTCAATTATATATATGTATACATATTATATGTGTGTGTCTGTGTGTTTATTGGATATAAAGTACAATGTATTTTTTAGATCAAAAAGTTTGCAAGCAACTGTATTAAGTTATACTGTCAAATAAAAGCACAAATCAACCACAACCATTAGATATTCCTATTAAGTTTTTTTGGTTATAAGCAGCAGAGGGTGACTCCAGCTAACTTAAGCAGAAGAGGAATTTATTAGAAGGAAGTGGCAGCTCAGAGAATTTAAGGGAAAGCGTAAAAATTATGATGACTTGAGGGAGTCTGGAGGCCTGGATAGGTGGGAGGAACTCATGGAGGGTTTCTACTTCCCGTTGAATTGGTTCCAGCTGTTTTAGGTCTTTTTGCCCTTGACCGCCTTGGCCAGCGCAGGGTTCCTTGATTGACAGGCCAGTCACATTACACAGTGAAGGAGGGAGGTTCTCCAAAGCAGAACCCAAGTGCTTCTGCCAGGGGAGGGTGAGTGCTTTGTGGCAAGAGGGTGGTTTGCGTGATCTCTGATTTTCTTTTCCTTTTAAAATCAGTGTTAGCAAAGGGATATATATGAATGATTTTAAAAAGATCTAATAATAT
The DNA here is from genome assembly GCF_000325575.1 of Pteropus alecto. NCBI lineage: Eukaryota > Metazoa > Chordata > Mammalia > Chiroptera > Pteropodidae > Pteropus > Pteropus alecto. The sequence continues at coordinate 19,299,550 of NW_006442103.1, forward strand.
CAAAAGGCTTTTAAAATAATATGGTTATAGTGACACTTCTTGATTTATCAATTTTAGACACCTATTGGCTTCCTGCTGTAAGAAATTCTGGGCAAGTTTATATTCCCGCCCCTCACACCCTCTCAAAAAATCTCCCATCCTCTTAATGTACTTAACTTACATCACAACTTTGGGCTAAACTATGATTTCTGTTAATAGCATTGTGGTTGAGAGCTTTGTCCTGGGAATCGACCCAGTGGCCTGGAGTCAGGACTTCAGTGTTTGCTTTGCCCAAGGTTAAGTAAATTACTTAATTTCTTCAGTCTCATTTTCCTCATCTTTGCAACGGGGATAATAATCGCACCGTATCAGGAGGTGGTTGTGAGGATTTAATAAGGGAATACCCAAGAAACATTAAGCACAGTGCCTGGCACACGGTAAGTGCTCAGACGTTCGCTGTGATTTTCTGTTTGCTACTTACCGCTTCAGCCGTGGCCAAGGGATGGAGGAAGAGTCTACGAACCCCGGTCTGGGCAAGGTTTGCTCTTCTCATTATATCAGTGTTTCTGCTTGTCTGTTCCTCTCCCCTTACCTCTGCCAGCAGAGGGTCCTGAGGATGAGACGGGGCCTGTCGGAAGACCCGGGTTGAAAGCCTGGGTGACCTTTGCTAGTCCCAGCTCATCCAGGTCTGGCTTAGACGGAGCGATGGTCAAGTTCATGTTTTGGCATCCACCACCTCATGGACGAGGCAGCTGGTGTCCCGTGATGCTCTGAGCTCTTTGATAAGGTCATGCTCTTCGAGTAATCCGTCTGTGTCACCCTTCCTTAGAATATTTGCTCTTTTTTCATCCTCTCTAATTTTTTCTTTTGATCAGTCCTGGCCAGAGAGTTTCTCTCAACACCTGGGTGGATCTGCAGTTTTTCATCAGCTGCAGTCTGAACCTTTGTCTTTACCATGGAACAGGTGTCATTCCTTTAGGCCCTCAGAAACCGAATTAGTGCAGTGCCGTTTTTCCTGAGCCCCGCTCTCTTTTTTTTTAAATGTATAACTAAAGCTGTGGTTTATCGAGGGTTTACCATGGGCCTGAATTTTTTTTTAACCGCTTTATTAAGAAATCATTCACATACTGTGCAAATCACTCATTTAAAACATATAATTCAATGGTTTTTAGTGTATTCACAGAGTCTACAGTCGTCAACATAATCAATTTTAGAACATTTTCATCACCCCGTAAAGAAACCCTGGTCCGTGAGCAGTCACTCAGGAACCTCGCCCCTGCCCCTCCCTGCCCCCGCCCAAGCCCTAGGCAACCACCAGCCTACTTTGTTTCTCTAAGGATTTGCCTATTCTAGATACATTAATATAAATGTAATCATATAATATGTGATCCTTTATGACTGGCTTCTTTCAAATAGCATGATGTTTTTAAGGTTGATCCATGTTGTAACATAAATCAGTACTTCGTTCCTTTTTGTGGCTAAATTAGTTCATTGCAGGCTTATATTATCGCGTATGTTCATCATGGATAAATGCTGGTGGACTTTTATGTTGTTTCCACTTTTTTTCTATTATGAATAACGCTGCCATGAGCATTGTTTACAAGTTTTTGTGTTGACATATGTTTTCATTTCTCTGGGAGGGAAATACCTAGGAGAGGAATCGCTGCCTCAGAATATTTGCATTTTAAAAGCACGATTCATGCGCAGTCCCTGGTGCTTACTCCAGAGGCAGGAATGAAGTCTAAAATGGTGGCAGCCCTGGCTCTGTGAGGGAAAGAAACTCCTGGGCAGAGGGACTTTTCGGGTCTGGTGCCTGCTCCTTCCACTCAGGACACCTGTCCCAAGCTCCACCCTAATTCCTCCACACACGACCCCCTCCCCGACACTGTCCGATTCTTACTGCCAGGAGCACTTATGGCTGCTCTCTCCAGGGCTGCCGGGGGCCTGGGGAGTCCTGGGCTCTGCCTGCGGATCTGGGAGAGGAGGCTTACCCAGTCACCGGGCATTCGGCACCAACATAGGCCCATATTTCTCCAGGGTGGGGGGGGTGTGTGTGCACCTAGTTGGTTTCGGTTCCAGACATGTGTGTTCAGAGCAGGTGGGACGAGCTGCCCTGCCTGCTGGTAATTCAGGTATGTGCCTCTTTGGGTTACACGCTGAGTCTTGTGAAATACCTGTTTCCTCGGGGTGGGGACGTTTAGATGGGGGAATGAGTATGTATCAGAGAGCCTAGTGGCCCAGATTTTTATACATATAGTTTATATACATATTTTTTTTCTAGCGACGCCAGGTTTCAATCAATGTTTATTGAAATGTCTCGCATGCTCACTGCTGCTTGATATAAGTAAACGAGCAGGGACAGGAAGAAGGAAAAGAAAATACAGGGTAGGGTGGGGACAGGTAGATGAAGGGGAAAAGGGAAGCAGTCTTCTAGGGTCCGGAGGCACAAACACAAAGGTTACAGAGCAAGGTGGTCAGAGACCGGGGGTGCAGGTCACTTGACCCAGCCATTTGAGGGCAGGGGGCTGGGGAACTGCCCCTTCGGTCCAGGTTGGCTGGGCACTGGGCAGGTTTCCTGGAGAGAGCCCGGCTCAGCGAGAGGGTGTCTCCCTCAGAGCTGGGTGTCAGGGAGCCCGCCTCCCCCCACGTACGCACGCTCCGGCCAGACCCAGTCTGTGCCAGGGCTCCAGGTAACAGGAGGGCTGCCCCATTTAGGGTGCCACCCTAAATCCCCTTTGCTCACTTCACCTCCCAGTCACCCCGGCCAGCCCTCTGCATAGAGCTGTCCAGCCCATGCCTCTGGGCAGGTGGCCAGACAAAAGGCAAACACCTGTCTCGCTGGCTAATCTGTGGGAAGGAACGGGAGTGATTGTGTCATACTCAACAAAGGGCCACCTCTGGCCAGGACAGCTTTGCTTAGGTGACCAAGGGCACCTGAAACCTGCAAGCCGAGGCCAGAAGTCTCAGCCAGGAAAGGGTGGCCCCCGCCCCCGGCCTTCTTTTTGACCTCCTTGGGACTTGCCTCGTCTTGGCCACTGGGGAGCCAGTGTTTCAAGGGGCTAGCAATTCTCATTTCTCAGAGGGGGACAGCTGAGGCGGCTGCTGCTGCAGTAGCTTGCGGGACCACATACATTCGAGTGGGAGGGGGGACAATCAAAGGACAAAGTGATGGAGGAACGGGTTACAGGTCGAAGGTGAATTACGGTTGGTTGCTGGTTCCCAGCTCAGGGGCGGTCTCCACTTACTTCCTTTTAGAAAGACCCTTGACCCTCACCCGCTACCCAGTCCTCATGGCCCCCCAGGTGCCTGGGGAGAGGGAGGTGGAGAGACTTAGGCTTCTCCTTAGATTGGCCCTGTTCACAGGAGCCTGTGGTGTGACAACCACGGGGCCTCCCTGGTTATTTCCCTGTCGCCTCTCCTGAGCGTCTAGATCTCTAACCCCTCAGCTATGTGTTTATCCCCCGTCCCCGCTCCGAGGAGTGAGTCACGGCAGAGATTTGTTTGAACAGAGTGGAGAGGCTGCCTATATAATTTGGAGGTGGCTGGGCTTCTCCCCGAGACTGTTTATGGGATTGGAGACTGCTTACCTTGTGATTAGCCTTTTTCCCTAGAGAAGAAGGCTCCTCACTGCATCTCTCCTTTCAGGGAGTCCCCAGTGGGGACCACCGTGCTAGACATTTGGGGGTACCCCTGGAGCCCACTTACAGTCCTGAGACCTCCAGCTCCAGAAAACAACCAGTGGCACCAAGCAGAGAGGGGGGCCCGGTTTCTGTCCCCGGCCCTGGGTTGGGGTTGTGGGGTGTGGCCTGTGACCTCGCAGACTGGATTCTCTGGTTCTGGAGGAGGAGGTGCCAGAGGGAACTGCGGGTTTATTCACAGGCTCCACTTAGACAGTTTGTCTCAGCCGCCCTCCTCCCCGGCAGCCTTTCTCGAGCTCCTTGGGAAAGTCATGCTGTGATTTATGGTTGCAAAGCACTTTCACACTGTTCCCACGCGTGTACCACCCGCCAGGGCGGGGTCGGTGTTACCCTCCCCGTTCCTCAGGTAGAAAACTGAGGCCAGAGAGATCCAGGGATTTGCTCAGGGATGGATGGGTGTCCGTCGGACTCAGAGCCCACCTCTGACTCCAAGTTCAGTACTTTTTCTTTCCGTCCATTTCTATATTTAATTATAGGAGTGTTGCACAGATGTGTTTTTGTTGCTCAAGTTTAAAACACTGTGGCAGTATGTGGAGTGAAAACCCCTTCCTTCCCCTGCCTTCTCTAGTTGAGAACGTGCTTGTTCTTTTCCTTCCTTCCTTCCTTCCTTCCTTCTTTCTTTTCTTTCTTTTCTTTCTCTCTCTCTTCCCCTCCCTCCCTCCCTCTCTCCTTCCTTCCTTCCTTCCTTCCTCTTTCTCTTTCTCTCTTTTTTCTCTCTCTCTCTTTCTTTCTTTCTTTTCCTTTCTTTTCTTTCTTTCTTTCTCTCTCTCTCTTTCTCTTTTTCTCTTTCTTTTTTTTACTCAGTGCTTTCTCTATGTGCTTCCTTTCCAGAGATGCCATGTGGCCTGGCGGTTAGGGGCACAGACTCTGGAGCCACCGGGGCTGGCTTCGAATCTGGGCTCTGCTCCTTACTGGTTTTACGACCTTCGGCAAGATACTTATCTTCCGTGCTTCAGTTTTCTCATCTATAAAATGGGGATGTTGATAATAATACAGACCATGTAGTATTGTCATGAGGGTTAAATAAGCTGCTATGCCAAGCGCTTGGAACAGGGCCCAGGAGGGCTCAGCATGTAGTAATTGCTATACATATAGGAGTTGGCAGTTCCAAGACAATGAAAAAAAAAACTCCTTAAATGTGTATGCTTAAATGAGAAGTCATATTTCAGAATTAATTTGCGACTTACTTGTTTTTACTTAATATATCTTGAAGATCTTTTCCTGTCGGTTCGTGGAGGTTCGCTTATCAGCAGTGTAGTGTTTCGTACTGTAGATGTTGCCATACTGCTTTGTTCACTAGAGAATGTTTATGCTGTCTCCAGTTTTTAACAACTGTAAACAGTACTGCAGTCCACAGTTTTGCACGTATATCTTTGGGCAAATACACCTTGGGGTGTCTTCCTAAAAGTGGAATTACTGGGTCAAAGGGTTTATAAAATATGCAAATTCTTTTTATTAATATTGCTAAATTAACTTCCAAAAATGCTTTTACAAACTTACGCTCTCTCCACCAGGAGATGAGATGGTCCTTTCCCCTTGATCTTCACCAATCCTAGGTATTATCAGTATCTTTAATATTTGCCAGTCAGTTGGTCTAAAAATGTATTTCTGCAGGATTCACGTGAAGAAAAGCCAATTGCTTTACTGAAAAGCAAGAAAGAAGCTTATACATATGGAGAGTTTTAAAGCATAGTTTTAAAGCATAAAATGGACACCTGTGAACTGAATACCCAGTTTAAGGAACAGAACCTTTACCAACACTTTAGAAGCCCCACCCAGGGGCCTGGAACCTAACCCTCCGCTTCCTCCCGGGAAGTGATCACTGTCCTGAATTTTGTGTTTATTTCTTCGCTTTCTGTTATACTTTTACTATATGCCCAAGTAATACGTTGCTTAGTTGAGTGTGTTTTGAACTTTATGTACACGGTATCATCTTACGTTCTCACCTCGCCTGAAGTTTGAGATTCATTCATGTCGATGCGTGCGGCTGTAGTTGGTTCATTTTCAGTCTTTGTGGTGACACGCCAGAGTTCATTCATGCATCTTCTTGTCAGTGGACCACCTGGGTTGTTTCCAGTGTTTTGCCGTTGCGAGCGACGCTGCTGTGATCATATGTCCTCTTTTTATACTTCTTAAATCTGTCGGTTTAATGAAATTCCTCCCCAAATGAGAGCTCGTTGTCGTTTTAACTTGGATTTTCTTGATTACCGGTGAGACAGAGCATCTTTCATATAGCCACCGGCCACTTATATTCCTTCTTAGAGTTGCCTTTCTTAGCCTTTGCTCATCGTTTCTCCTTATTTTCCCGTTTTCATGTCTGCTGTTCCCACTGTTCCGTACTGCTTCTCTTGCCTGAGGAATCTGAGTTCTCAAAAGAAAGGGAATCTGGGGAAATCCCTAGAATTCATGCAACACATTTTTCAAGTACCTACGCTAGGCCAGGCACTGTGCTAAATAAACTCTCCATGTCTTCAAGGACCTTGTGATATTATTGGGGGAGATGAAGGAATGCGTAGTCAACGAAGGAACGGGGCGGTGTTCCAGTGTAGGATACGTAGGGTCCCCAGGGTGCAGGGGCAGGCTCCAGCTGAGGAATGCAGGGTTAGGGCCCTCAGGGGATTCTTCAAGGAGGCAGGGGAGGAGAGAACAGCATGTGCACCTGTGGGGAGGTGGGAGCACACAGTGCTTCAGGAGGCTGATCCACAGAAGGGGAGATGCTTTGATTCGGATGCCTTCCTACAGTGGGGCCAGGAAAGCCTGAGGTGGTTAGAGAGAGTGTACAGTACACGTAGGGTACTGGTGGGAGTCAAGACATGTGGTGTAGACAGTGGTAGGCCTGCTCGTGGGGGGACTTCAATGCCTTGATAAGGCGTTCTTAATTTTCGCTTCCTTTTTTAAAAAGGTGTCTACTTAACAACAATTTACATACAACAAAGCATATCCACGTACAGTTGAGTAATTTTCACAAAGTAGATGAACTCCTCCAGCCAGTACCTAGATCAAGAAACAGATCACCACCGGCCCCGCGGGGACTCCTGGGGTCCCCTTACCTGCCCTCCACACCCAGCTGCTCATTTCTGTTTTGATTCCATCGTGGTCAGTTAACATACCCCGCATGATTTCGGTGCTTTGAAATTTGTCGGTTTGTTTTATGGCCCAGATATGGCTTATCTTAGTATTCGTTCCATAGGTACATGAAAAGAATGTGTATTCTGCTGTCGTTGGGCGGGGTGTTCTATAAACATCGATTAGATCTTGTGCCTTGGCGGTGGTGTTGAACTCTCGTAGAGCCTTGCTAGTTTTTTGTCTAGTTTGTCCATCAATTGTTGAGAGATGAGTTTTGACGTCTTCAACTATAATTGTGGGTTTGGGTGTTTCTTCTTTCAGTTCTATTGGTTTTTGCTTCACATATTTTGCAGGTCTGTTGTTTGGTACATGTAGACCTGGGATTGCTGTGCCATCTTTGCGGATCGGCCCTTTCGTATTACATAATGTCCCTCCGTCTCCAGAAATTCTCTTTGCTCCAAAGTCCACTTTACCTGATATTAATAAAGCCACTCTTGTTTTCCTTTGGTTAAAGTTTGCGTGATATATTTTTCCCATCCTTTTACTTTCAGTCTACCTATATCTTTATATTTAAAGTATATTTCCTGAGCCATGTTTTCTAAGTCTACTCTGCCAATCCCTGTTTTTAAATTGGTGTACTGAGACCACTTACATTTAGTGTAATTATTGGTATGGTAAGTCTGCCATTTTAGTTCTGTTTTTTTTTTGTTTGTTCTCTCTGTTCTGTATTTCTCTGTGTTCTTTTCCCTGCCTTTCTGTGGGTTACTTGATCACTTTTTTGGATTCCATTTTGATTCATTTATAGTATTGTTGAGTGTCACCCATTTGTATGGGATTCTTAGTTACTGCTCTACGTTTTACATTATAAATATACATATCACAGTCTACCGGTATTGTCTTTTTACCAGTTTGGGTGAAGTATAGAAACCTTACCTTCCTTTACATCCTTCTATGCTCTCTCATTTATAATATGATATCATTTAAATGTTTCCTCTGCATACATTTAGAACCACATCAGACAGCGTCATAATTTTAGCTTCAACCATCAAACATAATTTTAAAAAATTGAAGAGGAATATCGTATTTACCCATATTTTCGTTATCCATGTTTCTTTTTCCCTAATGTTCCAAGTTTCCTTTCTTACTGTTTCCTTTCTGTCTAGAGACGTTTTAGTGTAGATCTACTGGTAAGAAATTCTTAGTTTTCCTTTGCCTCGATTTGCCCCTTTCCTGAAGGATATTTTTTCCTGCGTGTAGAATTCGCTATTGAGTTTTTTTTCCCCAGCACTTGAAATTCGTGTGCCATTTTACTTTTGGTCTTCAAGGTTTCTGATAAAAATTTGCTGTTGTTCAGATTGTTTTCCCTCTAGGTAAAGTGTCATTTTTCTTTGGCTGCTTTCAAGAGTTTTTCTTTGTCCTTAGTTATCAGAGGTTTAATTATGATGTGGCTTGGCATAAATTTGGGGTTTATCCTGTCTGGGATTTGCCCAGCTCCTTGAATGTGTAGGGGTGTGTGTGTGTGTGTGTGTGTGTGTGTGTCTGTCAGATTTGGGAAGTTTTCGGCTATTATTTCTGTGAGTTCTTTTTCAAGTGTCCTACTTTCTCTTTCTCCGTCTGAGATTCCAATGACGAATGGATGAGATGACCTTTCGGGGTGCCAGTCCAACCTAGTTGTCTATGCTCTTGCAATTAGAATGCCTGCGTTCATGAAATAAACCAGGCTCGATGATCTCCGTTGGCTGATAACTCTGGTGCCCCCCGTCTTCCCCACCTGCCTCTGGGTATGGGGAGATGGTGTTTTAGTCAAAGTGCCTGTGTCCTGGGGAAAAGGTGGCAGCCACTCTGGCTATTTTGAAATCATTTCCTCTTCTTTCTTTTTGTAATGGTCTCTTGACCTAGACGTCATGGAGCACTCACTATGCATCCAGAAAATACCTGTGTTAAGGGCTATGGCAGATGGCCACCAACAAGGAGTTAACAGGAGTGGCAGTTTCTCATGGGACACAGATATCTAGGAGGCAGGTGCCACAGGGGGCCCTGCGATGCCAAGCAAGCTCCAGGACTGAGGCGGGGACCATTTCCCACAGGATATAGGCATGCATCATGGAAGACGTGGTATTCGCATGTGCACCGGTGAGGGACAGGCAAATGCCCAGGTGAAAATTGGAAGAAAGGAGACTTGAAACAAAGCAAGCGGTGAGCGCAGAGTCCCCGAAGTGGAAAGGCGGGGGGTGCACTGGCAGCGGGGTCGCGTGGGCTGTAGCAGGAGAGAGAGGTGAGCTGACCCAGACCGCAGAGAGCCTGAAACGCCATGCTAAGGATCTGGCTTTTATTTGGTAGGAGTTAAGTGTTTTTTTGTAAAACCAGCGACCTTGCCAGAATTCAGAAGGCTGAAGGGTCACGTGGGAGCGCCTTCCGTCTTTCCTAAGTTCGGATTCATTCCGAGAAGTGGGAGGAGGCTGATATTCGGGCACCTCCCCCTTAGGTGGCTCCTGGGGGCGGGGATGGTAGCAGTCGCATCTTACAGAGGGGACACCGGGAGTGAAGTATTTGACTGCAGAGACCGATTTCCTCTCCGCGTTGCTTTTTCTTGTGTAGAAAGGGCCGTTACCTGCCCGTAGAAGTTTCTCCCAACTCCCCCCGGGCAGAGTCCACCCTTTCTTCCTCCTTTCCCTCCAGCAGACACGTGGCAGGTTAAGAGCATTCCTTAAAATCTGTTAAGGGTAAGATGGCATTGATACTTCTGACCTCAAGGCAGGGGGTGACCGGATGACCTCGAGGTCACTCTCATCTTTGGGCGGCTTAGTGCCCATCTTCTCTTCACTGGCTGGAGAGGCATATACTTCCCTCTCATGCGGTCATGGCATCGAAGCTGGGAGGGTCCTCAGAGACACTTAGTCCAACCTCTGGCTTTCTCTGGAGGGAGCCAGCGGCTCAGAGTGGCTACGCCCTCATCCACCGCGACACGTAACGCGGGTCACTGGCAGGGTGTGGTCCACTCTGCCTTGCCGACCCCCCTCAGCGTTATTATGTCCCCAGATCTCCATCCCCCTGTATCCCCTCTTACCATGTTTTTCCCCTCAGGTTTTCAACTTTCCCCACAATGTTTTTTTTGCTCCTACGGCACCTGGTCCTCCTGGGTGGTCTCCCATCCAAGTACTAACCAGACCCGACCCTGCTTAGCTTCCGAGATCAGTCGGGATTGGGCATGTTCAGGGTGGCATGGCCGTAGACCACAATGTGTTTTTTAAACCTTCTTTGAGTTATGAATAAAACTTCCTTTCTTTGAAATGAGGCTGATCTCTAGATAAACACCTATTGTTTTGCCTGCTTTCATCTGGATAATTTCCGTGTGGCTCATGGAAATGGGTTTGGGCTCAGGTACCTTCCTGGAGTTTGGCTCGGGAAAGATATCCTCGTTTTGTCAAACGCGTCAATAACTTCCTGGTTGGCTGTCTGGCGCAGAACTTCTGGGTCGGGGCCGATGGCTCCC
>NW_006442103.1:19309921-19312909 GCF_000325575.1 Pteropus alecto
GAGCTCTCTCTCTCTCAGGCGGGCAGGAAGACCTATGCCGTGGTGTCTGGCTGCTCAACCAGTAATGCTCTGGCCTCGGAACTGGTGGAGTCCAACGACGGACACGAGGAGATCATTAAGGTAAGCCCAGGTCACCTCCGCCTTTCCTCCCGCAGGCCCGAGAGAGGGAGTGGCTGACTTTGCCAAAGGGAGCTTGTGGTTCCACTGGGAAGAACCAGACCTGCCATGCCAGTCCCTGGCCGTCTCCTGGAAGGGTCCTAGTTAGCACAGGAGCACATAGTCTATAGCGACTCAGGTGCCAGCCGGCCCCGGGCGTGGGGACGACGGGATGGCCTTTTCAGGTGCCTTCCCCCTGTCTATGTTTGGGTGCTGAAGTTCGTACAGACAGATGAGAGGTGTGTTCGTGGAACATATTTGTAAAAATTAAAATAATCTTTCTTATTCCTTTAAAAAAACTCCAGCTTTTTGAGATATGATTCACATACCCTACAAATGACTCAGTTACAATGTGCCATTCAGTGGTTTTTAGTATATTCACAGTCGAGCAACCATCGCCACTATTCATTCCAGAACATTTTCAGTGACTCCTTCCAGCTCCTGGCAGTCACCAAGCTACTGTCTCTGTGGATTTGCCTCTTCTACATATTTCACATAAGTGGAATCTTACAACATGTGGCCTTTTGTGCCCGACTCCTCTTACTTAGCATAATGTTTCCAAGGTTCAGCCGTGTCGTAACATGTCCGTACTTCTTCCTTTTGATGGCTGAGTAATAGTCCCTTGATGGCTATATCACATTTTGTTACCCAATCAATTGATGGACATTTGGGTTGTTTCCACTTTCTAGCTATTATGAATAACTCTGCTATAAATATTCATGTACCAATTTTTGTGTGAACATGTTTTTTGCTCTCTTGATCTATACCTAGGAGTGGAATTACTAGGTCATATGGTAACTCTATATTTATTATTTTGAGGAACTACCAGCCTTTTTTCCAAAGCATCTGCTCCATTTACGTTCCCATCAGCAATGAATGAGGGTTCCAGTTTCTCTGCATCCTTACCAACACTTGTTATTATGTCTTTCTGATTATCGCCACGCTAGTGGTTGTGAAGTGGTATCATATGCTTGTTGCCCATTTGTATTGATACTTTTTCAATTTTTTTGCCCATTTAAAAATTCAGTTGTGTTTTAATTGTTGAGATGTAAGTGTTCTTTATATATTCTGAATACTAGACCCTTATCAGATACATGATTTGCAAATTTTAAAAACTTTTTTCCCATTCTGTGGGTGTTTCTTTTTTTTTTCTTTTTTCTTTTTTCTTTTTTTTTTTTTTACCAATTTCTTCATGTTGGACTTTGAAACAAAAGTTTTAATGTGATGAAATCCAATATATATTTTTTCTCTTCTCACTTATGCTTTTGGTGTTGTATCTAAGAAGATTTTGCCTAACCTAATTCCACAAAGATTTATTTGTACATTTTCTTCAAAGAGTTATAGTTTTAGTTCTTACAAATAGATCTATGATCCATATGGAGTTAATTTTATGTACAGTGTGAAGAATGGGTCCAGCTTCATTCTTTTGCACGTGGATATCTGCTTTACCAACATCGTTACAAAGACTGTTCTTTCCTCATTAAATTGTCTTAGCATCCTTGTCAAAAATCAGTGGAGTGTATTTTTATTATATTATGATTATTTCTGGACTCTCAATTGTATCCTGTTGATCCGCAGGTCTGTTCTTATGCTGATCCCACCCTGTCTTGATTTCTGTAGCTTAGTAGTGATTTTGTTCTTTCTCAAGATTGTTTTAGTTGTTCTGGGTCCTTCGCGTTTCCATATGGATTTTAGGATCAGTTTGTCAGTTTCTGCAAAGAAGCCAGCTTCGGTTTTGAAATGAATTGCGTTTACGCGTAGCTCAGTTTGGGAGGTATTGCCATCTTAACCGTATTAAGCTTTCCAATCCATAAAAATGGGATGTTGTTCATTTCTTTAGGTCTTTTTTAATTTCTTTCCATTTCTTTTCCAATTTCAATTTCCTTTCATTGTGTTCTGTAATTTTCAGAATACAGTTCTCGAACTTTCTAAAATCAATTTCTAAGTATTTTTTCTTTTTATTGCTATTATAAATTGAATTGTTTTCTCAATTTCATTTTTAATTGTTCTTTGCTAGTATATAGAGATAAAACCACAATATGTTTTTTATTTTTGTATATCGATCTTATATTCAGTACCTTTGCTGAATTCCTTTATTCGTTCTAAAACTTTTTTTAGTGGATTTTTTGGGATATCCTATATACATGATCATGTCATCTGCAAATAGAGATAATTTTATCTCTTCCTTTGCAATCTAGATGCTTTTAATTTCCTTTTCTTGCTCAAAGTCGTAGCATGGACCTTGAAGAAAGTAAAACTACCCCATAACTCTATCAATGTATCATCATAAACACTTTATTGAATATCCTCTCAGACATTTTCATATTCATAAGAATTTTTTCAAAAAATAAAACTGTACCATGCACTTTATTCCACGATTTGCTTTCCCCCACCCCAATGGTAGTTTATAATATTCTTCCGTGTCCATAAATGTAAATATTTGGCATTCTAATGGCTGCATAGTATCCTATTATAGACACGCCATATTTATTTAAGAAATCTCTCATTGTTGGACATTTTGTCTGTTTCTGTTTTTTGCAGCCATGAACAATATTTTGCTGAACATATATGTTGTTAAATGGTATATGTGTTTTATAACACAAGTAATAAAGAAACACTTTCTAAATTGTGAAAGATTCAAGCATGGTATACAGAGAAAAATGTGAAAATCCCTTATGCCCCCTTTCCATGAGTTTACATATGTGTGTGTGTGTGTGTGTGTGTGTGTGTGTGTGTGTGTGTTTATGCCAGTTTACCTATCTTTATTTTATTAGGATCAATTTTCAAAAGTAGATTTGACAGGTCAAAGAGTAAAAATAGTTTTAAGTCTTC
>NW_006442103.1:19312943-19320275 GCF_000325575.1 Pteropus alecto
TTTATTTCCCACCTGCGGCGTATGAGGCTGCCTGCATGAAATGAATTTAACCGGAGGTTTTTTACCTAAACAGTGTTCTCTTCCTTATGTTAGGTGTACTTGAAGGGGAAGTCTGGAGACAAGATGATTCATGAGAAGAATATTAACCAGCTGAAGAGTGAGGTCCAGTACATCCAGGAGGTGGGCACGCCTTCCTTCTGTGAAATGGCCTAAGTCATTTCTCTAAATCTCACATTTTGCATCTCCCTTCTTTGGTACATTTTGATTTTCTCCCTTCTACTCCCTTCATAACTCCCAGGTGCCATCATGTCCTGTCACGTGTCAAATATCATTTCTGACCCTTCCATTAATCAGCAAACACTTATTAAACACCATGAGCCTAGCACTATCCCCAACCGTCCTATCTAAAACTGCCAGCTTTACTTCCTCGGCTTTTCCTAACCATCCTGGCACTTGTCTCTATGTGACATATTACACGTTTTATTCGCCTTTTGTGTTGTGAGTCTCCTCAGCTAGAATGCTAGCTCCTCAGAGCAGAGGTTTTGCTTATTTTGCTGCTTATGTAGGAGGGACTGGGCCGTGGCCCCACTCGACGTGGGCCCCTCCTCCCTCAGCCAGTGCCCGAACAGTACCTGGCTCCTAGGAGCACGGGCTGGGATGCTGGGATGCGCTCCAAGGTGACCGAGTTGGTGTGCTCGCTTTCCTTATCCAAAAGCTAAAGCTTCTCGCTCCCTTCCCAGGCCAGGAACTGCTTGCAGAAGCTCCGGGAGGATATAAGTAGCACGCTCGAGCGAGATCCAGCAGAGCCTCACCGTAGACAGGAGATACAGGTAATAGGAAATGGCCCGTGGGCAGGTCCCCACTGAGCAGGTGGAGTTGTCACCCAGTGGGTGCCGAGTCTTACATCACTGCCAGGAAGGGAGAGATGACAGACGGTGATGGCTTCTCTGAGCGCTCACGCCTTGTTAGGGCACTCCAGCGGAGTCACTGCCGTTTACACCTGTCGGCCCCTGTATAAGTTCACCTCTTCCTAAAACTCTGTCCGATAATTGAATTTACATGAAATAAAATTATCATTATATTATTGGCAAAACTTCCTATCTATAAGGATTCTGGGATCAGTCTTCTTGTAATGCGGTCTTATGAAGCAGTCACCTACAAATCCAAACTTATGAACTGATCTCGCTCAATCCGGGTGACGCCTGTAGTGTAAATGCGAAGTCTTGGTCCTTGTCTGTTGTTTGTCTGTGTCTATCGCCACCTGTACCCCAGGATGGGGAGATCCTGGAGCTTAGGGTCCGCCCCCGCCTCTGCATCCCCACGCCCAGCGCCGGGCTGGGATGCAGAAGGTCACCATAAGTGTTCTTCCGACTGAACTGATTGCAAAGCCTCCTTGGGAGGGACAATCCTGGGGTCCTGCTTTTCAGCTTTTCTAAAATTTGTGGACAGAAGAGTCCTCAGGGGAGCAGACCTGTCTTTTCCATGACTTCACCCTCATCCTCCTTTAGAGTCTAGTTGTCTCCCTTTCACTCGCGTTTGGTTGGGGTGGGGTGGTCCTGCTCCTGCGTCCCCCACCTTCATTCTCCTGAGGGGGACAGCGACCTAGCAGCTAGTGCCAGCCACGTTCCCCTTTGGCGTGGCCGGTTGGCCCTAATGCATTTTGCTTTGGCTGAAGGTAGGACTTTCAGTACCTGCGCTCGCATCTGGGAGATGCTTTGTCAGGTGACTGAAGAACACGCTGTGCTCAGAGCCTGGCGGGAAGCCTAGGCCCCTTGTTTGCACGAATGAGCAGTCAGGTGACGAATAATTGAAAAGAATGGCAGCACATGCTGCTTCCCCTTCTGACTTATGCTTTGTCAGCCCTTGTCGGGATGCCCGGGGCAAGGGAAAAACGCTTCGCTTGTGGCAGGCAGCTGCTTGCGTTCCCTGGGCTGCGAGGAGCAGGCCTGCGCAGTCTCCAGTGAGGGAAGGTTGGAGCCCGAGGCTTCCTTCAGCCTCCCTCCAAGGCCAGCTGCTCCCTCTCAAGATGGCAGCGTTGTCCACTCTTCTTCTCATTTTCTCACAAGGCACCAGAATCTTTCCCCCTCCCCTCCCTCCTGTTCCTCCCTCCCTTCCTTCCTTCCCTCCCTCCCATTCTTCCTTCCTTCCTTCCTTCCTTCCTTCCTTCCCATTTTCTCACAAGGCACCGGAATCTTCCCCCCTCCCCTCCCTCCTTTTCCTCCCTCCCTTCCTCCTTCCTTCCCTCCCTCCCGTTCTTCCTTCCTTCCTTCCTTCCTCCCTCCCTCCCTCCCTTATCTTCTTCCTCCTCTTCCTCCTCCTTTTCTCTCTCTTTCTCTCCTATCTACTATCTATCTATCTATCTATCTATCTATCTATCTATCTATCTATCTATCTATCTATCATTTAAGATTTGTGCTTTTAGGAGAATAACGTTTCGTAGGTGGTCGCTCGGGACTCTTAACCAGCTTTACTCTTCTTTGAACAGGTGGTGCTAGAAAAGCCCAATGGCTTTAGTCAGAGTCCCCGGACCCTGTGCAGTGGCCCGCCTGAGGTAGGTACCACGGAGAGCAGCAGCGACTGCCACTTAGCCAGGAGCCAGGATGTCCCCTCCCCGATCCCTTTGTTTATCACTTTCTCGCTCTCACTAAATGTGAGAGTAGGACTTACTTGCTGTAAAAATTCAAACAATGGAGAAACATGCAAAGTTCTCCTTTCTGGTCTGTTCCATGGAAGTAACCCCTGTGACCAGATCGAAGTACTTCAAGGGCGGTGCTTCTCAGCCTTCCCCGCCCACTGGCATGGCCTCGGGAGCCTTAAGGAACCCAATGCCTGTGTGACTTTCCTAGGGATGTCACTTAATTGGTCTGGGGGGTGGCCTTGGCATCAGGACTTTGGAAAGCTGTTCGGGTGGTCGTAATGTTTAGCCAAGGTTGAGGACCAGTGTTCTGGAGTGTCTTTGTGCACAGACCACCATATTTGAATATCACATGTATGTATGCCTGTGCATATCTTAATATATGCAATGCACAATTGTTTGTGTATAATATACACATACTTTTCATACATACAGGGTTGTGATGAATAAATTCCTGGCTTGCTTTTTTATTTATTTAAACTGGCGAGTATATTAGAACCTTCTTTCCATGTTAGTCCGTGTAGATCTACCTCACACTTTTGAATAACAACAGACTTTTTCCTTCCGTGGCTGTACCTTTTTTTTTTTATTTTTAATGCCCTCTCCCCAGTTTTATTGACATATGATTAACAAACATGGCTTTACTTTTAAAAAAAATGACGTATGTTATTTTTCTTGTGCTTATGTAATATAAGACTTGCTTGCTATAGAAAAATTAGGAAATTCAGAAACAAAAGCGAACAGGAAAAAAACGTCAGTTGTAACCCACCCGGGCAAAGCCCAGGTGGGCAACATGCCCTTGGTCTTCCCTTCGCTGCAGACGTGTGTTTACGACATCAAGAGGATGCTGTGTGTGGCGTCTCCTTGTACTTGTTGGTTCGGGTGGGTATTCTTCTGGGTCGGGTTCTTCTGGTCTTCACGGACACGGCTGAATCAGACCTGCCTGGCAGCCCAAGACCCATTGTCGACGTTGGTCCCGTCGAGGCCGCCCACTGAATTTTTTTTTTCTCTCCTGTCCCTAACCAAAAGCTGCTCACTCTAATATATTCAGTATATGATTTAAATATGCCTATTATATTTTCAGTCTTCATAATGGACTTTTTTTCTCTTCATACTATATCATGAAAACTTTCCATGTCGTTAAAAAAGTCTTCTGAGAACACCATTTGCACGAAGCACATAGTCATGCTCCAGGAGCCTCTTACATCATCCTCACCTGCCCAGCAGCTCAGGCAGAGCTATGAGGACTGACGGGAGGACTTCCTGATGGCTAGATTTGGGACGTTGTGCTTCTGGCCGCTCACTTCAGATGTGCAGCCTGGACTGTGCCCTTTCCCTGAGTCACCGTGTTTGGCACATGTGCTGTCGGCAACAAGTCATAATGACAACTGGTGTTATCTGGCTGGCTTCTTCTCAGGAGCTCCAAGCCCTACTGGATATTATCTTGTTTTTATTTTTTTTGAGGTGGCCCATAAGGCAGGGTGTGGTCAGGAACCTTCTGACTGCTTCACAGATAGAGAAACGAAGGCCCACAGGACTCAGTGGCAACACAGGGACTGAGAGACCTCACCGCCCCCCTCCCGGCTGAGAGCTCGGCGCTCTGGTTCAGAGGCGTCGCTGCTGCCACTGTGCAGGGCAGGCTTTCCTGTCAGACGCACAGGGAGCTGGTGACTGAGGTGAAGGCGGCGAGACCCTACATGCCAGCTCAGCAGCCCTGGGCGCCCACCTGCACTTGGGCGTGACTGGCCAGAGGCTCCGTGAAACCGATGAGACGTCTTTTCCCTCGTGGCAGAGAAGTGCGCATTGCGGGGAACCTTCTCTTGCCAAGTCACAAGTATGGTGGCCTCACTTTCCCTCTCCTGCTCTGGCTGCAGGTGGACGCCTACGCAGAGGGAGATGCCGAGAGCTTGAGGAGGACCGTGAGGGACTTGCTGGCCAAGCTGCAGGAGGCCGAGCGGCAGCACCAGTCAGATCGCGTGGCTTTTGAGGTGAGCTGTGAGATTTGGGGAGGAGGAGCCCCGAGGGTGGGGCTGCTGGCTGCAGGTGCCGGCGACTTTCCCAGCGTGGACTTCACATCTTCCCGGCTGCGTGCCATCACCTGGGAAGGCTGGGCCTTGGGGCCCGGGGCACTTCCCGTCTGCTTTTCCCTCTCCTGGGTGTTTGTCCGAGGCCAGCCGGTGGTTCGGAGGTCGGCTCCTGCTTCTCTGCTCTGCCGAAGGGCAGCAGCGTGCTGGTCTGGCAGAGCGGGTCAGGTGAACGTCACTTCGCTGAGTCCCACGAGGAGGAGCTGCAGGGCTCCAGGCACCGCGTGGGCAGGGCCGGTTCTGGCAGGTTGCCTGGCACAAGACCCATCGTGTGGCCCAGATGCATGGATGAATCTGAGGTCGTAGGAAGAACGGTGCCCGTGGAGTCGGGACCGTAGATCTACTTTGGCTTTGCCGTGCCGAGTTCTGCGATCTTGAACGAATGTCTCAATTATTGTTAAAAAAGTAATACTAGATTATTATAGAAGAGGAAAAGGATACAAAAATCTATAAGTAGACAGTGAAGGCTCTCCACTATTAAAAGTGCCTGAGGTCGTCCATACTTTCCAGAAAATTCTTTGAATGTAACCTGAGGTACACTGGGCAAACACTGGGCGGTTTTTCTGACTACTCTGTGTGAGATTCACCATCTGCTATCTGCTATGTTCATCCACATGTCAGGTGTTTATGTCATAAATATGTAATGCTAGGCTTATGCCCTCCCTGCCCAGGCATGCCGGGAGCTCGTGGAAAGGGGAGGGCCGCCCTGAGCTCTCCCTCGTGAGACCGGGAGGATCGAGGGTGAGGACGCAGGGCACGAGTGATCGGCTGCATCTGGAGTAGCTGAAGTGCTATTTGAGCAAGGAATTCAACCTCCCTAAGCATCGGTTTCGACTTGCAAAAAGTGGTCGTGACATATCCCTCACGAGTTTTGAGTGTGGCTTGAGGGAGGTAATGTAGGTAAATACGGTCATCACTCTAAGGGGTTTTAGAAATGTGAGCTGCCCTGTGTTCTTCTCAGTCATCAGTCTAACGAGCAGGCTTTCCTCGCCCGAATACTTTGGACTGAGGACGTGCAGGTTCGTGTGGCCTCAGCACAAAGTCGCTGTGCGGCAAGGGGTTTGCCACATCTGTTTCCGATTCTGCAGTTTGGGTGATGGGGTTGGTGATGTGTCGCTTTGGTGGCCAGCTGTTCCCTACTTCCTCGGAGCAGAGGAGGAGGAAGGGGAGGTTGAGGCTGCGGCACTGACCAGACTGAATTTGGGAGAGAAATTTCTGCATGGAGAAGCGTTGAGACACGTGGCGGGCGCTATTAGCGCTGGGTTTCAAAGCTCGAGCGGAAGTGTCCCTAGCAGAAGCCTGAGGCTAGAAGGCCCCTGACGGCTGTCGCCACATGCCCGCCCGTGATTTCTTAGAAGGAGCCACCTCTAACCCCCGAGGTACATAGCAGCCACCTGCGAGGTACGTAGCAGCCACCTGCAGTGGGAGGTGCTCCTGGTCCCACTCCTGGGGAAGGCCGACGCCCTCCCCTACGCTGAAGAGGTTCCTCTCTGGCAGGGCGGGCTGGGGCTACAGAAGCAGCTGTGGCAGGGGGGTGTCGTTTTCTTCTTCCCTTGTCATCCTACGGTTCTCCGGGGACACTTCAACCTGGGTGCCATGTTCTGTACAGAAATCAGAGGCCTCATTTTCAGGTTCCTGCCCACGGGGCCAGCCCCTTCCAGGCTGACGCGGGACATCTGAAGGCTTGCTCGGTCTCTCCTAATAAATTAGACACTCTGGTCTACCTTCCTGAACCTGGGAGTAGGAAGGGCAGGGTCGTCAGTTACCATGACGCCAACCTGCCCGTTAAGCACGGGTTTCCCGTTTGACGGGCTGCTTGCTGTCAGGACAGGTTTGCAGCGAGTTTGCTCTGGACGGGGCTGGCGTGCAGCGTGGACACGTCCGTCACACGTCACGCTGTGCGTGGCTTGCTTTGCCCTCTCCTCCCTGATTCTGCCTTTGGGAGGAGCTGGACGGACTGGCTGCTGGTGTTCTGTTCTCTCGGGGCTGGTTAGTCTCCCAGAGGTCGCGTGGGTTCTCTGTTAGTAGCTGATGGGGCGGGGGTGGTGTCTGGGTGGGGTGACCGGGAAGCATCGAAATGGATGGCGAAGTGCTCGGGCTCCAGTTGTTCGTGCGCCCCGAATAGGTCAGCTGACCTTTAGTCGTGAAAGGACGGACTCAGTGCACGTCAGTTCCATTTCCGATTTTATCCGGCAGTGACCGTGCGCTGGGGGCTGTGCCGAGCTCGGGGTGTGCTCCAGGTGCCGCCGGCATGAAGCCGACCGTCTTCTTTGGGGCTGCGGCTCCTGCTCTAAGAGGCAGGGGCCGTGCGTCCTCTGCGGGCGGGCCCCGGGAGGAAGGGAGGCGTGCTCTTCACTTTTTCATTCTAAAATTCTGCTTCTGTCCTTTACAAATGAGTTCGTCATCTTAGATATAAATAAAACCCCGCGAAGTCTTCCCGGGGCTTCGTAGCCCTGGCCTTTGCGTGCAGGCGGCAGGAGGGTGGGAGAGTTGGGGAGCGGACACTTGGAGCTCTCCTGCCCTGGATTCTCGGGGTTCGCATTAGCAGGAAGCCACAGCATTGGGTTGAGCTTGGGCGACGCGCCCAGGCGCGGGGACTGGGGGGGGTTGGAG
>NW_006442103.1:19320306-19323305 GCF_000325575.1 Pteropus alecto
CAGCCGCTGGAAAGCGCTGCTTGTGGGTTCTAGGTGTCGTTCCGAAGTGCAGCTCGATCGGCTCTGAGCCAGTGGACCCTGGAAACGGAGTGACTCGGCCAGTCGCCCGAGTGGCCTAGGATGAGGGGGTGGGGAGCGCTGCGGGTGCTCGTGCTCGTCAGAGTCGCCCCTCTCCCGCCACCGCTCCTGGTTCCCGGGTCTTTCCTAAGCCTTTTATCCATGTTTGCGCTCTTCGCCCCCACGTCACACAGCCCCACCCTGTGTCTTAGGTCACAGTGAGCCGGTACCAGAGAGAAGCAGAGCAGAGTCACGTGGCCCTTCAGAGAGCAGAGGACCGAGCGGGGCAGAGGGAGACGGAGGTCGGGGAGCTGCAGAGGCGCCTGCTGGGCATGCAGACGGTAACCGCCGAGCCCCGCAGAGAGCAGGCTCCCAGGCCAGGGTGCCCGGGGTCACTGGGGGGGCTGTGCAGACCCTCCTTTTCTGAGCGGCTCCGGAAAAGCTTCCTTTGGCAAATACCTGCGAGCACCCTTCAGCCCGGCTGTCATTCAGTTTCAGCCCTCACCAACTGGACTTGAACCCGGTTCCGTTTTAGCCCATTCTGAGACAGCTGCCCTTCATGGGGGCTGAAGACTGTTCTTCAGGAGCCACTCGGCCCGGTTTCTGAGGGGTTGGCAGCCGCAGCTGGCAGGTGGGCCCGGGTAGTACAGCACCAGGCTCTCCTTCTGGGCAGCTGGGTGAGGCCGGGAAGTTTCTGTGTGCTGAGGCTGGGAAGGGCTGTCCCTGACGAGAGATGGCACCCCATCAAACCAGCTTGGCCTGCTGCTCTTCGGCAGCTGTCCAAGGCCCAGGAGGGGCTGAGCCCCAGCCCCGGTGCCCATCTCACCCCTGAACTGTTGCACAAGCTGTCACCATCGCCTCATCCTAGATTTTCTTTCCTCCGGCCCCTCCAGGAGCATCAGGCCTTACTGGCGAAGGTCAGGGAAGGGGAGATGGCCCTGGAGGAGCTTCGGAGCCAGAGTGCTGACTGCCGAGCAGAACAGGAAAAGTAAGGGCCCTGTTCGCCGTGAAGCTGGGGTGCAGGGAGGGGAGGGAGGGCCGTGCGGCTCCCAGGGCAGCTAGACATGGGGAAGAAGCTGGTGCTGATGTCAGATCTTCCGGCTCTGACTCACAGTGTGCCTGCTCAGGGTGGGGCCCCGCCTGGGAGATGCTGTTTGGGAGGCTGCCATCTCCGGGGAGCTCATTTTCCATGGAGCAATCACCTCAAGAAAAGGTTTTTATGGTCTGAGAGCCAAGGTCGAGTGAGAGCTGGGAAAGCATCTGCCATTGCCGTTGGTCGTTTTCCCGGATGTGGGTGGGGTGTTGTCACACCACGGTCTCCCCCGCCAAAGCAACTGACTGCAAACTATTCGAGGGTGAAATCGGGTAACTTCCTCACAAATCAAGCTGGTGAAAAATACAACGAGCAGCTTCATGAAGAGACGCGGATCTTCCTTTCACGAGGGCCACCTGTCTAGTGGCACAGAGGGCATCTCTGAGGTCCTTTCTACTCCGGGGTTCGATGGCCTTGCAAATTCCCCCCAGTCAGAGGGGATCGGAAGCCCCAGACCAGTGAAACCTACAGAGTAAAGATTGGGCCATTCTGGACTTTCAAGAATTGGGAAATTCTTTATGCCGTTGGCAATTAATAAATAAGATCTCAAATGGTAAATCAAATTTAACACCAGCACGTTGGGTCTGATCTCCATTGTACGAATTGGACCTTTTTAAGTTCAACAGACATTACCTGAAGGGCCTTCTA
Organism: Pteropus alecto; assembly: GCF_000325575.1. Taxonomy (NCBI): domain Eukaryota; kingdom Metazoa; phylum Chordata; class Mammalia; order Chiroptera; family Pteropodidae; genus Pteropus; species Pteropus alecto. The sequence continues at coordinate 19,322,105 of NW_006442103.1, forward strand.
AAGAATTCCAAGATTAACAGACAGACATAAACCTGGCCTTCGTGGACCCCTCGGTCTGCTGGGGGCATTTTCTGTCCTTTGGGATGAGCGTGATCTGGGCCCGCCCAGCAGGGAAAGCGCGGACATGTAGCCTCGTTTCTCACTTGGCTCCAGAGCAAGAATTGCCTCAAATTGCTCAGCACTCCCTCTTGCTCAGTGGCGGGGTGCCCACGGGCAGGCGGCTAGAGGACGAAACGGGAGAAACGAAAAAAGACCAGATAATCCAAAACCGAGGCTTGGGGATGGCGAATAATAGCTACGCATCATCAGTGCTGATTTCTAAATGAAAGGACACAGAGAGAGGACATTGGAGAGCTGAGGGTGGGAACTTAGAATGTTTGAAGCTTAGGCAGGTTGTTGGGGGGCTCAGATTGCGTTACGCCCCACCTCACCCCCAGAACTGCCCACCTGCTGGCAGCAGGCACCTGTCTGCTTCCTCAGGCAGAACCGGAAGGGCCTGGGTACCGAAGTCTTCAGAGGTCTGAGGTCTAGGACACTTTCCCCTGTCGCTCGACCTTTGGGGATCTTAACGGAATCAGGAGACTTAGCAACAGACTTGTGTGAGAGGCCGTAAGGGTCCTCAGATCCCACCTCCCTCTTGGCATGAAACCCCTGCCACCAGCTCGATGGCGTTGGCGTCATAATCCCAGCTCCTGCCCGATCCTTTCCTGGTTCGAGGAGCTCCTCACACGTGAGGCAGCCCACTTCTGACAGCATTAGTACTGAGACGTCTCTGTGTTTACTTAGGAACTGCTCCCTGGGAATGCCCATGTGTTGGCTCCAGTTTTGCCCTCTAGAGCTTTCCAGAAGGACTTATCCCTTCTCAGTCCCCTCGTTCGGACATGATCTCTGGTGACGCTCCCGATGGGACGTCCTATGATGTCTCTGCCCACTCCTCAGGGCTGACGGGGCCTCGGGCGGAGGGGATCACAGCTGATGGAACCCCGTGCCCAAGGGGCCGGGCGGACAGTGTCCTTCCCGCTCACCTCAGCTTTCTGATCTTTACCCTCAGGGCAGCGGACCTGGAAAGCGAAGTGGCCAGGCTGCGGGAGAAGATCCACCACTTGGACGACATGCTCAAGAGCCAGCAGCGGAAAGTGCGGCAGATGATAGAGCAGGTGCGCAGGCCAAGGCCAGCCGCCCCGCCTGTCTCCCCATCCCG
>NW_006442103.1:19323352-19331237 GCF_000325575.1 Pteropus alecto
CCTCCCCATCCCGCCTGCCGCCCCATCCCGCCTGCCTCCCCTTCTCGCCTGCCTCCCCGCCTCGGGCTCAGACGCCCCGCCTGGAGGCTGGCCCCGTTTGCTTGGCACGTCCGCCCGCTGTTTTGCTTTCTCCTGGGAATTCGGCTTATATGCATAAGTAAAACATTTATGGCCACTGGTTACTAGGATTTGCTCTCCTTTCCTGCATTTTTGGTCATTTGCTTCTCTTTTCTCAATGGGAAAAGAAGGAAAAGGTTAATTTCTCTTATATTTGGAAGAGGGATGGTAAGTGAATAATAAAGTCACAACAAACTCCCTCATCTGTGTGCAGATTATCAAGTCCATCCCTCCTGGCAGGTTTTCCGCTTCCCTGTCTCCCTTCCCTTCCCCCCGCCCCAGCTTAAGGGCGGCATCCTCAGGATATACTGATCTGCAGAATTGTTTTGAAAACTTAAGATGCCCTAAGCGGAAGGGCATCTTAGCCGCATGTCAGCGCCGTGAGGACTAGGATTTTCCCGTTGTGTTCACTGCCATTTCCCGTTGTCTAGAACAGGGCCTGACATATAGTAAGCACTCAATAAATATTTCTTAAATGAAAAAATAACTTGTATTTCCCGAAGTCAAATAGAATGGTTTTTGAGTCATCCACTATTTTGGATTATGAGGATGATGTTCCCCTCCCCTGGGATCATCAGTTTAACAGTGAGGGAGAGGAGGCTTTTACAGATAAGGTTACAAGCCAGTCACGCGTGGTTCAAACCCTGCCTTTTGGCTCTGCTGGCTCCCCTGGCATGGGGCGAAGTTCGATGAGCGAGTAATGAGTCATTTCAAAATGAGCTCCAGCGTCTCTCTTACCTTTGCAGCTCCAGAATTCAAAAGCTGTGATCCAGTCAAAGGACACCACCATCCAGGAGCTCAAAGAGAAAATCACCTACCTGGAAGCAGAGGTGTGTGTGCTGGGCCACCCCGGGAAGGGAGCAGACTCTCAGAGGGAGCGCTGGGCGGGAGGAGGGAGCTGCTGCTCAGAAGTCAGGACCTAGGGTGGTTGGTCCCTCTTCAGATCAGCTGAGTAAACATTTTCTGAGAACCATCAGAAAAGGTCAGACCCGTCCCCACCCTGAAGGGCGGCATCATCATGGTACAAGCCCCGTGCCCTGCAGCGTGGGGACAGGCCCTTCATTCTGACCACGAGCTTGGCAGGGGAGCTGACGACGGAGCTGCGCTTTGAAGGCGGAGGCCTCCGTTAGGTGGACTCTTCTCCATGGCTCGTTTAGCTGATGAGTTCTTCCTAACTGGCGCCTTCCCTCAGAGCCCCTCCTGCCTAAAGATCGCTTTGCAGCCGCTGTGCGCAGATTAAAAGGGGGGGGGAAAAAAAGGAAGGGAGACACGGCTCTTGATCTTCAGGGAGTTTGCAGTCTCGACTTAGAGATAAAATACATTTAAAAAATAAAAGGTCGAAAAACTGCTTTATAGAAGAGCATATCGACAGGTGCAACTAAATATCTCGGCTGACTCCAGGAAATGACCCGTGCTGCACAGAGCCGCTGAGGGGACACAGCCTCGGGAGGGACGGGGGCCGGTATTGGAGGAAGAGGTCCTGGGGTGGTGGCACGCGTGGCAGGGATGGGGGTGACAGCAGCAGCACACACACACACACACACAGAGGCGGGGAGACCGGAACGAGCAAGTTAACATGTGACCAGTGGCAAGCCAGAGAAAGGCCAGTTCTAACGTCACAGCTTGTGTCACAGAATTTAGAGATGCACGACCGGATGGAACACCTGATCGAGAAGCAGATCAGTCACAGCAACTTCAGCACCCAGACCTGGGCCACGACAGAGAACCTGGGCGGGTGAGTGGGTGTGCGCGGGGTGGACCCAGGAGAACCTGGGTGGGTGAGTGGGTGTGCGCGGGGCGGGCCCAGGAGGCAGTGCAGGAAAGCGGGGCAGGGACCGGCTGTGGGAGGCCTTCGGGGTGAGGGCAGGGACGAGGCTCTCTGCAATCCAGCTGTGTTCTCTCGGTCTCTTAATCCGACCCATTCTCAGCCCGAACTGTTTTCTAAGCAGATCAGAGTAGAACCTGCTCCCACACCCCCGGGCGGCCCACCACCAGCCGCTGGAGGTGTATGAACCCCAAAACCGTATGCAGAGATCGTGTGTGTACAGTACGGGTGCATTTCCAGGAGGAGGGGCTTCCCCACCACCATGCCCCACCCCCAGGAGATTCCCGGAAAGGTCTGAGACTCTGAAAAAAGTCAGGAATCCCAGCTAGACCCACTTCTCAGTCGTCTGACTGCCCCCGCTTTTCGTGACCCCTGCCGCCAGAAGGAAGTGCCACCTCCGAGTCGTCCCTTAGGCGTCACCGACCGTGACTGTTTCAGAGCGTTCGGGACGCACGTGCTTCGCGTGGAGTAGCGCGGGACTCAGTGTTTCCGCTTCCTTTCCAGCGTCAGGATAGCCAAGCCCCCCAGCCCGAAGCCCATGCCGCTCATCCGCGTGGTGGAGACATGAGCTGCCGGACGCTGTCGCCGCCGATGCAGCCGCCTGTCGCCTGCAGAGGAGCCCGCCACCCCCGCCGGCCGTTGGACTGACTTCGACTTTCCGCCTGTCCCCCGGCCGCACTCAGGACTTGGGGCTCGCGTGCCCCGCTGTCCCCAACTCCTGTCCTCCGTGTGCCGGGCGCGTGGAGGACGAGCCCCGCCTGGGAGGTGGCACGCGGCCGCAGGAGCCAGGGCGCTGGCCTCGTCTCCACGGCGACTGTTTTTTTTCTTAGAGCCTCCCTCCTGGTGCGGACCGGAGTCCAGCCGCCCCAGAAGCAGGCCCTCGCCCAGGCGGGAGAGGCCAACAGGCGACAAAACTGGCCTCAGCCCTAGAAGCTGGAGGCACAGATATCCATAGTGATCGGAGAGTGTCCTGGGGGAACGAAGTTCCTTCCTCAAACGCCAACGCCACGGAGGTCTTCACGACAAACTTTGTTTTCCTCCTTGCTCTGCCCTCAGCTCGAGCTGACCCAAGCCACCTTTGGATGGAAAACCGGCCACCTCGCCATGACGGGCCCGCCCGTCTTTCTGGGGAGGATGGAATTTACATTCACGGAGTAGCTTTTAGCAGAAAGGTCCTGTAGCGACACAGACAGTTACATGTAACTCTGCCGTGAAGACGCCCAGAATCCCTTAGGGTTTTCCCCGAGGACGCGGTCCGGAGTCCACCTGCCTTCCTGACTGACTCGGAGCCTAAAAACTGTTTTCACTGGGTTACATCCATCTCAGCGAAACTCTCGTATTTATTTTGCTAAGTTATTGGTGTTTTGCTTATAGCTCGTGACCGATTCTGCGCCAGGGTTCGACAGCCTTCTCTTGCAGTGTTTGGATTTGCTTGACATTGGGACAAGTGTCCCCACGGGACGTTGTTTCCAAATGACATCGTCGTAAAGATTTCTCTCTCTCTTCGCCTGCTCCTGTCGGCTTCCTCCTCCACGCCCCATCTGTAGCTCAGGAAGGCCGGGCATTTGCCCTGAGGCCTCGGGTCTGAGCATGTTGTTTGGGGGAAGAGGGCCATAGGGACCTTTGGGGAGGCGTTGGATTCTCCCGCTGACCGCTCCGCATCCCTCTGCTTCCGAGCTGGTCTGTTATCCTGGTCTGAATGACCGCCACTTGTGTTTTCCCTGGGGTCCTTCCTGCAAGGAGCTAAATGAGCATCCGCATGTGGTATTAGAGCACAGAAAGCTTACAAGTCAGCATAGATTAAGTCTTCGGGTTCTGTTTGGCTCCGACCCGGAAGCCTTACATCTGCGCTTCTGTCGCATTCTGGCTTCGTCCGTCGTGGTGTTGTGGTTGCTTTACGCAGATTTCATTCGTGAAACGGGGGTCAGACCCGCACAAGCTCCGTTGGGCCCTTCCAGTTCCGATGTTCCTTCCTGCGGCGTGTTCTCTGTGTGGTGAATTTAGTACATTATACTTGTGTGTCTCATTGAGTTCCTGGCCTGGTTTCTTTTTACATTTCAGGGCGGGTGAAAGAGCATGATTTTAGTGCCTCTCGAAGATGGGCACCGGGTTGTCCTCATCTGGGAGGTGTGGTCCACACCGTGAGGCGAGGACCGTGCGGCGTGTGGGGACTTGGGACGTCCCTGCTACACAGCTGGGCTCCGCGGCCTGAGCCCTCGTGAGCTGAGGCGGCCCCGACCTTCGCTTTGCCCCTGTCTGGGGCGGGGGCCTTGTGCGGCCCCTAAGCGAGCCAGTGTGTCCTCAGTGGAGGAAGAACTGGCCAGAGTTCTCGTGATTAGAGATTCGCCGAGAGCGCTGGGAGAAGACAAGTAATTCCATGTTCTTTGCAGAAACGACAGTCACTCTGGACATGCCACCTACAGCCACTCAAGACTTTAGTTTCGTGCTATTATCTCTGGGCATCGTTCAGTTAGTCCAATGATCTTTTTCTTTCTGCCAAGAATGCAGTTGACTGGGGACGTAGCTGGATTTACACAGATCTTCTCTGGACCAAAGGACCTGGAGATGCAACCCCCTTCACCCCTGGCAAACCCCCCTTTCTCCTTTAATTCAAAGAACGTAAATTTTCTCTTAGAATTTTTCTTCCCCTCTCTCTGGGTTTCAGAACGCGTGGGAAACCTGCTCCAGGCCTGGGTCTGTCTTCTGACAGCCACGGGTCCTGTCAGAAGACGGTCCGGCTTGGCGGGGTGTATCTAGACTGCGCTTGTTCTCAGAACGTTGAGAGGTGGAGCAGAGCGGGGTCGCCTCAGGTGCCAAGAAGGCGTGCCGGGCTGGAGGAAGCCGGAGAGTGAGTGCCCGCCAACCGGAAAGGGAGGCTCTCTCGCCTTGGGCCTGGAGGGCTAAGCAGAGATCCAGGCTGGAGATAATTCCATGGTCTGAAGACACAGTGGAGACTAGAACCAGGGCACCGAGAGATTCCTGGGCCAGAGAAGTGGCTCTGGTGACTTTTGCTGAGTTTGGTTGTATGGCTGCCTCCGAAGCGCACGGGGGCTAAGGCGGGCCTCGGGGAGGAGGAAGTGGTTGAGGGAAAGGTAGTTTATATCTTGGCGGCCTTTTCAAGTGGAGATGGACAGGGAGCGGGGAGGAGAGTGAGGTAAGGCCCAGGGCCTGGGGAGGTGCGGTGACTTCAGGGGCCTCTTCATTGCCTGATGGCCCGTGTCCCCTGTCCTGTCATCCTTAAGCCAACTCCCCTGTGCCTCTTGAATATTTGTGGAGGGAAGATCTAGTCTGACTCTCTGGGACCTTTGCCACGAAGACCAGTTTCTTTGAGCTGCCCAAACACGCAGCTGTCATCAGCAGCCTCCCGTAAACTGGGAGCAGCAGCCCGATGTCGGAAAAGCAGCTTACAGGAGCACTCCTTACCCCCCGAATGCCCCTGTCCCCCCAACCTCTTCATTTGTCCCGTCCTCTGATTGGGAAAAAAAAAAAGAAAAAAAGCCTAATAAGGACATGGTGTTTCAATCAAACAATGTATCTGGATTTTTTTAAAACTCGAGTTTCTAAAGCTAAAAGTTGATTTTCTCATTTTCATCTCTATTTAAAACAACCTTTCACTTTGAAACAGCCCAAGATTGACTCTGGAAAGATGATCTGACATATTTGAACGAGGAGGGTGACTTCCCCTGGGGTAGAGGAGCACCCCTCTCTTTCACGGGGTCTTCGCATCGTGTTGCTGGTTTCTGTGGGCCTCCAACCAGCCCCTGGGCACCCTCATTCCTCAGAGCCAAGCTGTGGAGTTTGGGCCTGAGCTTGTTCGGGCTCTGACCCAAGAGAGGTGAGCCTGGGGCTCTTGGCCTCTTTTCCATGCTTCAATTTAGGAGTCTGGCTTTGCAAGGAGAAATTGTTCCCTATCTTCCCTGTCCTAATTCTATACACCGTGGCCTCAAAACTCAGCGTTGGAGACCTAAATATGCTGCAGCCCCTCCTTCTCCAAGGAAAACCCTTGTCCAGGCTGAGGGGAAAGGAGAGGTTTTATAAAGGCGAGCCAGGTCTGGCTCCATGAGCTCTGCAGGTTGGCAGGGAGAGCTCTGAACTCCAGCCTTATCGCTGGAATCTTCCCGGGAGACCTTGGGCTCGTAGTACTGAGGGCACATGGTGGCAGCGTGATTCATTCCTGACGGGGTGTTGGTCACCAAGTCTTACACCTTGGGATCTTGGCCAGGGAGAAGGAAGTCATTTGTCCCCATGCCTTAAACCACCAATTCAGTGCTAATGGCACCCCTAAGCCTTTCCTCCCTCTCTCCAGTATCCCAGCTCAAACTCACATGTGTCTGCAGGAGTTTGGGGACCCTTACATCTGCTTCATATCTGTGTGTGTGCGTGTGTGTGCGTGTGTGAGAGAGAGAGAGAGAGAGAGAGAGAGAGAGAGAGAGAGAGAGAGCGAGCGCGAGCACGCTGGCCGACTGTGTAAAATATATTATTTCGTAAACACTGGTGTTTAGGAAAAACTCGGTTTTCTGCCTGTATGTCTCTTGCACTGCTTGTACACAACATGTCACTCTGAAATGTCTGGTTGGGGTTCCCCTACACCATGCGATTCTCTGTGACACCGGCTGGGTGTCCTACAATTTAACTCTATTCTGAAGGGCTCGGTCCCACGAGACTCCCCCGACTCCAGACATCGATCGCGAGTAGTAGGTCCCCAGGTTACCCACGACTTCGGTCCGACTTGGCTACAGATTGGAGGTTCCCATGACCCCCTGTTCCTCGCCCCTGGCTTTGGTTAATTTGCTAGAGCGGCTCACAGAACTCAGGGAAACTTCCATTTACCAGTTTGTCGAAGGGTGTGATAAAGAATTAGATGAGTGTCCAGATGAGGAGATAAGTAGGGTGAGGTCTGGGATACATTTACCAGTTTGTCGAAGGGTGTGATAAAGGATAAGATGAGCGTCCAGATGAGGAGATAAGTAGGGTGAGGTCTGGGAGAGCCCTGAGTGCAGGAGCTTCTGTCCCGTGGAGCTGGAGTGCGTCACCGTCCCGATGTGGATGTGTCACCAACCTCACACTACTGGGATTCTGTGGCGGCTTCCTCACGCAGGCACGATCGATTATTAACTCCATCTCCAGCCCCTCTCCCCTCTCTGGAGGAGGCAGGTAGGGCTTCTAATCATGGCTTGGTTGTTCTGGTGACCAGCCCCCACCCAGGAGCCACCCAGAGTCACCTGATGAGAACCAAAGATGCCCCTAGTGCTCTATCGCTTAGGAAATCACAAGGGTTTTAGGAACTTTGTGCCTGGAACCAGGGGCAGAGACCGCATCTGTGTTTTCTACTGTCTCCCCCTCGTCTGTAGGACACCCCTGGATCAGGTAGCTTCTCGGGGTCGGGAGGTCTGAAACCGTCTTCCTTCCCAACTGCCTCTCCTATTCAATCTCTCCCACTTTCTCTTAGTAGAGAGACTCCTTCAGGGACTCAGGCCAGAACTTTTGAAGTCATCACCTTTCACTCCCCTTTCCCTTCCCTCATCCCTTACATCCAGTTTGTCAACAAGTCTTACTGTTTCCTCGTTCGAAATCTCTCTCAGACTCGCCCCGTTCCTCAGCCAGTCATGAAGCCTGGATGACAGAGGCCGGTCCTCGCTGGTCCTCCACCTTCTAGCCTAACCTGCCCCAGATCCACTCTTCTCGCCACTGGCATTTGAATCTTTCCCAAATACTACTTCATCCTATCCATCAGGGTTATTTAGCCAGGACGAAAGAAGGCTGATGGGAAATACGATAGCAGTCTCCAAAGCGGTGAAAATTTGTCCTGAAGGAGAGGTAGTTTCGCTCTGTCCAGTTCCAGAGGACAGAACTCAGACCTGTGAGTGGCACTTGCAGGAAGAAACCAAAGAATGCCTTGACGACGAGTGTCAGCTGGACTGTCCCATCAACTTACTGAGTTTC
>NW_006442103.1:19331281-19346077 GCF_000325575.1 Pteropus alecto
AAACAACCTGAAATACCAAATACCTAGAAATAATCTTTATTTGAAATGTCAATGATCCATGTGAAGAAAGTGACTAACTTTTGTTGAGAAATATGGGAAAACTTAAGAAAGAAAAACTTCCCTGGTTGGTAAAGTTGAAACTGTAAAGGTGTCAATTCTCCATTTATTTTTAGGCTTCATGTAAGTGCAGTGAAAGTCCCAATAGTCCTTTTAGAATTGAACAGAATTATTTTTAAAATTGTCTAGAAGAATAAACAGAGGAGATGGTAAAGAAAACTTTGAAGACAGCTTAATTGGGAGGAGTATTAGCCTTCACAGATGTATAACATTATACAGCTTATATACATCAATTTAACAGACAAGCTAGGCAGAAACAGACCGAATTTTATTTATAAAGGACAAGAGAAGCATCGCAACTCAATGGGGAGAAATGTATTTGAACAGTTGGTTAAAATTTTGAAAACAAAAACAGGAACCTCTAACCACAAACAGTACACCTAAATAAATTCTAGGTAAGTTATCACAACTTAAGTGTAGAAAAAGGAGAAGAAAATACAATTGAATGTCAACTCTGAGAGGAGATCCATTTAGAATTTTAGTATTAAAGGTCATGAAGATCAATTACATCTCAATAAAAAAATAAAGGTCACGAAAGGAAATATGTTAGTTCATAAAAATATAAAACTTCTGAATTAAAAAACTAAAGGCAGCCAAAAGAATGAGGAATTATTAGCGGCAAATAAGATGAAGAGGCAACATTTTTATGGATAAGCTGAAACGAATTGCCAAAAATGCAAAGATCTTCCTAAATGGCTGTCAGGACGAGTTCATCTTTTTCCTGCATGTATTTATTAAGTTCCTACTCTGGACAGCCCTCCCTCCACACTGTGAACTGAGGATTCCAGTAGGGTCATGGTAGTGAGCGAGACAAGTGTGGTCCTGCCTTCGGAGTCGTTAACGTTAGGCGGGACAGTGTGGATTGCAAGTCAAAGAAATGAGACGCCACCAGGCTTAAACAGTAACGGATCAGTCCCACCGGCTCCGGTGACAGGAAAGCCCAGAAGTGCTGTCTTTAGGCTCAGGTGAGCCCCTCACAGAGCACGTTGCGGCCTCCCCAGAGACCTAGCTTTGTTCCACATCTTTCTGCACAGGAGGTTTGTCGCGGTGCTTTTCATAGTAGTGTAAAGTGGGAAACCACACGGGCTTGACCACGGAGCCATGGGGAAGTTCGTTTCAGATGCGGCCACTCTGGAATATGAGGCATTCACTACAAATGGCCTTTACGAAGACTGTGTCGCATCAGGGAACCGTGCTTAGAATGTCAAGTAAACAAAAGCAGGACACAAAATTGTATGGACATTTACTAGAGCTTTTGCAAAAGAAAAACTGTCTCTAAAAAGGCTAGAAATAAATGCACCTCTTACACCTGTCAGAATGACCCTGGGCAAAGTCAACAAAAGACACGGGCTGGGGAGGGTGTGGAGAAAAGGGACCCCTCCCGCACTGCTGGTGGGAATGCAAATTGGTGCAGCCTCTGTGGAAATCAGTATGGAGGATCCTCCAAAATTAAAAGGAGGAGTACCATACGACCCAGCAATTCCGCTTCTGTGTCTTTATCCAAAGAAAACAACACCAATTAAAAAACAAACAAACAGATGCACCTCTATGTTCATCGCAACACTATTTACGGTAGCTGAGATATGAAAGCCACCTAGGTGTCCACTGACAGACGGGTGGATAAAGAAGATGTGATACATATATGTAATGGAATATTACTCAGCCATCGAAAAGAATGAAATCTTGCCATTCGCGACAACAGGGATGGAACTGGAGAGTATTACACTAAGTTAACCCAAACATAAAGACAAATTCCATGTCAGTTCACTTATATGAGGAATGCAACAAAACAAAACAGATAAACGAAATAAACAAACAGATACAGAAGCAAACTGATGGTTGCCAGAGGGAGGGGGGTCGGGCTGGGTGAAAAGGCGAAGGAACTAAGAGGTACCAATTTCCAGTTATAAAATAAGTCACAGGGATGTAACGTACAGCACAGGGAACATAGTCAATATTGTAATAACTACATACAATGACAGCTGCTAGACTTATCACGGGGATTACATCAAAAGGCATATAAATGTAAAATCACTGCGTTCACCTGAAACATAATATTGTTATGTCAACAATACTTTAATGAAAAGAAATATATTCAAATTTCAACTATAATACAAACTACTGGGAAAAAAGCCAATGACTGTATTTCTGAGTTGATAGTGTTATATTTTAATTAAAAAAATACGTGCATACATACACACACACCCCTAACTGCTAACCGTGTTAGGGAGGCAGGATTTATTTTTCTGTTTGTTTTTTGTTACATTTGTTCTTCATTTTTCAAATTCCCTGCAGTGCTCACCCTTCCTCCCCAGCAGGGCTGTGTTCCCACACTGCCTGCTGCTCGTGCTCTGTACATTTGCTGGTGTTATTTCCTTAACCTGAAATGCCGTCCTCTTTTGCCTTATTAATCCATTAAATATTTATTGAGAATCGATACAAGGGTATTGTGCAGCTTATAGAAGATGATGTATATGAAAACACTGTAAAGTGCTTCACAGATGTAAGCTGTCATTGTTCGGGAAACGAGGAGGAGGAGGAAGAGGAAAAAAAAAAACCCTACTATTTGCACGATATCGTGCCAGGTGCTAGGGAAGGTCAGGATGGAAAAATACAGAGCAGGGCTGTAGCCTCCAGCCGCTTACAGTCTCGCCAGGAGGGTGGGGGGAAATTCCAGCACGTGGAATAGGTGGGTGATGGCAGGTGCGTGTGAAATGCTGACAGGACAGAGGAGGGCCCTGGAGGGTGGGGAGGGTGTGGAGCCTGAGGCGGGAGGTCCAAGGACAGGGGTCGTAGGGGTACAATGAGTTGGAGATAAATGAGGGAAAGCGCAGGCAATGGCGACCCCGGCTGAAGAATCCTGCTGTAAATGGTGAGAGGTTAGGAGAGGTTAGTCTGGACGCTATTCTTGAAAGCAGTAGATCTTCGCTGGTGTTTTTAAAAACTGGTATGTAAACCCCGGGGGGCGGTGGCGGGGGAGGGAGTCTTCCTTGTCTGTCTTGTTCAAGTCCGTCGTGCACGAAAGCGTGGAGCCGGGCACGCAGTAGATGCTCAATAAGTACAGTTGACAGGAAGTTGGAAGAAATGCATCGTGGGAGTGATAAAGTAAGAGGGCTAATCCGAAAGACGTGGGTAGCATGGATTGAAAAAGTAAAGGCTGGGGGCAAAAAGACAAGTTGGCAGACGCTAGGGCACCTCCAGGCATGACGTAATGAAGGGCTGAGCTGGGCTAATGGCTGCCGGACTGGAAAGTAAGGGACTGGTGTGAGAGTTATTCGGGAAGAACCGATAGGCCTTGGTGAATGACCAACTGGATGTAGGACATGGACAGGAAAGAATCAAAGAGAACATCGAAGAAAGTTACTCGTGCTTCAAGATTTAGCCTGAATTCCTCTTCCAGGAAGCCTGTGTTCTCTGTGCTTACCTGTTTCGTTTTCCGAATTGTTTTCATCTCTCTTGGTTCCTGAAAGTGAGGAAGAGCAAAGGGACCGTCGTAAACTATCACTGCCCAGAGAAACCTTAGAAAGCATCCAATCCAACTCCCTCGCCTTACAGCTGAGAAGATGGAGGTCCCAAGGCGGGTAGGGATGAGTTACTCAAGGCGGAAGCTTGGACTAGAACCTAGATCTTCTCCACTGGAGGGCGGTCCTTGGCGAAAGCACGTGTCCGAGAAAGGCAGAGAGACGGTCCTTACCCCCGGCCCGTGCACATGGGGAGGCAGGAGATGGAGGGATGGCTGACTGATGGAGGGAAGCCAGATCCTCTGGCACCACGTGGCTACCCGGTCACCCACTCAGCCCCGCTGAGTCTTTCTAAATTGCAAATGGCAACTTCCTCTTCCTCTCCCTTCCCTGTCTTCTAGGGAGGGTGGGGGTTCCATTCCGGGGTACTTTTCTAACTAGGGTATACAGTAAGTATCCTTAGCTAAACGCCTTAATCTCTCAGATCTTTGGGTTCCTATTCTTAGAAAAAAAAAAAAAAATAGAGGTTGGACTAAGGTCTCTTTCAGCTCAAAACCTACTTGGCCTGAGAGGAAGACAATGCTTTCAAAGCACGTTTGGTCAGCCAGCAAACCTGAAAACAAGATTTTTAAAATTATTATTATTTGCAAAGAGGAGGCACTACTGCACCCCAGGTTGCAGCCACAAGAGGGCAGCAGGTCCTTAAGCACCTAGGCAGGTGGGCCACCTCTGGCCCAAAGAAGAGGCGCAGGCTCTCCTCAGACCTCCTCTGGGTCCCTGGAGTTTTCCTGTTATAAATCCCGAACTTGCTTCTTTAGCAAAAGGGCATCCAGCCAGGCTGTGGGGAGACCAGGGAGCAGTTTTGCAAATGAAAGATAAAAGACCATGCCTGAAAAGAAATTGGATTTTGGGAAAGTAAATATTCTATGAAAAAAATTGAACATATATCCCTGCCCTAGTTTACGTTGCCTACAGGCAGGCTGAAAGGTGATTCTAAAAACTTGTTGGTAAGGCTCCCGTGTTAGACCAGCATTTCTTAGGGTTCCATGAGGAGTTTCCGTTCATTTCGCTTGGTTTAATAAGACCCTTACTCGGGAGAGAATTGGTTCTGGAAGTTTCCAGAGAGCTCAGCCAAGCCATATACTTTTTTTTTTTTTTGTGGGAGGAAGGAGCCAACAAGCTCACTGCGGTTGATGAGGAGGGCTGGGGGCTGGCCTGACTCGTTCTGTCATGATGAGGCAGGTGGGCCCTTCACCTCTCTGAGCCCCTGTCCCTCCTCTATTGGATGTCAGGGTTGCGATCTTCAGAGTTGCGCTCATGCAATGGCCCAAAGGTTCCAGGTGACCTGTCCGAGGGCCTTTTCAGGGATGAAAAACCTTGGTTCCTGGAGAAGACAGTTCCCATAGATTACGATCTTGCAGAAGACCTGGACCAGCCGCAGGAGAAAGACTCGAGGACATGACCTTGATGGAGAAAGGACGTTGCTCATCCGCCTGCAGTAGAGCTGGAGCTTCAGTCGGTTTTTGCCCTCCCTCCCCCCCAAGCCCCCAGGGCTGTGGGATCCGAGCTGCCTTACTCGTCCAGCCTCATTTCCGGACCTCTGTCGCACTGCGGCGGTCCCCGAAACAGGCACGTCTTCCCTCACGCTTCTGCCTTTGCATATGCTGTTCCCTCGGCCTGGAAGCTTTTCCCCACCCTTTTCCTTCTAACGAGCTTTTACTCACCCTGCAAAACCAAAACCCACTCGAATGACCCTGTTTGGCGACGTCTTCCCCGACCCCTCAGAGACTCCCCAGGCAGTTAGTCATCTCGCATCAGTGCTGGTACGAAAGTTATCACAATGTAGAGTAATTGTCTTCATGTCTGCCTCTCCCCCCGCCAGACCTGAGAATTCCTAAAGAGCAGGGCCTGAGGATTTGTCGCTGTGTCCCCAGCCCAGGCCCAGATAACGGAGTCCCTCTTCTGTAACCAGCAGGGTGTTTGCAAGGTCACTGGCCAGCATCGCTGAACATCGTTCCTGGCGGAGGAGGGCGGGGAGCTCTGTCCTGGTCTCAGGTGCTAAATGCAGGTAACTGATCTGCTAACATCCTGGGTCGCGCACTGTAGCATTCTCCACGGAGAATCTGTTCTAACTACGGAAGATGGCTCGTAAGGAGGAGGTTCCTGTTGGTGTGATTAAGCCCTGGCATGTGAATGGAAGTGAGTGGTGGGTGCTCCGTGTGAAAGATCTTCACAATCTGTTCTATTTTCTTTTTTGGAAGAAAACTGTTTGGAGTGAGTAGGTTAAATATAGAGACCTCTGATTTCAAGTGTATGTGGCAGAACTCGGGTCCTGGCACCCGACGTGGGGTGGGGAGGCTTCGGGACCTTCAGGTGGAATGACCTGGGCCTCCATCCAGGGGAGCTGGGGTCAGATACCTAGCTGCCGGTGCTCTAGATACCTAGCTTTTCACAGCTTCGTCTCGTTTGCAAACATCCGAGGGATTCAGTAAATATTAGTACATATGTGTTGTCAGCAAATAGACTTTGCGAGAGCTGCCAACGCCCGCTGGTGCGCATGCTCCTGCGTCTCTCAGAGTCTGCTCTCTGCCGCCTTGTCCCCAGGGCGCTGGCACGGATGTGGGGACAGCCAGCCGTATTGAAAGAGGTCTAGGAGACGAAGGAAGACAGGTGCAGGCAACCTTCCAGGGGGAGGCTGCAGCTGATTCCGCTCTGTGCAGGGGTTCCCCTGCGGGGACTCTGGGGGGTTGGACTATCTCACTCTGCTCTCAGTCAGAACAGTCGTGGGTCTGAGGAGCGATGGCACGTGGCTGGGAAAGAAGCGAGAGCTGAGGCTGGAGGGAAAACGGTTACCGCCCCCAGGTTAGCGTGGGCGCCCGTTCGACTTCACGGTTGTGAGAGAAAACCACGAGTTGAAACACATTTCTCAGGTTTAGCACAATTCCTTTGCTCGCGAACTTAAAGAGCCTCGCTTATTTAAAAAAACAAACAAAAAACAAACAAAAAAAACTTTTGTCGTGATGAAATAGGCATAAAACTGACCATTTTAATCATTTTTAGGTGTACGAGTCTGTGGCAGTAAGAACGTTCGCGTTGCTGCATGGCCATCCCCGCCATCCATCGCCAGAGCTTTTGCGTCTTTGCCAGCACGAGCCCCAGTCCCTCTGCCCCCCAACCCGATACCCACTATCCTGCTTTCCGTCTGAATTTGACTCTTCTAGAGACCTCACGGAAGAGGAATCGCGCAATATCCGTCCTTCTGCCACTGGCTGATGCCACTCAGAATAATGTCTCTTCCAAGGTTCGTTCGTGTCGAAGCATGTCCTTCACTGTAATTGAATTAAGCTATTTTCATAGGTGTCTCCTGCAAAATCTTGTCTGGAAGTATCTCCACGCATAGATGAAGCAGGTATCGCCACCTCTAGTTTAGAGTTGGAGAAATGAAGTTGAAGAGAAGTAAGTGCATCGGACCCACTAGGTGCTTAATCCAAATTTATCCCCACCCCGTTCTCTCTCCCTCCCATCCCTCTTTCCTTTGGCAGAGCCCCCTTTTGTTCCTGATTCACTGGCAAGCCATGCACACGGGGAAATGGCTACTTTTAGCTCCAGGAGTAAGTCTCAATTAGTTTGAATCGATCTTAGTCATTTCGGTTCCTTTGCCAATGATGAGTTTAGGGGATTAGCAGGCGATATGCGCGTGGCCCATGAGGAGACATGAGTGGAAGCCGATGCAAGGTTTCTAGAAAGGATTTCGTTGCTTTTGCAAATAGACACAAGAAGAAACTTTGTGTTTTTCTGCTTCTCAGTGTGGTGGCCACATGTGTGGGTGATGCCTGGAGCTCAGCGGCCACCTTGCCACCATGAAAGGAATTAGCCAAATGATCCGGACAATACACCGAAGATGGCAGAGGAAAAAGATGGAAGGAGTCTGGATCCTTTAGGATATGAACGAGCCGCTGAATTTAGCAACTCTGGAACACCCACCTTTCGCCTTGCTGTTTCTGTGAGATCATAAATTTCCTTACTGCTTAAACCACTTTTGAATTTTCTGTACTTGCAGCCAAAAGCATACTCAATGACACGTTGAGGATTAAAGCTCACCAGGCACCAGTGCAGAGGCCTCAAGTCTCACACTCTTTTCCACTGGATGATGCTAATGACTCAAAACCCCTTTCATCCCTCGAAATCAAACTCAGTTTTTCAGGGGTCCTTGCATCAGCTTTTCCTCATGTCTCATGGGCCACACGTGTATCGCCCGCCGATCCCCTAAATGGGTCATTGGCAAAAGAACAGAAAAGGTCCTTCTGTTATGAGGTCTCCCAATCTACCGCATTATTTCTGAACTGTTGGCTCTGGGAGGTAATTTGTAGGAGAAAAGAAAATTAAGTTTGATTCTGAGGGGAAAAATAAAAGGGGGGAGGGAGGAGAAAAAGGAGGAGACACAGCAAACAGAGGGACGGTAGCCTCGGGAGTGGCAACGGAAAGAAAGGATCGTGAAAAGGGAGATTTGGGAATAGGAATATGACGGTCGGGTGTGGGGAGAGGGATGGCGGGGAAAAGCCAGCCGGGGGAGCTCTAAGAGCTGGGGAGCTTCTCTCCCCGACGGGGAAACCCAGCCCCTCTCGGGGGAGGTGAGGTGTGGCAAAGTGGAGGGGAAGGGCTTGATACGGCGTGCAGGCGACCAGATAACGGGCTTCGAAATCCTGTGACTGCAGAATGCTGATCGAGAACCCACGGTAAGCACAACAGCCCAACACGTCTAAGTGCTCGCTTAGGTTCAGCCCGGGGTACGTGATGCTAGCTATTTTTCATAGTCTGCCCAGCAAGCTTTCTTTTAGGCACGTGATCCGGATTGGGACACAGGTCATTCTCCAGGCCACTTCCGTCGGTCTGGGTGGTGGGCCGCTGACTCAATCAAAGTCCTTCCCTGGGAAATTACATACAGATCCTGAGAAGATAGGTGGTCTTGTTGTTGTCGTCTGTTTTGTTTTGTTTTTGTTTTTGCTAATGAATAGACCACGAGAGGCAGAGATGAGCGAAAACGAAAGACAGATGAAAATGAGCACAGCGGCTCGGAGCGCTCTGCGCCAGACCCTAAGGTCTCAGTTCCTACAGTACTCGCTTTTAATCTGTGAGCCATCCCAGTGGGACACGGTTTATTTTCCGGAGACGGCCACCGCCAGAGGTGGCCCGCCCCACACACTCTAATGCAACACGGACCCTCCTCCCATCGAGTGGCGATGTCTGGGTCCCCTCTTCCCCTCGCCCCCGGGCAGACTTTTGTGATCACGTGGACAAAACGGTATGGTGGGAGTGGTGCCACGTGACTTCGGAGGCCGAGCCATGAAAACGCCATGCGCTATTGCTTCATTCTGCCAGGGCACTTGCTTCTGGAACCCAGGCCCCATGCTTGAAGAGGCTAAGTGGACACGTGGAGAGGCCGCGTGCAGGGGTCAGGCCAACAGCTCCAGCCGAGGTCCCAGCGGATGGCCAACCTCAGAGAAACAAGATGATTCCAGATGACCCCAGCCATCAAGTCACCTTAGCCTGTGAGTCTTCCCAGCTGAGGCCCGAGGCATCATGGAGCCGTCTCCTATCCGAATTCCTGACCCACAGAGTGCTTAAGCACAGTGAAGTGATGGTTTTATGTCTCTGCGTTTTGGGGTAGTTTGTTATGTAGCTACAGTTAACTGGAATACCCAGCGTCGCCCTCAGCTATGTGAACCGATTAATTCTCTTTTTTGCTTAAGCTACTTTGCATTGAGTTTCTGTCACTTGCAACTAAAGGATCTTGACTAATAAATCCTCTAGTCTCTTGGTACTATCCACTTCTGCAAATGACTCACTTTACCAGAAGGGTACTTTTTCACGTGCTCTTCATGAGGGCGCTGCAGGAAGGCAGCGAAGAGGAAAGAAGAGCGAGAATTAGGGCAAGAGCCTAAAAAAGGGTCCTTTGTGTTCGTTTGTTTTCCTCACCCCCTGAATCCACAGGGCGTGGCGTGCCTGCTTAGCTCACGTAAGCCATTTACTTTTTCTACTTAGGGTTGAGTTCTGGCCACTGATCTTACGAATGACCTTTGACTAGTCATTGTACCTTGCGGGGTCTGTTTCTCTTTTTGGAGGGTGGAGTGGAGGGAGCCATTGCCTTATCAGCAAAGTGAGGAAATGGGGCTGGGTGTGATATTTATTTAATAAGTATTATTAATAAAAGCTATGTGCTAGGCGTTATGTTAGACATTTCCCACATATTACTCATTCGATCCCCACCACGTCCCTGTGCAGCAGGTGCTATCAGCCACTTTATGGTCCTCTCGTGGACGAACTTCCTAGCAACACTTGCCGAGCTCCTTCCCTTGTGCCTCTCGTACGCTCTGAGGGCACAAGTCACATGTGACAAGGTCCTTGTTTTCAAGCAGCTTATGTTCAGATTGGAAACGTAAAGCGAAATTGCTATGAAATTGTCATGGTCTAAACTGAGTGACGCCGACGAGACAATGCAGTAAGAATTACATCGGTTAGCTATTGCCGTGTAACAAATGACTGCAGATTTGGAAGCTTGAAACCACACACGATGATTATGTCACAGTGTCTGTGAGTCAGGAGTCTGGGCTCCGGTTAGCCGGGTCCTCTGCAGAGTCTCGCGAGCCTACAATCAGGTGCTGGCTGGCTGTGTTCCTTAGAGAGCCCAGGGTCTCCCTCCAAACTCATGTGATTGTTGGCAGAGTTTCTTGCAAATGTAGACCTGAGGAGCCCGTTTTCTTGCTGTAAGCTGGAGGCAACTCTCAGTTCCCAGAGGCGCCCGCAGTTCCCTGTCTCGGGCCTTCTCCACAGGCAGTCTACACAACATGGCAGCTTTCTTCCTCGAGGCCAGCAGAAGACTCTCTCCCCCAGTCTGCTAAGGAGGAGTGTTATATGATGTAGCTGTAATCACAGGACTGACACAGCATCACCTTTGCCATATTCTATGGCCTAGAAGCAAGTCGCAGGCCTTGCCCACACTCAAGGAGAGGGGATTACACACTTGTGACTCACCCGGGGGAGGAGGCGTCACTGCAAAGTGTATCTGCCAAAGGAATTAAGAAAAGGGATATGTCAGAGTGAACTGAAACCCTCAGGGGAGGCTTCATGAGGAGACTTAAGCTGGAGCTTGAAGGATGAGATTTCAGATCTGCCAAGAGGGACCGAGAAGCAGCAGGCCACCTAGGACTGCAGGACGTACGAGCCAAGGTGTGGAGGGGGAGTCTCACCTAAGTAATTCCCACACGAAAAGTGCTGGAAACCTGCTGACTTCTCACATCTCAAAAGGTGGGAGGAACTTTTCTTTCTTTAACGAAAAGGAAGCTGTATAGTGGAGTCTGGACTTGGTGTCGGAAAATTTGGGTTCAAGGTTCAGCTCTGGTATTAACTAGCCATGTGATTGGGGCCTGCCGGCCGTCCAGGTCTAGTCTCTTGTGAATGATCACCATCAGGACTGAACAGCTCTTGGGCGGGAAGTGCTCTGCAAACAGTTCAGGTCCCGTTTCCAAGAGCAGCTTCATCGCTGTCAACACCCCCCTCCGCTGGGTCTCCCGGCTCTCTGACTCCGCTCAGTCCTTCATCTGACCCCCTTCCTCTTAAAGTCTAAATAATGGTGGGGGGCGGTGGTGAGGCGGGGCATCCTCTGGGTTCTGGCCCTGGCTCTCTCTCCTTTCACTATGCACCCTGCCTCGAGGCTCTCATCTACCACCACCTACCACCCAGGGCCCAGGACTCCCACATCTGTGCTCTGGCCCAGACCCCTTTCGCCGACGCCAGACTCATGTGTCCAACCATCTGCTGATCTATTCCTCTTGGATCTCCCGCAGGCCCCTCCAATGCCACGTACTCCAAAGTGAACTCATTGTCTTGCCTGCAAACCTCTTCCTCTTCCTGCTCATGCCTGGCCTTGGGGAATTGCAACACCGAGTCAGGAACGTTGAGTCATTCCTCGCACCCGAGAGCCAGGTGGTCAGCAAGCCCGTTCTCTTCGGGGAATCCTCTGACCGTCACCACTGCCCTGGTCTGAATTTTGTCATTTCTTGCCTGAGTGACCGCAACTGCTCCTTAACTGATCGTCCTATCTCATTTCGTTCTCTGTACTTCCTGCAGCATGAACTTCCTGAAGCCCAGGTTTGGTAACACCGCTGCTCTGCTTCAAAGCGTTCGGAGGCCCCTAAGTACGTAGGGATGAAATTCAAACTCCTGGGCGTGATATTCAATATCTGAAGGCCTTCCAGATCTGACTCCCGCCCACCTCCCCTGTCTCCTCCCTGGCCCACTTCCTCCCATCCCCTCAACTCCAGTCCTACTGAACTGCTTGCGGTTTTCCTACTGCATCACGTTCTTGCGAATCTGTGTGAATACAGTTCGCCTCGTGGGAAGTTTCCTTTCACCGCTGTCCTCTGCCTTGCGGACTCTTCCCACCCGCGATCACTCAGCTTAGCTCCTCCATCTGGAAGGCCCCCCCTCCCCGTTCCTCTAAGCAGCTCGTGCAGGCCCCTGTCACAGCCCCCATTACTCAGGAGTGCTGAGGCCCTCACTGTAACCATTTTTCTTTTGCTGGCTCTCTTGCTAGATGGTGAGTTCTTGAGAGCGGTAATGGTGTCTCAATTTTCTTATTTTGATGCTCTAATCACTTTTTCTTCCAATCCGATCCTTTCTAAATATCTTAGTTTTTGAATAGGCAACACATTCGTCTGTCTGAAAATTCAGAAATTATCAAAAGGAATATAGTGAAAAGTCTCTCTCCTGCTACCCCATCCTCAACTCTGCTGTCCAGTCCCCCTCTCCAGAGGCAAAGTTATCAGTATCTGCCTCCACAGATATAAATATATCTATGCTTTCCTTTTTACACAAAATAATATCATATTCTATAGACCGTGCTGTGTCTTGTTTTCACTTACGTATGGTATCTCTGCGATCATCCCATTTCAGTACATAAAGAGCTTCCTTATTCCTTCTTTACGCTCATTCCGTTTTCCATTGCGGGCGTAGCATAATTTAATCAACGAACGTTAGGTTATTGATTATTGATTAGGTTAAAGATTGGTTATTTCCAATCTTTTGCAAATACGAACAACACTGCAATGCCTAACTTCACAAAAATGTCATTTCACACATGTGCAAGCATGACAGTAGAATGAACTCCCAGAAGTGGAGCTGCCAGATCACAGAGTGTGCGCATTTATAACTCGATTCTGTCATATTGCCCTTCATGGAGTTTGTAGATATCTCATTTATCTTTGTGTCCTTAGCCACCATTACAGTGCCGAGAACAGAGTACGCATCCAGTAAATTTTTCTGGCATAAACGAATTTTTAACAATTAGCTCTTTCCGTGGAAGATCCCTTTTCTTTTCTTGGATGCCTTGCTTTAGCGGATAAGTTCCTTCCCATCCAGTGCTCGGTTCAAACCAAATGATTCATGTTCAATCCAAATGTCATTATTTTGGAGCAAAATCCTTATTCCGACTTTTACTAATTTCCATATTTATGTAACTAATTGAGGCCCTTCTTTATTAGCTTGGTCATAAAAAATAAGGTCACATTAATTTTTATGTTGTTATAGAATAATTGCGAGTCCACATTTTGGGAGATGTCTTAATTATTGTTTTTCTCCCCCAGAGCAATTCCTTAGAAACTCTTATACGAATTCTTTCAAGGACTTGGTCGTTGCTTTTATAAGCCATCAGACCTCTGCAAGTAAACCTTTACTGTCTTTTAACTATGTATCTCTGTTGCTTCTACTAGATTCATTGCTTATTAGCTGTGTGATCTCTCTATGCCTGTCTATTCATCTATAAAATAGGTGCATTATTGGGTTGTGAGGGTTAAATGAGATTATAGATGTAAAGTGCTTAGAATAATGTTTGGCACATAGCACTGTTGACATGCTTTCTATCCACTTTCCTGGGTTTACCAAGAATGCAAGGCCCTGACTGCTCTTAACCGGGGCCATTTCTCAGGGTTATGTTTATAGTGAACTACTCTGAGGGACGAAATAATGTCTCCCTCTAGGAAAAGAACAGGTTTGTTTCCTGCTTCCTATAAAATGGCAGGTTCCCTCAGCTCAGTGTTCCTCTGCCTTGGTGTAAATCCACCAAGCACAAGGCATTCATCTAAGCCCTTATGTCATCCCCGTGAGACTTGGGGTGACAAGAGGAATTGACACAAACATGCTGAAGCTCATGTTGCTTCTAGGGTCATCATAGTCCTTTGTCTGTGATCCAGGAATCTTGTCTTTTACCAGCATCCATGAAATAGTAACAGACAAAAGTTATCAGCCTGCTGGTAGGGTAAAATCAAATACTAGACTTGAGTATTAAGTGCTTAAGATGTTTACATTATTTTTGCTCTTGCTCTGCTTACCTGCCTTTACCAGGCATTCTGCACAATATCTGTACGTTTGTGTTTGGTTAGGTAGCCCCAAAACATCAATTGCTGCCATTTGCAAATAACTTTGCTGTGCGATCGGGGGAAACATAATGACTTAGAAATAAAGCTAACTTCAAAATCATTGCTCAAGTGAAATTACTTGGTCCTCTAATATCCAGTTCTAAATCAATGAGGCCATAGTTTCTTCTATATATGCTTTTTGTATAGTTGCGATGGTTTTATGTAGTTGCAATACACGAAAAGAAAGTTACACAAAAATAACTGGGCCTTAGTTCCTGTTACTTAATAGCTGAATACCTCGGGCACTTTTAAGGTTCAGTTTCCTAAAACGTGAAATAGAGAAATGAATTCATGATCTAGTGGTCACCTGAGGCT
Source organism: Pteropus alecto (assembly GCF_000325575.1). Taxonomy (NCBI): domain Eukaryota; kingdom Metazoa; phylum Chordata; class Mammalia; order Chiroptera; family Pteropodidae; genus Pteropus; species Pteropus alecto. Next base: position 19,345,647 of record NW_006442103.1, read on the forward strand.
GTTGGAGCCATGGAATAACGTATGTGAACACGGAAGCTAGTGGCCAAATGAGTCGTTATAATTCAAGACTTTGCTGAATCACCAACGTCTTTAGAGGCTATGACATGAAAGAAGAAAAAAAAACACTTGCCCTGAGTCAACGGCTCTATCAGTCCACCGAGCTTTCACCGTCCAACAGCTGAACTTCCTAAGAGCGCAGCAGGCAAACTACAACTCCCAGCAGGTGTCGCTCCCGAACGCGTCACGTAACCCGCGCTCCAGCCGGGCCCCGCCCCCACGGCCAGGAAACTACACCTCCCAGGAGGCTCCGCGGCGCCCAACCGTCCGCTTTGCCCGCCCCCTGCCTCCCCTTTGCCCCCGCCGGCAGCTCCTTGGCCCACGCGGGTCCCGCGGTCGGCGGAGCGGGCGCGCGCGTCGGGGGCGGGGCGGCT
>NW_006442103.1:19346441-19362325 GCF_000325575.1 Pteropus alecto
CTCGCCCCGTCCCCTCCGCCTGTCCCCGCACCTCTCCTCCGCTCCTGTCCCCCTCAGGCCGCACCCTCGGGACCCCCGCCCCCCTCAGGCCCCGCACCTCCCGGGGGGGGGATACCCTTTTACCCCCCACACTCGGGTTTCTGCGACTCCCACCGCCCCTCCCTCGTGTGTATCCTCCAGTGTGTCCCCGCTGCGGCCTCCGCCCCTGTTCCTTCGGCCGCTTTTCCGCCCCCCTGCCTCACCTTTGGCAGGCGGCTCGCTGCCCCCCGCTTCGCCCGTAGCGAAGCTCCCCTGCCCCTCTGACAGCATCTCCTCCGACCCGGCCGCTGTGTGTCCTCCCCAAGTTCTCGTCCTTAGCGTCGTAGTTTCTTGTCCCCCGCCACTCCCTCTGCCCCCGCGGACTCTGGTCTGCTCCCGCTTTCCCTCCGGAAACAGCCGCCCTCCACGCCGCACTGCTTTCCTTAGTTACTCTGTCCCGCTGGCGAAGCCCCCCCTCTCCATTCCTCTGTCCTTCTGTGTGTCCCTTTCCTCCCTTCGGTTTTGTATTCGTCCTCCGAGTTTACCTTTTCTGACCCTTGCATGCCTTTATTTTATTTTATTTTATTTTATTCTATTCTATTCTGTTTGCTGGGGCGGTGGGGTTTTGGACACCGTGGCTCGTCTTCACCGTAGCTCTCGTATTTACACCACGATTTTGACTCTCGTGCCCCCATCACCAGCCTCATGCCTGGGAGAGCATCCCCGTTCCCGTCCGCCTTCCCTCCTGCACCGTGCTCGTACTTTTGTTCAGTCTACAATTACGACTTCCCTTTTGGGTCTTTGACCCCCCCCACCCCCCTCTTCAGGCCATGCTGCTTCCCGTTCGCTCTCCTGCTCTGCCTGGTGAGCCCACGCTTGAGCCTGTCCTCCTCTTCGTCACCTCCAGGTCGCTTTCCCTTCCTTCTCTTTTCAGGCCCCTTCTGCAGCTGCAACCCACCCTCTTCCCTGCTGCAGCCCCTCCCCCTTTATGCTCCTTCATCCTTATTTCCCCACCGCATCCCTTAAAGCTCGCGCAGATTGCTGCCTCGTCTCGCGATGTCTGTGCAGCCCTCCTCCGCTCTAATCCAGGTGCTACACTTGTACGGTTGTATTAAATTTATAGAGTTGCTGGTTGACTGGTAGGTGGTGTGTGCTCTCATCTGCATTCTCCTTAGCAGCCTTCCATGCTGTATCTCTGCTTCTTCCTCAGTCTGTCTTATATATTCACTTTCGAACCCTCTCCCCCAGTCCTCGAATTTGCTGTCATGAATTCTTTCATTTGTACACATTTTTTTAAATTATAATTTCCACAACCCTCAGGCTTTCTTCTGGTAAAACAGTAGTTTTGCTCAAGGTTTCAAAGGGGATAGGGTCTGGAGGGTCCGGCATATAGAGGAGTCCACCTGTTCTCATTTACCTTATGCCCCGGCCCTCATCCTTGACATTCTTACTCTGTGCCATCCACTCATTCTGTTTCAAGTAGCTCATCAAGCAAGCGTTTGAGGCTATTACTATGACTTTCTCCTGTTCTTCCTATAAATAGATGCTTTCTTTTTCCATTAACGTTCTACATACTCTTTTCTAGTATTCTCTTTTGAGAGTAAGGGCATTCAGATATAGAATGCAACAGTGACCTTTTGTGCCTAATTCTTTTCTTTCTAGTTAACTCAAAACCTGTGGCAGATGTTTTCTTCCAATAGAAGCTCTTAAAATTGTCATTTTTCATTCCCTTTGGAAGTTAACTTTGGATTCAGCTGTTGGTTTATTTTTAAATTTAAAGCTAAAGTATTTATTTAAAATTATAAATTTATCATAAAGTTCTAAATCGTTTACTCTTTATAGGAGCTAAAGGAACTAAAGGAAAATAATTTCATAGAAGACTACAGCTAACATGATTGACCATTTCATGTCAATATATGTATATATACATATGCCAGCTAACATAGTTGGTGGCTTCTTCCCCTTGTTGTGGTTTTGCAGCAGAGTTCAGACAAACTAGGTACTGTAAAGGAGACCTCAGACTAGAACAGGTAGATGGGCTTACCTCAGGCCCAGGTTCCAGTCTAGGTCCATTCCTCCTTCTAGAGAAAAGACGCTGCATCTTGGCACATCCTTGGGGGTGAGTAGAGAACTTTGCCTTCTTTAGTGGGCAGGGCAAAAGAACACTCTGCTTAGTGAACCTTTCTCTGGAAGGTTGTGATGAGCAGACATCTTCCTGACATTGGTTATTATCTCCCAACTGTATTTTGATTTCCAAATTCCGCTGCTGTCGCGGAAATAGTGATGGTTGCAACACAGAGCTGAGCTGGTTGGTACATTCCCTGAGACCTCAACAGTTGACCCATGAACAATTCGTGTTTGAACTGCTCGGCATCACATTTACGTGGATTTTTTTCAATAAATACCTGTACTGTTTTCAATCCATGGTTGGGAGTGCGCGGATGTGGAGGACCATCTGCATGCGTTGACACCGTGTTATACGGGGACTTGAGCATCCTCAGATTTTGGTATCCGCGATGGAGGGGGCGGGGTCCTGAAACCTATCCCCTCTCCCCAGGACACTGAGGGAAAAATGTAAGTTTTGGGGGATTCAGAAGTTATACTTGGATTTTAAAGTGCAGGGGTCAGTTCCCCGAACCCTCACCTTCAGCAGTCAACTGTATACAGTTTCTTTCTCTTCTTCCAAAATCTGCATCTTTTCTTTAGGTTTTCAAGTGAGAGGAGGAAATCAGCAACCAGACATGATTCTTGAGGGATATCTGTGTCTGCTACTTGTTTTGATCTTGGTTAGGTTGATGCTGATTTTTCCTAATGCATTCTTTAGGCAACATTCCTTAGAGCTTTTCTCTGTCTCTCACCCAAGTTCCTTTAGTTAACCTCTCTTGTCCCAGGAAAGCTCTGTAAGTTGATGAAGTGCCAGGTGTAGTCAGGGTTAGGCATGGGTAGATAATTACTATGTAGATGTCAGAGAGAGATGTCTGGACTTTGATAATTGCCTTTTAACTAAGACTTTTCCCTATTTTAACCGCTTTACTCCTGTGCACAAATTATTTTATTCCAATCCTCATGTATTGCACTTGTTTGGACAACTGATAGAAGTGTTAAAAGAACAGAATAACTTTGAGATTGAAGGGAACGCACGCTCGCACAAAAGCAGGGCATCAGTTTCTTTGCATTTCTTTTAAAGTCTGTTTGCCAAGGCCCATCCTCGTTGAACCTTGGAACAGTCCTTAAACTAAATTCACTGCTTCAGTTTGTCCTTCTTCCTTTCAAAACAGACTGGATTTTAACTGGTTGGGGAAATAGTCATATTGCAGGGCTTGGTGCTGGAATATGAACAAGCCCTCTGGGCTCTAAATCTTACTGCAGATGGAATGTGAGTCTCCACCTTGTAATTTTCCCCAGTGTCATACATTGAGTGTCTTCACTTTGATGTGTATGTACCTGGAGGCTGAGTGAAGAGTGCTCTAAACAAATAGAACCAAAATATATCTTTGCACTAATTGTGTAGTATGTGAAGTAACATTTGATTTGAGGTTAATTTTCTTAAGGTGAAAGTAGGTCCAAGGGCTCTGGATTGGTCTCGCGAGAGGTGCTGCGGGAGGGTGTAAGTGTGCAGTGGGTTTGGACATGGCACCATCTGTATTTTTGAGGGGTCGGGTTTGTCTGCCGGTTAGTGTGTTTTGTCTCTTTGGTATCTGGTAGTGTGTCTTTGGTAAGCGTGCACTCCTAAGATCGGCTGGCAGCCATTCAAAGTCTTGGTACGGAAAGCATGTGTCTTCCTCCTGGACAGCTCTAGAGTAATATACCCATCAACTTGCCCTTGCTAAACCGTAAGAAAAATTAAAGCCGTATATATATAAATTTGTTCATTGAGAGTTTTTTTAAGTTAAATTTATTAGGGTGACATTGGTTAATAACATTATATAAGGTTCAAGTGTACAGTTTTGTAATACATCATCTGTATATTGCATTGTGTGCTCATCACCCAAAGTCTAATCTCTTTCTGTCACCATATGTTTGACTCTTGAGAGTTAATTTTGATAACTTACAGATATCTCACGGGCATTCTTTTTTGAGGTGGGGTATTTTATGTGAAAGTTTGAAAATGATTGAATAAAAACGTGGTTGGTGTCAAGAATTTTTACGAGTTACTTGAGTCATGTAACATTGACTGCTGTGCACCTCCTCAATAGTTACTTTCTCGGTTGTAGCTGAATTCCATTCTATTTGGCTCAGATTTTCCAGGTAGGTTTTGGAAATGGTGTTTGAAATCATGGTTATTGATCAAAGGAATTTTTTTGACAGTGACTTTCAAGCTTTAGTGAGCATAAGAATCACTGGGTAAGTGTGCTTGTCAAAAGTATAAATTCGCAGGCTCACTTTTTAAGGGCTGTGATCCAGTAGGTCTTGTATGGGGCCTGGAAATCCTTCATGCTTTACTTTCTTGCCAGGTGTGGGTAATGCAACTCACATACTCAGCCCTACCTGGAGCGACACTACAGGTCCTACATAGGCCTTGAATTCTCGGTTCATTTTATCTTTACGGTCATGTCGAGTCACGTGACTGTATTCTAACAAATAGTACTTTGTCAGGCTCCTGAATGGCAGCTTTTAGGAAAATAAGTTCAGTGGTTGGTGGACTGTTATATCTGATCATCTGTACTTCATTTCTTGAATCTTGCTAAACTGTTGTAATAAAGATGGGTGATTAAGAGGTAGAACAGTAATAAAAGTCATTATACCACTTTGCTATTTGGAGTGTGTGTTAGAATTTGCGGTGTTTTTACATTCAGTCTTCACAGCAGCCTTATGAGATGGGGAACATGTGAGCTCCTTGAGGCCAGGGACTACCTCTGTGTTCTTTTCCCGCCAGATGTCTGGTGGCACATAGAAGGTATTAGTCAGTAAATACTTGATGAGTGAATGTATTAGCGTCATCCCTATTTCATAAGAGAGGACACTGGGCGTTGCACTAACGAGTGTTAACTCGAATTAAACCCAGGTCTTTGACTTCTAAAGCCAGTGTATTTTCTATTTCTTTCGTTTTCCCAGGTATTGTCGACTTAATAGTCATCTATTCTTGACTGAGTAGCCACTTAAAATTCTTAAAATTCAGTCACATCTCTATCAACTTGTATAGCAGTTGAGCTTTGGTTCTGTTATCGTGGAATATAACTCATGTCTTTATTTACATTGTCTCTTTGTTGAATTGGGTGGGCAAGAGGGGACCGAAGCAGTCATTCTTTGCCCTTATTTGTTTCTATCTTTAATCTGTTGGTTTTTGGTGAAGGGAGCATGACAATCATAATTGCAGCCTAAAGAAATACTTTTCATCTCATAGGCAGTTGAGGTGGCAAACAGATGAAAGTGAATTTGGAAAGAGCGTCATCTTCCCCTGGGGAATCACTCCCACAGGGTGGCTGTGACCAGGGAAAGGTCTCTCATTAGTAACTGAAGCTTTGTCTGGGTCGCTCTCTTTCCATCCACCACTGACCAGGTCATTTCAGGTGAGGGTTGTTACCATGCTCTCAAGGATAATTATTTTTTAAGATAAGCTCCTTTGGGAATAATTCTTGTGATCCGGTAGATAAACAGAGACTCAATGACAAGCAAACACAATTTATGGTCAGTTGCAGTGCTTCGGGCACAAGATCTCGCGGTGGGTTCACTTGTGAGAGATGACATCACTGGCACCGAGGCCGCGGCGGTGTAGGTGACAGGTCGGTAGGCTCATTCTGTTCTTGGACCCTCAGCCGCGTGGAGGGTTTCCATGCTTCCCTCGGCAGCCGGTGGGAGGCTGTGTGTACATGGGACAGTTCCAGCCCCACGTGTGGAAACAAGTGTTTAGGCAGCTTTAAAATATTTTTAAAACTTGCAACTCACAGTAAGAGATAGGATTTATATTACAACCTAGTCTAAATAAAAAACAAAAAAACAAAAACTCACCTGAAGCAAGTTTCGCAACGCTGTATTTACTGGCATCATGTACTCTGGTATGTTTTAGTCTGTTCGGTTTCTTGTGTGTTTTCATTTCATTTTGGTTTTTGAATGCTGATCGATGGTGGCCCACTGCATTACTTTTGAGACTCATTAGGTTGTGATCCACTGTTTGAAAAATGATGATTTAGGGCATCATTTCTCTATTGTTTGCCTACTAATATCACCTTGTATTCGGCCTGGTTCCACAGTTAAGCGTAAACTATGTGTAAAATGCTGTTGGGCTTGTACAAGTCCCAGAGTCCCTGTGTCCCCGAAGAGCCTGCACTGCAGTGGGGACGGTGCGTGTAAACCGTTTGCTGTGTGCGAAGCGACATGAAACGATGGAGATCCACGGAAAACTGGGAAAAAAGAGTGAATATGGAGAAGATAGATGGGTAGAGAGGTCAGAGAGGACTTCTACACTGTGACTGAAGAACGGGTATAATTTCAGTAGGCGGAGAAGGGAGAGGGAGGGGTTTCATAGGCGAAGGAAACTGAAGATGTGAAATTTTTTTTTTTTAAATGCCCACAGCACCTGGTCTTCCTAGGTGGTCTCCCATCTAAGTACTAACCAGGCCCGACCCTGCTTAGCTTCCGAGATCAGACGAGATCGGGCACGTTCAGGGTGGCATGGCCATAGACTTGAAAAGTTCTTAGGATAACTCTAAGGAATCTAAGACTGCTGTTTGTCTATAGACAGTTATGGTCGAAATTAGATCAGAAAGGGCTTTGAATGCATCTTGCTAAGAAGTTTGGATTTTATTCTGTTTTTGAAGTCAGAATATGGTTATACGTGCGTTAATACCCAGGACTCCCTGTGAAAATTTAGTTTTTATTTAATTATTTACCCGAAGAAGTGGAATAACTTTTCCAAAGCCAAAGAGGAAAATCGCTATTAGAATTAGAAGAATTTCAGAGCATCTAGTCTCTTGGGCTGTCTCGTACTATATAAAGAAGAGAACGAAGGACAACTAAGCCCTAACACCCAGAGCTGGCGACAGCTGGCGAGGAGCTGGTCGCCTTGAATCTGTGTGTGTATTTTATCTCACAGTCCAGTCCAGCTCCTCAAGCATCTGTTTCTTTCTCTGACGTTTTAAGTAACTGTACTTACCGTCGTGTTTACAGTTGATAAGTTGGATCCCTGTGCCCCGCCCTACCCGTGGTGGTGTTTTAACTGCGTTCCTCCAGGTCCGCTCCCCCGATAGGGAGACACCTCCTTCCCGTTGAAATAGTTTATTTCAGCGTAGAGCGTGTCGTCGGGGGTTCAGAGGACTGCCGACAGACAGCGAACTTAACGTAGCACTGAGGTTTATACCCGTAGTCTACCTCAAAACCAAAATTCATGCTAAGACCATTCAGATAAGTTTAAGAATTGGCAGTGACCACAGAGTGCAAGTTCGCTCGCTCTCAGTAATGTGAGGGACCCCACAGCATGCAGTTTTGTGGAATCGTGTTAGTCGGGTGCTGGGTCGTATGTGGGTCCTCTCTTTTGTTTCTTACTTACCGCTCCCTGCTAACCAGGTAAGGTTCTCGTGATATTTGAGGACGTACACCTTTCTGCAAGGTATTAAAGTTGCAGAGTAAGGAACTGTTTGAGTCCCCTTATGTGTATTGTACCTCCTTCACGGAACTTGCACTGTCATGAAAACGTCTTTTAATGAATGATTCGTTTTTGCTTGAGCTGTCTGAAACTGCAAGTTCTTGCGTCTGACCTCGGCAGAGGCTGGAATCCCAGATGTATGTGTTCTGCCGACTTGAAACACAAGTAATTAATTTGCTCTCTCTGGAAAAGTACAGAGCGGTCTGCAGGAGTCAGCTGCTCGTGTGGGTATTTTCCTGCTGGGCTGGGGAGGCCGGTCATTCCTGCAGGGCCATTCAGGGAGGTTACCCAGGAAGTTGCCCCCTCGCCCCCCAATACTGCAGTACTTTTATGTCTGTGTGTCTGTCTAGTTCTAGTTATGTCTATTTAGTATGTTTTAAAAATCAGGAGATTAACTGAATATTTGGAGATACTGGAAAACGATTGGCCTCTGCGAAAGTTTAGGGAACTTCCACTTCTTTTGCTCATCAGTTTAGTCATCTAGAAAGTTTGTTTGTAATCAGGGTAATTTGTCTACTGAATACTTAACCATGCAGGTTACTTAATTCTTTTTACCCAATATTATGGTCATTTTGATTCTAGTAGGGTTAAAAAACTACTTGTTTGGATCTGTTTTCTCAAGATGTGTAACCTGCACTTGTCTTAATTTGGAGATGGCAATCAGTTTCTCGACCTGGCGTTTCGAGCCCAAGGAAGTGTGACAGTGAGGTTTCCCTTTATGAGTTACGTGCTGCTAGATTATTCTAGAGTCCCCTGTCCTAGCCAGGTGCCCTTTGTATTGCCGATGCAGACAAGGCCTTTCTGTACCTTCTTGTTCCCTACCTGGAAGTAGACTCCAGCTGGAGTCTCTGCTCACCTTCGAGAAGAGCTTGTCCACATTTAATTTGGATTAAAGGATGGTGGTATTTGCCCAAGGGCTGTCTCCCTTCAAAAGTGTATGTCTCGGTATTAATTTTGAAAGGCTCTCTTTCATCGACGAAGGTATTTGGAACTGTATTTTCAGTAGTAGTGGTAGATTTATACTTCTGTTCACGCTCATGTGAAGTACCTCTTCAGACTGAATGAACATTTAGGAAATGGGTGTTGGGATTCGGGGTGCAGGCTGTCACCCCAGAACAGACTTAACCAGATCACACAAGGAATCATGCATTTAATTGAATTATGTCATTCAGAAATAGTGGTGAAATGGAGCTTTAAAACTTGATTCTACCTTTGGTAATTTACCTGACTCACAAACTAAGGTTGTTGATAAAGCAGGTAGATTTACTTCTTTAACTAACTTTCGCCGTGTACAGTATACAAAATGAAAAACATCTGGGGGCTGCATTTCAGCTGGCCGTGTGGGAAAAGGTTCAGAGTGAGCTGGTGTATGGAAAGGGTTGAGGGACTGACCGTTTAGCCGGGGAATTACTGAGAGAGAGGGTCCTCGGAAAGGGTGTGCAGAGGAGGGAAGCGAGTCAGGTTAGGGAGACTGCTCTGGCTGTTAGCAGCTGTCTAACCCATACTGAACAGTTATTATCCCGCAGTGTGGACAATTAACCCATTTTCACATCTAGCCTTACATTTGAATAGAACCATGAAGTTAAATGCTGATCAAGTTTTTAAACAAAAATTGAAAAACAAAATCTGTATACTTTTATAGTTTTAGTACCAGAATCTTTAAGGTCTTACTGGTAATTAATTCTTTAGCATCTGTCACATGAGGAAACCCATGTGCTTAAATTTTTCCTATTAAGTCTGGTGCATTTAGTTTTCATGATATGAAACGGTATAATTACAATAGATTATTTCCAGAATTCACATGAAATGAAGACTCGCTTTTTAAATATCAACATATTTATTTCTTTTTCTTCTTTATCTCATTTTGCTATTCTTGGAATCAAGGTTATATTTAAAAATTAATAAAATAATTGACTTTTCAATATATTTGAATAAAAGAAAACATAGCCACACTTTGAAATTGCTTACATATTAAATGCCATACTTTACTTTTAAGCATTATTTCTAATGCTTCCCATAATAAAAAGCAAAATGGTCATTAACACTAAAGTTTGAAAAATGTAGAGCTTGCATAGTATGTTTAATATTTCCCTCTGAACAGTGAAACCCAGTTTCAAAGTTAAAAATAAGGAACGGAATTGTGGAAATGCACGAAGGAAACCCATTATTGTGTTTGTGTGCTGGCCTTAATAACTTTTTCCTTTAGGGAAAATCTTTAGTGAGTGCTTGGTACGTGACAAACGCAGGATTAGACACTGGGGATAGAAAGCTGAATGGCACGTAGTTTTTGCCCTTAGGCAACTACAGTTGGGTAGGGGATCCGCGGAGCAGGGTGACAGTGTCAGGGCCAGAGTAAACCCAGGGAGGGTAAGAAAGGAAAGATGGCACCAGCTCCCCCAGCTGGATGAACAAACTTAGAACAATCCCTCCAAGTCCCCGTAAGTGCTTTTCCGTCCTTAGTCATCTACGCTAATGAGCACGAGTGCCCAGGGACTGCGTGCATCTTAGCAGGCGTCCCCCAGACGCGGATGTACTGAAATCAGGGCTGCATAGTTTCTTGCCCAAGCAAGGACACTCTTGAAAATGCAAGGGGCCCATCAGTTATGCCAGGACAACAGGTATAAACCAGATGCGTCCTGGCAAACTGGGCCACAGGTTTATAGCCTTAATACTTTCAATACAGGAGGCTGTTTTAAAATTCTAAGACTAGAATTTTGTATTATATCAGGAGGGAAATGAACAGAAAAGTGAACAAGTTTTTATTCTTGGTGACAGGTGGGGGTACATTGGCTTTACAGGTAGTTATCAGGTAATGAACTTTTTTTCTGAATAGCTTGATTATAATTTTATATTTATTTAAAAAATATTTTAAAGCCTTAAGCCTTATTATACCTTTTTCCTGAATGACAAGTGTGATTCATTTATTCAGAAATAAATCTACCAGCACAGATTGTATTCGTAAATTGATCGCCTTGGAATTAGAAGCTCTGGGGACTCTGTTCCTCCGTCTCAAGTAATAAACCCTGTTACTTCTGGCGGGAGGGATTAAGGTTGAAAGACTGACGAGCCTTCTTTGTACTTGTCCTACCTCGGGGAGCGTTGCTTGTCAGTAGAGCACCCAGCCAAGGAGAAAAAGTCCTGGTGATGGGAAGCAGCTTATTTGTCGAATTATTCGTTTTTCTCTCTTTGGGAAGACCAGATGCTCGTGGACACACTGTGCACTTTCTCAGCCACACCAAGGCCATGCTTTATTGTTACAAATGTCCTCTTTTGCCCAGTGTTAAAAGTTTAGCTGTAGGTGCTTTCAAATATTGGTATAAACTTTAAAAGAGGCACTAAAAGATTTGTGAACTAAGGCCGGAAATCATTTAATTTGGTCTACATGTAGTCAACATTTGTTATTTTCCCCTCATTTACTAAAGGCGAAGCTTAGAATAGAATGAAGCTTTTTGTTTTTATGTTTGGTTATAGTTTGAATCAAGACTCTTTACATTATTTTTTCCTGGTGAAGAATAATCTGTCAGAATTATTGCATCACATGACAGTGGCCTTAAAAATCAAGAAGACAAAGCAAACTGATTGTAATTTTGAGACCCTATAACTGATGCCATACTTTTCTGCTCAATTCGTTCGCTCAGGCTGGAAAATGGTCACATGAAATTATAACTGAAGAGAGCCAGCTAGTTTCTTGTTTTGTTTTATTTTTTGGTGTGCAGGGAAAGAAATAAGAATAAGTGACAATTAGTGAAATTATTTTGAGGATCTAGCTTCCTAAGCGAAAACAGAATATGATTTAACCATCTAAAACTATGGCATTTTTCTAATTAGGAGACTTCAGATCTTAGTTTGATTTTCATGGCAGAAAATAGAATAGCTCACTCTATCTTGTTTTGAATTATTCACTAAGGAATTGTGATAGGTTCCTAGTGATCCACTTTGGTGGATCCACTTTGATATGTATATTTTTTGAGATTTCATTCTTAATTTTTTAAATTCATTAAAAATTTAATGAGTAGTTTTAGTTTCACAGAAAAATCGAGTGGAAGGTACAGAGGTTTCCCATATACTGCCTGCCCCCATCCCCTGTGTGTACCCTCCCCCACTATCAACATCCCCCACCGGAGAGGTACACTTGTTACCAGTGATGAACCTACATTGACACATCATTGTCACCCAGAGTTCATAGTTTCCATTAGGCTTCGCTCTTGGTGTTGTACATTTTATGGGTTTGGACAAATTTATAAAGACACGTGTCTACCATTATAGTATACAGAGTAGTGAGTGTCACTGCCCTAAAAATCCTCAGTGCTTTGCTTATTCATTCCTCTTTCCCCCCAAACCCTGGCAACTGCTGATCTTTTTACCGTCTCTCTGGTTTTGCCTCTTCCAGATTGTCATGTAGTCGGAATCGTAAAGTATGCAGCCTTTTCAGGCTGCTGTCTTTCACCGGGTGACATGCGCTTGAATCTCCTTCATGTCTTTTTATAGCTGATAGCTCATTTCTTTCTAGTGCTGAATACATTCCGTTGTCTGAATCTGCCACCGTTCATTTATCCATTCCTCGGCCAAGTACATCTTGGTCGCCTCTAGGTTTTGGCAATTATGAATAAAGATGCTGTAAACATCTGTGCGCAGGTTTTTGTGAGGACATAAGTTTTTCAACTCCTTTGGGTAGTACCAAGGAGCACAATTTCTGGTTCAGGTGGTAAAAGTATGTTAGTTTTGTAAGAAACTGCCATACTGTCTTTTAAAAGCGGCTGCACCATTCTGCATTCCCACCAGCGATGAATGAGAGTTCCTCTTAATCCTTATCCTCGCCAGTGTTTGGTGGTGTCAGTGTTCTGGCTTTTGGCATCCTAATAGGTGTGTAGTGGTGTAACATCCATTTTTTTCAATTATAAAAGTAATATAAATATGTTAGAGAAAATTTGGAGACTGAGGAAAAGAAAAATTACCCGTCTTATCCTAACATAGCTACTTTTGGTATCTTGGTTGTGTTTTATTTATGCATTTTCTATGAAGTTGAAATCATACTGTTATATACTGTTGTAATCTGATTTTTAAAATTAATAGACCTTATTTTCTAGAACAATTTTAGAGTTACAGAGAAGTCGAACAGATTATATAGAGTTCCCATATATCCCTTCCGCACCCCACCATACACACTTTCTCCTATTATGAGCATCTTAGTATGGTACATTTATTAAAATTATTGGACCAACGTTGATACATTATTCTTAAGCAAAGCCCTTAGTTTATCAGGATTTCCTTAGTTTTTACCTAGTGTCTTTCTGTTCCAGGATCCCATTTAGTTGTCATGTCTCCTTAGGCTCATCTTGGCTGTGGCAGTTTCTCGATCTTTCCATGTTTTTGATGACCTTGAGCAGTACTGGTTAGGTATAACCTAGGATGCCTGACTGTGGGAAGTTTTAGTGTGTGTGATTAGACTGGGACTTTGGGTTTTTTTTTGAGGAAGATCACAGAGGTAAAGTACCATTTCCGTCAGTTCATATCAAGGGTACATGTTTTCATAATTTATGACTGTTGATATTGGCCTTGATCATCTGGCTGAAGTCGTGTTTGTCAGGTTTCTCCACTGGGAAGTTATTCTCCTTATCGCTGCCCCCTCCACACTGTGCCCTTTGGACAGGAGTCACGGGGTGCATCCCACGCCCGAGGAGTGGGGAGCTGTGCTCCCCTCCGTTAGAGTGTAGTATCTATATACATTTTTTTAAAAATTCTTCTGCCTAGGAGAAGAATGTGTCTTCTCCCCATGGATTAATTTATTCAGTCATTTTGTTTATTGCTCAGTGTGGGCTCGTGGATATTTCTTTTGCTCTTTGGCGATGGAATCCAGTACTGCGACTTGATTTCGTTGCTCCAGTCGCCGTAGCTCTGGCCGTCGGTAGCTCTTTCATAGCCCCATCAGTGTATTTTGCTTTTGTTTTCTTTTTGAGTATTTCCTTACTTTTTGGCACTACAAAACGATCCAGGCTCATCTTCTGTATTTCCTGCCCCTGTCTTAGAATCAGCCATTTCTCGAAGGAGCCCTGGTTCTTTTTTTTGGAGAACGGTATCGGAAACCAAGGCCTGCGTGCTAGGCGTGGTCGTTGCGACCAGGGTGTAGTTTCTTTCTGGCTCTCTCAGCTGACAGAGAAAAGAAATATATACGTCTGTAGGACCCCTGAATATACACATACCTATAAATACTTCTGTATGTAGCCATCTGGATCTGTACTGAGTTAAACGTGAGTTCTTACTGATGTCGGTGGCTTTGCTCCTTTCCCATGGACCTTTTCGACCCTCCTCCCCTTACTGATCTGCACATTTCCCGAACGGTGAGGAACTTGGCGCCCACATCTACTGTTCATTCACTTGATGGTTTAATTCTGGTTTCCACGTGTGGCAGTATCAGGCCTGTTAACCTGCACCGCCCCTATGGCGAACGGCTTCGGCCGGAATGCTGCAGTTCCTTTTGCCTTAATTCTTATAGGACTCACTTCCAGGTACTTAGGTCTGTGCCTCCCCACTACCCACCCCCTGCCCCACACTCCCCCCAGCGAGGTCGTTTGAAATATGTTTGAAATACAGCTAGAGTCTCTTATCACAGCTGGATTCCCCCAGCTTACTAATTGATTTTGTAAAAATTCACGTACATTAAGATTTGCTCTTTGCGTTATAAAGTTCTCTAGGTTGTGACGAATGTGTTATGTACCATCACAGCGTCATACAGAATAGTTTCACTGTCCTAAGAATGCCCCGTGCTTCATTTATTTGTCCCTCCCTCCCTCCGAGCCCCGGGCAACACACTGATCTTTGCATTTTATGGAATATCATATCATTGGAATCGTATGATATGCAGCCTTTTCAGATTGGCTTCTTAGCAACATGGATTTAAAGTTCTCCCGTGTCCGTTGTGGCTTGATAACTCATCTATTTTTTATAGCCAAATAATATTCCATTGTCAGGATGTACCACAGTTTGTTCATCCCTTCACTTATGAAGGACAACTTGGTTCCTTTCGGTTGGCTGCTAGAGCTGATACAAACATCTTATGTGCAGGTTTTTGTGCAAATACGTTTTTAGCTCACCTGCGTAAACACCTAGGAATGTGATTGCTGGGTCTTACGGTGAGACTGTGCTTAGCTTTTTAAGAAACTGTCAAACTGTCTTCCAAAGTGGCTGCACCTGCTCAGGGCGAATGAGTTGCTGTTGCTTCAGGTCCGCGCGGTACTTGCTTTACCGTTTTTTTAAATTTAACCGTTGAGACAGCTGTGTATCGGTATCTTGTTTTGATTTGCAGTTCTCTAATGATGAATGATGAAGTTACGTTTTTATAATTCACTTTTAACATAGCATTGGCTGAGACATTTCCAAAATATTTTATTCTTCACACTTACAATTTTAAATAAATGCTTTAGAGCGAATCAGATTGTTCTGCTGTGATTTTCTTGACCATTCATCCCCTATTGTGGGCTTTTTTTTTTTTATAAACAGAAATTTAGAACCAATCTAAATAGTGATGAATGTGTTTGTTCCTAACTTTTTCTGAGTTCAGGCCTATTTCATTTATTCTTTCAAAGACGTGAGAGCGGTCTCCATTGCCACTGCAAAGTTTGTGCCCTCGTGGAGCTCACATTTTAATGATTTTCTTAGGATAAATTCTCAGTAATGCCATTTTGAGTTAAAAGAATATGAACATTTTTATGTCTTTAGATGCACATTACCAGTGAAATTGCTTTCCAAAAGGAAGGAATTTTTTTCTATTTATGGGGTTATCTCATTTTTCATATAAGTTAACATTAAAAGTAATTGAGATAAATAATTCTGCACTTTTTAAATTGTTAACCAGATTTGCTGTTTTTTAGAAAAAGCTCAAACATTTTAGAAGCCTTTGGCCATTTACTTTCTCTAGTTGTATTTCTCTTGGTTCATCAATAAATTAAATGTTGTAAAATGTAAGGTGCAAAATTTTTTTATTTCTGAAACAAAATTCTAAAAAGTTCTTGATATTTAGTTGTCCAGAATAGATTTTATGCAGACACATTCAAGCTTTACTTCTTTCGACTATGTCCATTGCTTATTCATGTCTGAATCTCTTATCTCAAGTTTAAGGGCAAAGTATAGCATGATTGTTAAGACAGTCAGTAAAAATACTCTCTGACTTGATCGTTTGAAGTAAGATATCAAGGCAGAGTTAGAAGCAAAAGGAATCAACCTAGGCCAGTCAGGTGACTTAACCGCAAAATTGGCGAGGGCATATTTTCACATCTCAGTAGAGCGG
>NW_006442103.1:19362398-19403933 GCF_000325575.1 Pteropus alecto
CATCTCAGTATAGCGGTTCCTTGTTTTTATGCTCTAGAGTCCAGTATAGCTGTACCCACCAAATGGGCAGTGAACCAGCTTGTGAGATCGTCACCAAATTTCCAAGAAAATACGTTAAGGAGAAGATAGGGAGTTTGTTTAAAAAGCTTTGTGTAATTGAAAAGATAGAACAGCCATGTTAATTTTTTTTTTATTTTTAAAATTACTCAGAGTTCCAGTCACTCAAGCTCAGCTATTTTCATATTTTACATATCGTGCCTTTTTTATGGGCAGAAATATTTTATATGCTCATGATCACAATGGACAATATTTTTACATTTTAAATGCAGCCCCCCCCGCCAAATGAATAACTTACAGTCTTTGTTTTTTGCATTTAACACAATCTAGGACTTTTTCATGTTTGCATATAGTTGTCATATATACTTTTAAAGAATTGTGTAGTTCATTTGCTTGAGGTACCTTAATGTTCTTAAAGGTTTCTCTAATGTTAGATTTTAGCTGAACAAATTCTTTGTCAAATACTCTGTCAGAAGAAAGTTTTTACAGCCTCGAATGCTTAAAAATCTAAGGAGAAATCGAGGACTCCTAAAAAACAAAGTTATATTTGTCGTGCAATAATGGTGTTAATCCAATATTTAGTGAATTTGACTTTTATCTCTCACATTACGGCTTTAATAAACTTGCGAGAGGAGCTTTTACTGTCTGGCTTAACTTCATAATTATCTGCTGCTGACGTTCTTAACGACGAGAGGCTCAAAATATGTGTCCTGTTGTTTATGGGTGATTAGGGCAGAAAGCCAAAGTGGTAGTGGGAGTAAAACCAGCTCTAGCTTAAGTTTTTCTTTATGACTCCGTGAAATAAGCTTGTAGGACTTGGAAGTACATAGATTTATCTTATTTTCCGTGAAGATATGGGAGGTGAAGAAAAAAGAATGTGTTTTATCCATTAAACAGCGTCATGCTGCAGAGATGTGTAGAGATTCATCTACTAGGCTCATCATAACAGCATTGTTCATAGTGGCAAAGAACTTCAGAGTAATTTAAAAGTAGAATCGGGGTTACGTTTCGTGCTGATGGACTACTCAGTTCATATTTATAAATGATGATGTAATAAGTTTTACTTTTAAATCAACTGTATTGAGGCTAATTTACATATAGTCAAAAGTGCACATTTTAAGTGTAGTTTGAGTTTTGACAGTTTGAAGTATAGACCCATTTAACCGCCACCCCACTCAAGATCCAGAGCGCTTCCATCACTTCAGAAAGCTTCTTCGTGTCCCTTTGCATCCAGTACTCATCCCATCCATCCCACCCCCACCCCTGTCCCGTGCCCCCTGAAGAAACCCACTGATCCGATTGATTCCTACCACTGTAGTTTTGCCTATTCTGGAACTTCAAATAAGCAGAATCAAATTGATCAGACTCTGTTCTGTCTCACTTTTGCTCAGTGCATGTTTGAGATTCATCCATGTTATCGGTATGGGGCGTTTGGTCCTTTTTCTTGCTAATACTCCATCGCCTGACTATGCCACAGTGTATTTATGTGTTCGCCTTTTGATAGACATTTGGCTGTTTTCAGTTTGGGACTGCTACGACTAAAGCGACATTGAACATGCAGCTACATTGTTTGTTTGTGTGGACACGTTTTCATCTCTTTTGGGTAAACACCTAGGAGTGGAGTTGTTAGGGCATGTACCGAATGTATGTTTGCCCTTATAAGAAACTGCTACATTGTTTTTGCTTTATGCTCCCGTCAGCAATGTATGAGAATCCTGGTTCTTTCATATCCTCGGCAAAACTGGGTTTTGTCTCTCTCGTTTATTTGAACTGTGCTTGTGGACATGTAGCTATTGTGTTTTAATCTACAAAATTCAAAAGTATATCTTATTGTTTGTAGTTATAGGAATTTATTGTCTATTTTTCACATGCTGCCTCTGAGGGACTAATTACCCTTTGGTTACTTTCTTGCCTGTCACAGGGGGTCAGAATAATACTCCGCTTACCGCATAGCATGGCTCTTTCTGTGGTGGTATAGTGATGGGCTGTATCATATTTCCATCCATATCTAGTTTCATTATATATAGTTTCCTTCAAAGGACTGCACGAAAACAAATACTATTTAGAGCTTTTTCCTGCTTCTGGGAGTGTTTATATTAGCTTTGCGATTTCCTCAGCTGGCTAACTTTAGTTGAATAAAAGTCTTACTTAAAGCCACTCCCATTAGCTAGCTAAAGACTTCTCCGACGGGGCCAAATTTTGGTCTCGTAAAAAACGAGACTTTTATTAAAATCTTTGAGTGTACCTTTACAGTGCTGAAGACACAAAGTAAATTGAGTATCATCTAGTTGTCAAAGGAAATAAAATTTCGTTGGAGGTTTTTAGTAGCTTCTTTTTTACCCCCCTACATCTTACTCTGAAAAAGTTGAACATGTAGAAAAGTTGAAAGAATTGCACATTGAAACCTGCATACCTACCTACCCCCTAGATTCTGTAATTAACATTTTGCTGTATTTGTTTAATCACCCCACCATTGAAAATTTTTTGATAGTCTGTTTCAGCTTCTGCCTGTCTTTGTGGAAGAAGCGTAGGTGGGTGGAACCTACTGGGCAGTAGATACTTTGGCGTGAGACTCAGTGGGTCTCTGATGCAGTTGTCTCGTGAAGGTGACTGCCTTGTGGTCCCCATTGTCACTGGTTTAGAGCTCTGGTTTATTTTCAAGTGAATTCCAACTAGATTATGTTGCAGAGACGGAAGAAAGGCAAGGGGAATTGGTGGTAGAAAGAGTTATATATCATCAGGAGGCCAAAATACTACTTGCTCACACAACGGGTACAGATACTATCCCGGGAACAGCTACCATTTATTGAGCGGTTGCCATGTTCTAGAGCTTTATCTCATTTTCGTTCTCACAGCAACTCGGTTAGCTATTGGTGTTATTAGCCCTGTCTTATGGATTATGATATTGCGGCTTAGTGAAACAATAATTTACTTGATGTCTTATCTGTTAAACAGCACGCTCAGTATTCAAACCTAAGTCTGTTTGTCTGACTCGAAAACCCATTCTTTGAAGTCTAGACTGCTGAAAATTCCCTTTATTGCAGAATTTATGGTTTGTATTCATTTATTTCTTCAGAATTGTGCAAATTGGGCCTGGCAGAGTAGCATTCTCGTGGAAAGGAGGCTATCGTATAAACATTTTTTATGACTGTGAGGACATCTTAATTCTCGAGGAGGGAGGGCCCTTTTTGAAATCAGACATCCTGGGGTTTTTACTGACCTCATTTCATTCTCTGAAGAATATAGGAATCTCCAGCTTTGTAGTAAATCACTGACTGTACAGCATTCCTTCTACAGCGGAGCCAAGTAAACTCTAGCAAGTATGTTTAGGATGTGGCAGTGGTAGTTTTTCCTGTCTTTTTCTTTTTTTTTTTAAAGAGGTTTTGGGATGGTAGCCAATCTGAAGCTCGGTCTTACCGAAGAAGAGGTGAGGCCTCAGCAGGCTCCCTTAGTCCCTGGCGACTCTTGGAGGACGCCTCGCTTAGGTGTCTGTGATGGTTTTCAGGGCTCGTCTCTGTGAGTGACCCCAGGAGCGGGGTGGGGTGTTCCAGAGTGAAAATGGAACCGTGTAGTTCTGAAGCTTTCTGGAGATGACGTATCCTTTTTGAAGCTGGTGAAAGTTGTGGACCTTCACCCCAGAGGGAAACAAATGCATATCTACACACACAAATACAATTTACACACAAATTTTGTAGCTGTTCACTGACCCCCAAGCCTGTTGACAGAGTATCCCAGATAAAAAAATTCTTTAACGGAAGAAATTAGGGAGCTGAAAGGTAAGATTTGAGCATTAGTTTTGAAACATGTTTTACAAATATGTGCCTCAGAAAATTGTACTAACATAAAAATCTTGTTTTGGTATCCAGGATATTTTGTTCTGTCTCAAAGCGGTCCTCATTTTGTTTAAAAAAAGTTAGCAAGGATATGCATGAGTTAGCTAAGATTACTAGGGATAGGTGAAATTCTTTATGTTGATTTTTTTAACTTTTTAACTTTTTTTTTTTAACTTTTGCTTTTTCAGTTTTATTCTTCTACCACTAAAACGTTTCCTCAGAACTAATAAAGCCAAAGATTTAGATGAAATCCTTTGCCAGTCCCAATATTAGGTTCCCATTTCTTCTTTAACCAAAATTTCTTTATAACCAACTGGTGCATAGTACTTTTTCTTTTTTTTATGCCTTCAAATGTAAGTGTTTAGGCACCGTTCTCGGCAAGTTACGTTTTATTACGTTAATCCCCACAACAACCCTGTTAGGGGACGACTTATTGTCCCCATTTTGCAGATGTGAAGAGCAGTGCTCAGAAAGGTTAAATAACTCCAAAGCCCGCTTCCTTTTTACCATCCCGCTGTATGATCTAAGAGTTGACCAGTTTTTCCTGGTCACTAATCTGACCTTATCTGGATTTTAAAAGCCCAAATTTCCATCAAGTGGAAAGGGCTCTTTATTTTCTTCTGCAGCTAGCCAATTATAAAATTACTGATTTGTGTGTGTGTGTGTGTGTGTGTGTGTGTGTGTGTGTAAAAGTTAGACTTTAGATTGTGAAATGTCAGGAGTGCTGAATTTACTAGCTAGATTGTTAAAATAAGGAAAGAGGCTGGCTGGGTGATCTCCTGCCTGTTCTGTTTATATAAATGAATATTTCAGATACCAGACTCTGACAGAGACAATCCTGGTGATTGAAAAGTTTGTGGAAGGTCTGTTACTAAACTTAGCATCATTTTCAGGAAGGGAAAACCCTAGTGGTTTGGAAAGGACTGAAAAAGTTTAACTCTAACGGGTGGATAGATTTTATCAGATTGACTGAAGGCCAGATATATATGCCTAAACTCTCGGGATAGCCATGGAGGGAGCCTCTGGGTCAGCTAGCTGCCCCGTGGTTTTTGCTGAGCTAGCAAGCTGGGTCAGCATTCTGGAAGGTAGTTCGGTTGGCTGAGTGAGTTTTGTGAGACTCAGCATCTTTCTTGACAAAATTACTGTTCTTCCAAACGTTGTACTTTTCCTAGTTTCAGTCTTTTTATACACAGGGAAACGGGAAGGAGAGTGAGTAGGCTGACTGACTGTAGAGCCTTCGATGCAGATTTTTTAGTGTGAACTGATTACACAGGGTTTTAAGTGGAGCAGCACACCGCGGCAAGGAAGTAGAGAGAATTTTAAGAGAGATTCACAGACCTGCGATTGGGAGAACAGAGAGAGCGGGGTCAGACAATCAGATTTTCGAGAGGTTATCAGTTCCTTTTAAAAACCGAGTGATGGAAGAAACTAGCGTATATGTAGAGACACACCATTTAACTCTCAAGGTGACAGGCCTTGGTGTAAAGCAAAATTAAGTCGACTAATTTGAAGATGTGGGGAGAAATAAGGTATAAATGTAAAAGCATTAACCTTAATTATACTTTTTGGGCCTTTGCAAAGTAAGGGAATGCAGTTTGTGAAAAATTCCCTTCAACAGATTTTCCAGGTTTAAAGAGGACAAAGGACAGTTCAAATGGCGGAGTTATTAAAAGCCATTTGGATTGTGTTTCATGCACGCTTAGTTCGGATGAGGAAATCGGACTGTTCAGCTTTGAGAGTTTCCTCCTCGGCCTCCGCCCCCCTCCCCGGCACCTTCCTGAAGCTCTGTGCGCTTCTCGCCTAGAGGAAGGGCAGGTCCTCTCACCTGTTTCCATTTTTCCCCTGCCCTAAGTTCTCGAACTCTTTTTTTTTACACCGCGATCTGTGAAAACATAAACAGCTTTTTCTGGCACCAAATTAATCTTTTGATGTGACGGTTCGTTCTGTGTGACACTGGCGTGGGGGCAGGAGGGTGGAGCCGCGAGGTGTTTGGACCCTTCTGGTTTATGGGATTGTCTTTTTCCCTTTTTCCCCTCAGGAACGGCGTGAATGTTGAGGGGGCGACACACAAGCAGGTGGTGGACCTGATCCGAGCAGGCGAGAAGGAATTGATCTTGACAGTGTTATCTGTACCTCCTCATGAGGCAGATAACCTAGACCCCAGTGACGACTCGTTGGGACAATCATTTTATGATTACACAGAAAAGCAAGCAGTGCCCATATCGGTCCCCACATACAAACATGTGGAGCAGAATGGTGAGAAGTTTGTGGTGAGTGTCAGCCCAACTCGATCCCCAAACATGTAGCTTTTGTTTCCCCCGGTCTTGTCATTTATGCTGTAAGTGGCGCACTAGAAGAAATGACTGCAGCGCGGGTCAGTTCGCCTGCCGGGAAGATGGGTTTACACACGAACGAGAGGCAGGGGCGAAGCGCAGCACCGAAGAGCCCTGTTTCTGCATGAGTGTAATTCCATTTTCTTCCTGACCGTTTCGAGTTTGCATTCTGGTCTGTTGTAAACACACGTGAGTTTGTTCGTTTGTTCGTTTGTCGTTTTATTGGTTGCCACATCTCTCTGTTAATAGCAGTCTCTCCCTGTTGACTCTCTAGGTATGGCAAGTTTACCTTTCAAAGGTGGCGTCTTCCAGAACACGTGGTCATACCGTTTGTCCATGTCAGAACCCGCAAGTGCTCGTACTTCCCACATACTTTTTGTCCTTGTCCCTTTTCCTTGGAGATAGCAGTGCGAATGATTAACTCTGGTTTTTCCCAAGGTCCTGATTGCATTCTGAATCCAATTCACTGGTGCTGTTTTCCATGTCTCCAGCCTGTCGCTGTAGTAGTTATGCAGGAACCCGTGGTGAGTCCCGGGTGACACGTGCCAGCCCCTTTCCCGAACACCTTTGTTCCTTCTTCCAGTCTAATTGCCACTGGTAGCCCCGTCTGCTTAATTTTTCTCTGGGTCGCGGTACGTTTTATTTGCCTTCGATTATTTTGGGAATGTTGACATAATGAGAAATTCATTATTCTTTGTAGAAAGGGCAGTGGATTCTGTTAGATACTGGCAGACAAGACTACCTGCGTTTCCAGCTGACCTGCTGACTAAAGTTGCAGTCTCCGAAACTGGGGTCTGTCTCCTGTGTAGGAATGAGCCACTGGACGTTTATGGTAAATCATTTTTAGTAGGGAGATGAGAAAAGCAAGCAAGGAAGCCAGAGAAGTTCCAGAAGGATCAAATAATGTTTGACTGCATCTGTAATGTAGCTGGAGATGACAGCACTTAGGTTTCAGGTCAGCCCGGTCAGTGTGTTCTCATAACCATACACACAAGATTGAGAGTTTTGTGTTTCAGCGGTGCTGCACTTTGAATCATAAGGCATGTAAGAAGTAGAAATCAAGGTCAGGTCCTAAAGTAGAGCAGATTGGATGTTGAGACCTTTTGGGAATTACCTGAGACCTCGGGAACCTCCGTGGACTTCAGTAAAGGAACGAAACCACTGATTGTCCTTTTTTTAAAAAAAATCAACTTTATCGAGCATAGATTACCTACATTAACATTCACCCATGTTAAATGTCCACTCGCATGAGTTTTTATAAACGTATATAAGTTTTAAAATCGCCATCACCACTATCAAGATATAGGCCATTTTCATGACCCCGAAATGTCCCATCAGGCTCCTTTGCAGTCAGTCCTCTCCACTGCCACCACCTTTGTCGGACACTGGTCCACTTTCTGTCACTGTATTTTGCCATTTCTAGAATGTCAAATAAATGGAATCACTCCATGTGCAGTCTTTTGTGTCCGGCTTAGTGTAGTCCTTCTAAGATTGATACACACTGTTACATGTGTCAGTAGTTTGTCCTTCTTTAATTGCTGATGGTGTTTCATTGGATGGACGTACTACCGTTTGTTTATCCGTTCACTTGCTTCCAGTTTAGGGCCGTTAGGACTGAAGCTTCCATGAAATAACGTTCACGTACAGATCTTTATGTAGATATGTTTTCATTTCTCTTGAGTACATATGTAGCTGGAAGCGGAATTACGGGGTCACGTGGTAAGTGTAAATGTAACTGTATAAGAAATTGTCGAACTGTTTTCCAAAGAGGCTGTACCATTTTTGCATTTTTGTCTGGAATGGGGAGTTCCAGCTGCTGTGTAACCTCTCGGATGCTAGGTATTTTCAGTTTTTAAAATTTTAACCATTCTAGTGGGTATAGTGGTTTTAATTTGCATTTGCCTAGTGACTCATGATGATGAGTTTATTTTCATGTGTTAGTGGCCATTCTTGTATCTTCATCGATGAAGTATCTGTTCAGTTCTTTTGCCCATTTAAAAAATCGGGTTGTAAAAAAAAAAAACGGGTCGTTTGTCTTATTATTCATTATAAAAGTTCTTTATGTATTGTGCATATAAGTCCTTTATCAGATAGATGTTTTGTAAGCTATTTCTCCCAGTCTGTGGCTTGTCTTTTTATTTTATTTTTAACAGTGTCTTTCAAAGAACAGGACTTTTAAATTTTAATGAAGTTCTGTTTGTCAGTTTTTTTCATTTGTGGATAATGCTTTTTGTGCTCTAAGAAATCAGCCTAACCCAAGGGCATACATCTTTTATGTTTTCTTGTAAAAGTTTAATAGTTTTAGCTCTCTGGTTTTGTGATAACGGTACTCAGTTGTGATCCACGTGCCATAAATTCACCCATGTCAGTCACACAGTCAGCGCAGAGCCCTGCAGCCATCACCAGTCAGCGTTAGGGCATTTTCATCACCTCAGAAAGAATCCCCGCCAGTTAGCCGCAGTCCTCCACTCCTCCCGTCGTCCTCCAGCCCTTGAGTGACTGCTGACCCACTTTCTGTATGTGTGGATTTGCCTCTTCTGGACATTGCATCTAAATGACATCATGTGTTTTCAAGGTTTACCCGTGTCGTAGCGTGTATCAGCCAGTAACTTTCCATTGTACGGATTTACCACATTCAGTCTATCTGTTCTTCAGTTGACGGACGTTTGGGTTGTCTGCTTTTTGGCTGCTGTGAAGAATGCTGTTATGAGCACGTATGTACTTGTTTTTGTGTGGATGTGTGTCTTCATTCCTCCGAACATCTATTTAGAAGTAGAATTGCTGGGCCACGTGGTAACTACATTTGCCCTTTTGAGGAGGTGCCAGCCTGCTTGTCAGAGTGGCCACACCGTAGTTTTCATTCTTATTGTTTAGTCTGTCATCCATTTCGAGTTGATTTCTGTATATTGTATGACCTAAAGTTCAAGGTTCTTTTTTTTTTTTTCCATATGGATATTCAGTTGTTTCAGCCACCTGTGTTGAAAAGAATATCCTTTCCGCATTGAAATACCTTGGCATTACTGTTGAAAATCAATTGAACGTATATGCGTGGTTTTTTTGTGTATGTGTGTGCTCTGTTCTGTTCCATTGATTATATGTCTGAACATTTTAATATTTACATCTTTTTGAATTCGGCCTCTCTTTAGTGCCTTTCCCCTTGAGATGGGTCATATCCTCCTGGTTCTCTGTATAATGAGTAACTGTGAATTGTAATAGACGTTGTGGATGTTATACTGTGCAGGATCTGGGTTCTCTGATACTCCTCTAAGGACTGTCGATGTTCTTGTTTTACCTGGCAATTAACCGTAAGCTGTGCCACCTTCTGTGGGTTGTACTTGAAGCCTCAGTGCGATTCTTCCAGGCTCTGCTGTGCTGCTTTGATTCTGCGCTGTGTGTGTATCCAGGGAGGGGCCGTCTCGAATGACATGCGGGCTCATCCGCAGAGCTAAGGGCCCTTCTCCTCGGGTTCTCTCCTCCGGAACCCTTCACCGGTCCTTATGGCAGCCGTGGCTACCCAGAGTCCTTTCTCTTTTTCCTCCAGTTAGAAAGATGTCAGGATTTTTTTTGCAGTTTTAGTTGCTTAAGTCATGCTACTTTGTGACTGATGCCCACCATCAGGGCCAAGCCCCTAAAAGCAGGAAAGCCCCCCACCCTCTTGGATGCTCCACGTTTTGAATGCCCGCATGCTTTTAGTGTACTGTTCAGAATCCTTTGGTAATCGCTTTTTGTATTTTGTCCAGAATTTGTACTTGTTAACACTAGGAGGGTTGATCTCTAGGAGGTTTATACAATAAAACCTGACTAAAATCTTCAGTTCTATCAGTTTTTCTTTCTGTATAATGAAGCTATTATGTCTTCTTGATGAGTTGACCCCTTTAACATGAAAAATCTCTCTCTCTATCCGTTGTAATATTATTTGTTCTGAAGTCTTAGTCTGATATTAACATGTAGCTACTAATAGCCCCTTCAGCTTCCTTTCGATTATTGTTTTCATTGGATATCTTTTCCATCCTTCTGCCTTTAACCTCTCTGTATAGTTACACTTAAAATGGGTTTGTCACAGATAGCATGTAGTTATGTCTTGCTTTTTATCCAATATGGCAATCTCAGGTCTATTATTTATTATATCGATATAGTTACGTTTAAATCTACCATCTTATCTTTATTATGTCATATCTTATCTGTTTTTTAATTTTTCCTCCTTTCTTGCCTTCTTTTTGATTAATAAAGTATTTTTAATGATCCCATTTTATCTCTATTGTATTATTAGATATAATTTCTTGTTTTATTTTCTTAGGAGTTGTTCTGGGTTTACAGTATACATTTCTAATTTATATGTATTACCTTTAAATAATACCATGTTACGCAGTACAAAAATTTGACATCAGTGCATTTCATCTCCTCTTATCCTTTGTGCTGTTGTCATACATTTTACTTCTATGCGTATTATAGATTCCTTGATACTTTGTTATCTTTGCTTTAAACAATTAAAGAGATTAGAATGAGAAACAATTTCTTTTGTATTTAACCACATATTTACTATTGCTCATGTCCTTCATTCCTTTGTGTAAACCCAGTTTCCATACAATATCATACTCCTTCTGCCTAAAGCACTTGCATTAATATTCTTGTAGTGCAGATCTGCTGATAATGAATTTTCTTAGCTTTTGTTTGTCTGAAAAAGTCTTTATTTTATCCTCAAGTTTGAAAGGTATTTTTACAGGTTATAAAATTCTTAGGTGATATTTTTTTTCACTCAGTGCTTTAAAATGTCACTCCAGTCTTCAGATTTTGCATAGTTTCTGATGAGAAACCTGCTCATTTTAGTTTTTGTGATATTTTCACTGCCCCTAGCTACCTTCAAAGTTTTCTGTTTATGGTTGGTGTTCAAAAGTTTTTTTATGTGTCTAGGTGAGTGTTTCTTGGTATTTATCCTGCTTGGGGTTTTCTAAACTCTATAGATCTGTGATTTAATATCTCTTATCATTTTAAAAAAATTCTTAGCCAGTATGTCATCAAGCATTTCTTCAGCCTCATTCTTTTTCTTTTGTCCTTCTGAGATTCCGGTTACATGTCCTTCTGAGATTCCGGTTACATAAACTGTTTGATATTGTCCCACAGCTTTTGGATACTCTGTTCTTTTTTTCCCCTCTCTTTTCATTTTAGTTTAGATTACTTTTATTACCCTGTTTCAACTTTACTGATTTTTCCCTCAGCGATGTCCAGTCTACTGACGAGCCTGTCAGAGAAATTCTTCATCTATGATATCATGTCTTTTATTTCTGTCGTGTCCATTTGATGTTTTCTATCTCCTCAAATTCCCTCTTTTCACACATGTTGTCTACCTTTTCCATTATATCTTTTAACATATTGATCACAGTTATTTTGAGGTCCCTGTATGATAGTTTTAACATCTGGAGATCTTTGAGACTAGTCGCCTTATCTCTTGACATAAAATGGCTTTTGTTTTGTTTTTGTCCGGTCTTGCTCTTTCCGTCCTCTAATATTTGATTGAATGCCAGGCATCACGTGTAGAGCATTAGAGACTAAAGTAAATAGTGTTTGAACTTGAAAATATGCAGGCCTCTTCTCTAGGGGTTTGCGTCAATTATCAGTGGCCATCAGTACCTTTATTGTTCCATCGGCTTCAGATCACTCTAACAGTGGGCTGCCTTGTGCTTAGAGTGGAGGCTGGGATCGGAAGGCTTTTCTCAGTGTTCAGCTCTCCCGCCCTCTGAGGTTTTAGCTCCCCCCCGCATGCCTATACCCTAGACCGGTTCTCTCTCCACACTCTGGCCCCCTCCCCAGTGGTAGGTCGCTCTTGCTTTTTCCTGGGTTCGTGGAGGTAGATGGGTTCTGTGTTGTCTGGTTCAGCCTCTGTCTGAGGCAGGGTCTGTGTGCCTGTGTCTTGGGGATGAGGCTTTCATGGTTTTTCTGCCCTTTCTCCTTATCACTGCCACACTCGGCCCCGTGTCTGTCATTAGTCTTGGGAAAGAGTCTCTTGGCCCCTCCCCGCAGCTGTAGCGGGTGGTGTTTTGTGTCTGTCCCCTAACAATTGCCAGTTACCTCCCTTATGCCTGTGCTACCACAGAGACCACCTCTGTCTCCTCCTGCCCTGCCCCTGTTCCTTCTCGTGAGCACAGGAGGCCCATGGAGAAGACTTGCAGGCGAGCAGGGCTCCCTCGTGTCTGGGACGGGACTGCTGTCCCCGCAGCTTCCTAAATGCTAAACAGGAGCAAAGGCAGCCTGTGATCACTGCTTGATGTCCTCGTCGGCTCATTCTTTGGTGCCTGTCATTTCTGAGTCTTTCTACTCACTGAATTTTCTCCTGGTTGCAGGTCAAATTTTCATGCTGCTTTTTTGTCTAGTAATTTTTTTTTTTTTTTTTGGATGCTTGGGGTATAATTTTATTCAAGTTCCAAATCCTCTCACATTTAATTATTTCATATCAAAAAGAGACAAACTATCTTTTAAAGAAGAGGAAACGGTGAAAATGGCACCTATCTTTACAGGTAGGGTACCATTAGCTCGACTGCAGTTAGTCAGCTAGGAAGTTAGAGTGGACACAGCCCACACAAGCCCACTCTCGCCGCTGACACCACCAGTTTGGGGGCATTCCCAAAGTCACCCTTAGGGCCATTGGTTTTCTAGAAGGACTCACAGAACTCGCTGAACACTGTTACACTCCTGGTTCTGGTTGATTATAGGGGAAACATACAGGTTAAAATCAGGAGAGATGCATACGGTGGAGGCCGGGAGAGGTCCAGACATGGAGTTTCTGCTGTCTTCTCCTGTGTCGTCATGGAGTGACCTTAATTCCTCTCGGTCACGTGTGACATTATTCATGAGCTGCTTCCAG
Organism: Pteropus alecto; assembly: GCF_000325575.1. Lineage (NCBI taxonomy): Eukaryota > Metazoa > Chordata > Mammalia > Chiroptera > Pteropodidae > Pteropus > Pteropus alecto. Next base: position 19,375,481 of record NW_006442103.1, read on the forward strand.
TCAGGGAAGTTCACCTGAGCCTTTGAAGTCCACAGTATTTACTGGGTCTCCATCACCTACCACCTGCATGGCTGACCTTTGGTCTCTGTCTAGTAATTTTTGATTGGATAGTGAAGACCGTGAATTTGATGTTATTGGGTGTTAGATTCTGTTATATTCCTTTAAAGAGTGTCTGGGTTTTTTTTGTTTGTTTGTTTGTTTTCCTAGCATGCAGCTAAATTACTTATAGTTTACTTTGATCCTTTTGAGGTTTGTTTTTGAACTCTTTCAGGGTGAGTTTATAGTATAGCTTGTACCCTAGAACTAATTTAGCCACACTCCTAAAGTCTGGCCCTTTTGCGTTCCCTTCTGAATGCCGTGCAGATTCAGTGGAGATCTCTCTGTTCTGGCCGGAGGGAAGCCAGAGGAGTCAGAGTCATTCTGAACTCCAGGGAGGGTTCATTTTACAGCTGGCCCTGGTAGTAGTTCTTTGCTGGAAGTCGTCTTCAGCCAGAGTTCCAGGGGATGCTGCGTAGACTTCTGGAAGGAGCTCCGTCTCTCTAGCTCCCTCCTCTTGTGTCCTCACTCCTGAAATTCCAGCTGCTCGGGCCTCCCCGAGCTCCAGCCTGTGTCTCCTTAACTCAGTGACGTCGCCGAACTCCGCTGTGGGGCCCCTGTCTGAGTCGCGGTTCAGGCGTTACCTCTGGGCGGGAAGCCTAGGTTATGGCAGGGCTCGTGTTTGTTTCCCGTCTCTCAGGGATCACAGCTCTTAGCTGCCTGTTGTCCAGTGTCTGAGAATAGTTGCTTCCTATATTGTTCCAGTTTTCTAGTTGTTTAGAGTGGGAGGTTAATTATAGACCACCCAGAAGTTCCCAGATTGTCCTGTCAAAGAATATTGTTACTTGCGGGCAATCAGTTAAAACTTGATTTTAAATATTCTTGGCTTTACAAGAAATACCAGTGAACTCTATTTCATACTATATAGAAAAACCAATTTCAGGTGGATTAAGGACTTAAATGACAAAAAATTCAAAGCTCTTAGTAGAAAGTTTAGGTGAATAGCTTTTAGAATCTGGGGATAGCAAAAGTTTCTTCAGACACAGAAAGCATTGGCCCTAAAAATATTGATAAATTGGACTTTATCAATTTTAAGCTTCAAAAATATTAAGATACTTTAAATAAAGTGAGAAAAATTACATCCTTGGAAGAGGTATTCACAATCCACACAAATGAAACGATTATGTCAAGAACATATAACAAACTCTACAAATCAATGAGAAAAGCACAAAAACTTGATGTAACAGTGGGCAAAACATGAATAGGTATTTTACAGAAGACGACACTCATGGCCAATAAATATATGAAAAGATGATCAACATCATTAGTCATTAGGGAAATATAAATCAGGACCACAGTGAGAAATCTTTTCACACTCATTTTATTGGCAAAAATTAAGAGGATCTTTTTAATATTACCGAAAGGAGTGTACATTAATGCAACCACTTCAGCTTATGGTTTGGCATTATCTCCTTAAATTGACTCTTCACATTCTTGATAACCCACTCATAGGTACACAGCAAGGAGAATCTCTTACACATGTGCAACGGGGACCTTGTGTACAGATGTTCACAGCTGTATCGTTCACAATAGCAAAACCCAGAAAGAGCTGAAACCCAGAAGCAACCCAAATCCCATCGATGGGAAAACAGATTTTTAGAAAGCAAAATGAAGTGTTATATGCAGCAGAATAAATCACAGAGTTATGTAATGTTGTGGATGAGACGCAGCGAAGAAGTCCCAAAAGGTCTCAGTCTACGTGATAACCTTTTTGTAAAACTAAAATACCCATTAAAAATTTAAAAATCAAGGATTGCATATAAAAACTATTAAAAAAAAGCAAGGGAGTGATGAACATGCTTGAGTGTGATAATTTTGGGGGATCAGGGAAGCAGGGAGATGGGATGAAGGAGGCAGAGACCACATGGTTATCATCAAGGTCTTCGCTTTTAGTTTACTTTTTACAAGATTAAAAATAAGTTTTCAAATAGCTCATCGGAATGAAACTGTATTACAAACCAGGGATTATGATGAATCCAGTTCTGTCCACCTGAGGTCCAAATAAACAAAGAAAAGTAATAGAGACCATTTATGAATCACATTAGGGAAAACACGCATGATAAACCTAAGTTATTTAAGAGCATGTTGTTGCCTTTAATGCTTTTTTTTCTTTCCAAGGAGGAGCCTAAATACTTAAGCATTTAGGAAGACGTCCTTAGTTAAGGATCTCATGGCTTTCCCCCAGAATCAGCTGAGTGCTGTATCTCCTTTTGCTATTACAAGCAGTTTGTGAATAGAAATAACATATCCTTTTAAAGATAAATTTCCAGCTAAAAACAAGATGAAATAGGGTGGCATTTGAAACAATTCGTTGGTCATAGTGTACAGTGAAGATTCATCCAGATCAATAACGTGGACCAGTTCGGTGTCTGTCTGACATTTGGAGGACAAACTTGGGTGATATTGCCATAGTCAAATGTCATCATTCTACTTTTTTTCTAATCACTTTGTTATAAGGAGATTCTCTTCTGTGTGTTCAGTAGCACAATTTCTGCCCATTACTTGAGATTTGAGAAAATGAGAACATTTTATTATTCAGCTCCTACATAGAATGATACATTACCATTTGAAAGCCTTAAGCAATCTCTAGGTCGGAGTTAAGGAATCAACAAAACAAAGATCTCTGAAAATCTCAGATTTGAGTTTCTGCTATTAAGTACAGCCCAGATGTTACTGGATTTGCTTTCCCCACAGTGGTTTGTGCTCATTGTTAAGACTAGATCAGTTACCATCTTCAGCATTCTCTAGAACTGAGTCACGAGGATGGAGAGGTGGCATGGTGTGGGTTTTCAAATACTTACATACGGGGAAATTTAGAAATTATTTCAAAGCTTAATTTTGAAACTTGTAGACTACAGAGGGACAAAATTAGTTTACTGATTAGACAAGTTTTACACTTTCCCTATCCGTAATTAATCCCACTTCTCTTTTTGAGGTCTAACTCAGCAGAGTACGTCAAGATGGCTGCATCTTGTTACCTCGGGCAGCTGGCCTTGAAGTCTGAACATTCCAACTTGAAGTCTTGTAGGATATGGTCAGTTGGAGAAGAGAACAACCAGTGATAGTAAATGCGGTGTACTTTTGCAAGCTAGGCTGACTTCATCTCATTCTGTGTATGAGCCAACCCGTCTGAGGGTTTAAATTAGAATGGAAAAATCCCAGAAGTACTGCCTGCCTGGGTATATCTTTAGTTCCTATCTGATTATGTTCCCCTTCAGGTCCAAAGAATATATTTTTGATGCACATTTTCATCTGTAATGAGACTGTCCTTTCTCATGGACCATGTATATTCATTGCTTTTAGGCAGAGGACCTCAGCAGGGACTAAGTGAATCAGTCCTTTTTTTTTTTTTTTTTTTTTGCAAATGAGTGTGTCAAGGAAATGAATATTAATGGGTTTTTGTTAATTTTAAGGACAGGTGAACAAAGCAGTCTCTGTTGTGATTTCTTTTTGTATGTTTTCTCATTTGTTAAGTACAGTTAATTTTAAAATGGTGTGGGTCTTGTGGCAGCCATTCCTACCTGCATTAAGGTATTACTGAACTGTCACCATCCCGTTTGTATTTCTCTTCCCTTTGACTTCACATTTAAATGGGGGTGGGGGCGGAGTGAGAGGCTGTTCGATGGTACTCTTCTCAACTTAGGAAGAAACTGAAAATCGAATCAATTTTTAGGGTTTCTTGTTGGAATTGTCCCAAAGGCCTCTCAAGTTGTAAGGTTCTTTCTGCTCTAGGAAATATTTTGTTGGACTTAAGATTGGTCACCATTGGGGAGATGCAGCCGTCGTCCTCAGGTGCATTGGCAAAGACCTGGTGTCTGTGCTCTGCCTAGAAAAAGCCCCTGGGGAATGTGTGAACCAGCGGGGCCACTCTTCCCTGCCCGCCCGCCTTGCGTGAGGGACTCAGGCAGACTTATGACCTTAGGACTGTGAACTTGCTTTTTAAGCAAAAGAATGGTGATGGTATTGAGAAGTTTGCAAAGGTTAGTTTGAGAAGTAAGCATACAAGACCAAATTGACTGAGTAAGACTTCTTAAGACTGCTTACCCTGGAGAGAGCGTGTGGTCTCGTCTGAGGGGAAGACTGTTTTTCTTTTTATGCTTTTGAACTTCAGAAAACAGTGATGGGAATAAGTGGTAATCTGTATGGTTCATTACAATCAGTTACAAATTTGAGTGGTAATCACAGGAAGAAAACTCATTGATCAGGATCATACGCGTGCGTCCCTGGAGGCTGCCTGACAGTGATGAGAGGCTTTGCTTTTAATTGGGGAAAGATCGTAGGAGAGTTGTGGGAGAGGAGTTTTGAATGAATAAATTATTTTATTTTTTGCATTTAATTTGTACTTCCTAAGTCACAGAAGCATGGGAAAGGTTCTTGAGCTTGAAGGAAAGGCTTTGCCCAGAGATAACTCTCGGTTACGTGAGTTAGGTGGCCTGTTTTGTGCACATTTAAAATTCCGAATGATTTTTGCTAAGCTAGTAAATGTGATTTGGGGCCACATTCCCATCTCCGCATTATTCAATATGTTCTGAGAAGACAAAGTGACCTGGATTATTTCATGTTTTTCGATTATGCATTCTACCATTTTCCTTTATAAAGACACATGTTCGGGAATCACACACACGTGCGTTCTTTTTTTCATCAGATATTTGCTGAGTCCCTACTGTATGCCAGGTCCTGTTCTAGAAGCTTGGTATGCCTCTGTGAACAATAGACAAAAATTTCCACTCGTTTCTTCATGAGGATTATTACTTTTTATCATTATGAGGAGGTCCTTAGAGTATGTTTATTCTTCAACTTTATGTTAACCCTGTTTTAATGACGGAAGGGAAAGGAACAAAACAAGATGTCTGACTTCGAGAAAGGAGTTTTTGATAACAAAAAATGCCACTATTGCTTATGTTATTTTTCGACCTTTTCTTTGGAAGTTTGGGCCACATACAAATATCAGTCACATTGCTTCATAATCAACCCTAGCTTTTTACATCTCTCTCTGAATTTACGTGCTTGTTCATTCACTGTATGTACCACATTGGCTTCGAATGACTTCTAACTTTCTGAAAATAAAATCCACTCTTAAAAGCTGATAATTGCCATTGAAGATGTTTAAAACAGTGTGTTGGAGGTCATTTCAATAGCAGATGTCAGATCATGGCCCCCTTGAAAGGAGTACCCCTCTTTTGTACGTATCATTTCTGGTGTGTTTATTATTAAGTCTTATTTCACAGTGATGGACATATTCTCTTAGGTGTGTAGCAGAGTATACCTAACCAGCACCCACCCGAGCCTGGCTTTAGTGATCCCGTGATTCCATCTGTAGCGAACGGGCTTTCTTTGTCCCCCTCACCAGGTATACAACGTTTACATGGCCGGGAGGCAGCTGTGCTCCAAGCGGTACCGGGAGTTTGCCATCCTGCACCAGAACCTGAAGAGAGAGTTCGCCAACTTCACGTTTCCCCGACTTCCAGGGAAGTGGCCTTTCTCCTTATCAGAACAGCAGTTAGATGCGCGACGCCGCGGGCTGGAAGAATACCTGGAAAAGGGTGAGCTGGCCCGCTAGCCCCCTGTGCAGGCGCACTGCATGCCGCAGCTCCTAACTGTGCGCCTAAGTTTCCTGAGACTCAGCAGCGGACTGAGTCAGGTTCCCGACTACAGGTGTTGACTGAGCAAAGCTAAGAAGCCAGGACTGCCTGGTCCGGTACAGTGATGATTAGCCTATTTCGGTGACTCACCGAGCACATAACAGCAGAAAAAGGGATCGTTCTTGATGCGTTAAGGACCTTTTTTTATAGGGTTATATTATTTGCCAGCAAACACATACAGATGGACTCATCCACGTGCTGAACTGATTTGGGAACTAAGTGGCAGTATTTAAGACATTTTTGTTAAAATGATTTTCGGTTCATTGGCCAATCCTACCCGAAAACTCCTCATTCCTCTTAGAAGTGTCCATGAGTTGGTTTGCTGAGTGGCAGGTAATCTGAAGTCCCCTTATTCTAAACAGGTTGTAGGTAGAAGTATTAAAACTTGTGCTCTCAGGACTTCCATACGGTACACTAGGAATCCGTGGACGTGGAACCCGAAGCAAGCATTTGTTTATTTAGAAAGTTGGAGGAATTGACACACATCTCCTGAATAATGTGCTAGCTGTGCAATAGGCTTTTCTTTAAAATACTAACTTAGTAGAATAATGGTCTTACATGGTATTTAGTAATTCTGTATCCTTATGTCTTTATATAAGAACTAATTGATCCAGTTGAATTTTTTTAAAGCTTTGGTAAAGAGCCTTATCCCTGAAAAAAAATCATTTCCATCCACGGCCATGCCCGATCCCGTCTGATCTTGGAAGCTAAGCAGGGTCGGGCCTGATTCGTACTTGGATGGGAGACCACCTAGGAAGACCAGGTGCTATAGACATAGACACACACACACACATCATTTCTCTTGTAGAAAGAGTGAAACTTCCTCATCTGTTTTTCGCTTTCTTCTAATATAGAACGGCCTCCAAACACAGCCCTTGGGAAATGAGAAAGGGTATAATTTTTTTAATAAAATGGAGTAGAATCGTCTGTGTAATGTACCATCTTCATGAGAGTGTCAGGAAATTAACTTTCCTTAGGTTTAGACGATTAGCTGCCTACCTGTCTGCTTTCCTTCTTCCTTCTTCCTTTCTCCTTTGCTAAAATTAGTGAGGTGAGGAGATGTGCTCACCTCAATACTGAGTTACCTACCCATTTTCCATGTTTATGGTTCTCTGACTGGCCTGTTGCTAGGCCAAGTGAATATTTTTCCTTTTGTATTTCAATTTTGTGTTTGGTTTATTTCTAGTTGACCTTACCACTGGTCTGTCATCTAACTTGTTAATAGTTCACACAAGACTACAAAGTTAGATTTACTGAACTTTTATCTCTTTTTTGGGGTGACTTCCTTTGACTATGTTTAATATTTTTAGCGAGCTACGTACATCTTTGTACATCCTGTTATTCCTCTGATCTAGTTCATATTTATATGAGTGTTTGTTGTGTCTTAAAATAGCATATGTCAGGGATGGCATGCCACCTCAGCATTGCCCGGTACTGATGATTTACATTTAAATCTTCGTATGCTCTTAACTTCCCATTCTTGATTTTGGGACCGCATGCCAGATTCTGTCTTTGTTTTCTACAGTGTGCTCAATACGAGTCATTGGTGAGAGCGACATCATGCAGGAATTCCTGTCGGAATCGGACGAGGTAAGTGAATACCCCGCAGTGACTGTTTACCTCTTGGCTCCTTATGGGGGAAAAGAAAGATATCGGTTATGGATTGAATTTCCATAAATTCTCCAAATGACTGTTTTTCAGCTTCTTTTTTTGTGTGCGTGCTACTTATCCTTCAAAACCTAGGGCCGGGTCCACCTTCTCTTTGAAGTCTTCCCCGTTCTCAAGTCTTCGGTTTTTCATTCCACCTAGAGCTTTTGCAGTCAGTACCACTTAATTATCACCTTCTTGCTTTCTCATACTCTTAATTTTTATACATATAGATTATCACTTTATATTTTTAGTTTACTAGACTGTGAGCTACCTGTAGGTAAGAGCCAAACCTTTTTTTTTTCAGCTTTGTTGAGGTATAATTGACAAAAAGGAATTGTGTATCTCTGAGATGTAGAACTTGATATTTCGATGTATATATACATAGTGAAGTGATCACCACATTCAAGCTAATTAATATCTTCATCACTTGGTTACCCCTTCCTTCCTTCCGTCCTTCCTTCCATCCTTCCTTCCGTCCATCTTTCCATCCATCTATCCATCTATCCATTCATCCATCCTCCCTTCCTTCCATCCATGGTGAGAAGGCTTAAGATCTACCCTCTTAGCAAATTGCCCGGTCACCATTCTGTATGTGAGATCTCCAGAACAGTAGCTAAATCTTGATCATCTTTATATTCCCAGTGCTTTATCACAATATCAGGCATATTATAGGTGTTTAATAAATATTAATTGAATAGAAGAATGAATATGTAGTGATACTGTATTAAATAGTGTATTATCTATTGATTATTTTATATGTCTGTGTCTTATTTTCCCAACTAGATTATAAATTTCTCTCAGACAAGGACTTATAACAAAGTAATGCTTAAGATAGTTTTAGGCAGTGAATAGTACTTTTTTTTTTTAAAGTAGTAAATGAAGATGGACTTATTCCTAAATAGTCGTTTATCTCTACAACGTCAAAAATCTGTTAGAGGAATATTGTAATCATCAAAAGCAATATGAGAGAAGGATTTCTTGGATTAAGGAGGATTAAAATTGTTTACTCTTAGCTAGAATAAAATTGGGCATCAGGCTAACTCAGATTTCTGAGTTTCATCTATTTTTCCTTTCAAAGGTGTCATGATTATTTCAGATTCAGAAAGGAGCTTAGAATACTAATTGAGCTAATCCAGCATGGCCTGACCATAAAAAACCAGACAATATTTGTTGAAACTACTGCTTTCACTTGTCTTCTCATTTGTGAGTTCTGAATATTTGAAAGTAAGCCAAAACTCATCTGTGCTTGACCCAGACTGTTTCACATAAATTTTCTGTTTTAAAATGTGAACATGTTGGCTTCAACATATTTCCTTCTGTATTCATCTTAAAGGCTAACGTCTGCCTTACCTAAAGTCAGCTTTATGACTTGTAAACTTACAAGATCTCTCACGTTTCTCTATCACATATTGAGGCTGTTGTTTAGCCAGCATGTTACAGGGACAGCAGGGACACGCTGGGTCCTAAACTCTCTCTGTGTCTCTTCTCCAGAACTACAACGGCGTGTCGGACGTAGAGCTGAGAGTCGCGCTGCCAGACGGGACGGCAGTTACGGTCAGGGTTAAAAAGAACAGCACTACAGACCAGGTGTACCAGGTAAAGTAAACACGACCACGTAGACTTGCACTGTGTGCTTTAAAGCTGAGGAAGATAGGTTAGACGAGTTACTGTATGTACAGGGCTTGGAGTATCTATCTGGCACATACAGGTTCATTAAATGTTAGCTACTATTGTTGATGCTATTATTAAAGTAAATATCGCGGATTGTCGTGGTTCTGATTAGTCCCCCCCTTTAATTGTAAAAAAACTTTGTAATGTGCCTCAAAACAAAATAGTACAATGAACCTCTGTCTATTCATCACTCATATTTAATAGTCATCAAGGTTTTGTCACATTCACGTTATATATCCTTTTCTTCTTTGTTTAAATATTTTTAAAGCAAATTTCATGTTATTGGACCGTATGTATTTCAGTATACATTTCTAAAAAATACGGACATTCTTCTTACAGAACCACAAAGCCATTATCAAACCTAAAAAATTAACAGTACTTCCTTGTTATTAATTAGTGACAAACTGATAGCTGTATTTTCCCATTTATCTAAAAAGGATTTTTCGTGGTTGGTCAGAGTCTGGGTCTGCATAAGGCCCTGTGCCGCGCTTGGTTTCCGTGTCTCCTTCAGAACAGCGCGGTCTTTGCTCCCTCTCCAGCGTTCCCCACGCCGGCGTTTATCGCAGAAATCGGGTCTGTGTCCTGAGGAATGTCCCGCATTTTGAATTTATCTATTTGTTTCTTTTTATCCGTTCGCGTCATTTAATATGGCTTTCCGTTTCCTTATATTTTCCGTAAATGGAGGCTTGATTAGATTCAGGTTCAGCTTTTTTGATAAGAATACTTCATAATTGGTATTATATGCTTCATATTGCTTATCAGTAAGAGATATACGATATCTGGTTATTCACTTTTAATGATTGATCGGTAGGTTTAGGTGGTGATAACCTGATCTCTTCAGTGTGAAGTTCTTCACTGATCTTTTGTCAGATCAGTGTATCACCAATGATTGCCGCCTTAACCTATAACTTCTTTAAGAGTTGCAAAATGCTGATTTTCTAATTCTCTCATTTCTTCATATTTATTAACTAGAATTCTGTAAAGAACGTTTTCTTATCAACTAAAGCTGTTTAGTTATTCTGAAATACAGTTTGTAGTTAAAGGAGGGGTAAATATTTAATTTTTTCCTTTTGCTGTCAGTTTTCAGAGTAAAGAATTGATACCCTAGTTGATTCCAATGAGGTAATTACTCTTTTAGTATCACGTGGGTTTTTAGGAATTCAGGATGATTTAATCAATAGCAAATGTTATCTTTTTGATTGTCAGGTTGTTTTATCTTGGCCAGTGGATGCTCCTTCATGTCTGCACCTGTGCTCTTGGTGCAGCCCATTTCTTTGTGATATTAATTGTACTTTGTTTCAGTACAGCAGGGTGTTCTGGGCTCATCCTTGTGTGTTTCCTATGCTAGATCAAGAAGCAGCCACTTCCCAAGGAGTCCTGTTTCCTTTCAGGGAGAAATGGTGTTTAAAGATCATGGTCTAGGTACTGGGAATAGTTGTTGCTTTTAGGCCTTTTCATTGGTTCTTTAATCCAGATTTGATCAAGATTTTGAGGGAGACTACAGGTTTCTGGATATTAATGTTTATTTCTCTTTGTAGCAAACAAACAAATCTGCTCCCCATACATTTACATATGTGCTGTATACCATGGTGAAGGATATGGGCAGGATCTCAGGTGTTTCTATAAAATGGCGTGGTTGTAAGGAAAATGTTAATTTTATAGTTTGCTGATGTTTGTTTCCTTTGGTTTTTATTCCCCCAATATTTCTCTAGCAAGGCCTAATGTATTTTTTACTTTTCCCCCTCACCTTGTAATTGAGACTTCCAGCCATAAGCCATTTTCCAAACCTTGAGAGCATTTCAGTTTCTATCCAGTGCAGTATAGAAGTAACTTGGAACACTTAGAATCTCCAGCTCCTGCCTCATATCAGGGGTGGACCTAGGTCTGTATGTGAGCAGATACGGGAAGAAAGATATAACCGTGTGTGTTTTACTAAGACATTAATATTCAACAATTTTATCTTGTTCAATTAACACCTTATTACCTTATTTATAAGGGGACTGGTCTTGAATAGGAATTTCGATACTGCTAGTTTGTATTTTTTGCTTTGCATTTTGTTCTTATTTGTATGTAATTTCAATTTTCATTTACTTTCACGAGGAGCCTTTCAATTTCTTTTTATTTGTTGTATTAAGGACCTTAGTTCCTAGAGAGAAGGACCAATACTCGTTTAAAATGTCTCTTTTTTCCCAAAATTTTGGTCTTTTTTTGTGGATATTGATGAGGGTAGGAAATGGAGATCCCCAGCCTGAGACGTGGATCATCTGAAAACCAAACCAGAAAAACATGGGAAGCACGAACAAAACTGATATACAGTATTTTAATCTCAAGAACCAGTGATGTAGATTTTGTATGTTAGCAGCCTATGTTAAATGTAGGCCAAATGTATAAGATCGGGTATTTAAGAATTTGCTTTCCTCTTAAGATCTGACCTTATCGAGCACATTTCTTGTAAGTGCTATTAAAAAAAACCCTTGTGGAATGAAGTCACACTTCAGAGAGGAAAGCTGATATTTAATGAGAGATTATTATCAGCTTGAATTGGAGGGGAGATACTCATATTTAGAGATCATATGGTTTGGATCCAATACGGGGGGGTATTTTTTTCTCTTTAATTTCGTATGTGCGTATGTGTGCATGTACCCACACATACAAAGAAAAAACAGCAATGACCATGAATTTAGTGTCCGTGAAACCGACGTGGCAGGAGCCGTGCCCTCCCCCCGCACCGCGTGCCTGCGTCCGTGTCTTCCCACGGCACTGCCCGTCATAGCGTCCCTGAATCCAGCTAATCTCTCCCGTTTCCTCTTTAGGCGATTGCAGCAAAGGTCGGCATGGACAGCATGACGGTGAATTACTTTGCCTTATTCGAAGTGATCAACCATTCCTTCGGTAAGTGCCAGTGGCCAATACTAAGTTTTGTGCGGAGGTATTTTATTCTAATGCTGTCGGACTGAAGCCCCCAGAAGCTGTCAGACTGACACTGTTTGCCCGGAGAAGAGCTGCAGAGCAGGGGGATCCCACGCCAGTACGAGACCGGGCAAGTCCCGTTAAGCCCAGGTCACAGCACGTCTGGTCACTGGTGTCACTGGTGATCCTTTCTTCACTTTTGTGAGTATAAGTTACTTGCACCCAGCGCTGAGGCAGATAGGTCCGTGAGGTTCTTTTAAATCAGAGGTTCAAAATTAATATGTTTCAATAAAACAGCCTTAACAAAGGAGATATTCTATTTAGCCACAACTTGTTTTAGCATACTTTATGGTTTTTGTAGATTAAGAATTGCTTTTTTTAAAATAATTTTTTATTTTTCAATTACAATGGACATACAATAGTATATTAGTTTCAGGAGTACGGCATAGTTATTAGACGTTTGTATAACTTATGGAGTGTTCGCCCCAGTAAATCTCCTACCCATCTGACACCAGAGACATAGTCATTATAGTCCCTGTGCTGTGCTTTACATCCCCGTGACTATTTTGTAACTACCAATTTGTGCTTCTTAGTCCCTTCCCCCGTTTCACCCAATCCCCCAACCCCCTGCCATCTGGCAACCATCAGGTTGTTCTCTGTATCCGTGAGTTTGTTTCTATTTTATTTGTTCAATTATTTTGTTTTTTAATTCTATATATAAATGAAATAATATGGTATTTGTCTTTCTCTGTCACACTTATTTCACTTAGTATAATACCTTCTAGGTCCATCCATGTTGTTGCAAATGGAAAGATTTTATTCTTTTTTTTTTTTTTGTGGCCAAGTAATATTCCATTGTATATATGTACCACATTTTTATCCAATTGTCTGTGGATAGACACTTGGGTCTTATCCGTTCAGCCACCCTATGTCTTTGGATTGGAGCATTTAGTTCATTTACATTTAAAGAAATTGATGATAGGTATGTAGTTACTGCCATTTTATTATTAATATTTTTTATCTCTCCCCGCCCCGCCTCTTGTTTTTAAAGAAGTTCCTTTAACATTTCTTGTAATACTGGTTTCGTGGTAATGAACTCTAGCTTTTTCTTGTCTGGGAAGCTCTTAATCTGTCCTTTGATTCTAAATGATAGCTTTGCTGGGTAGAATCATCTTGGTTTAGGTCCTTGCTTTTCATCACTTTGAATATTTTGTGCCAGTCCCTTCTGGCCTGCATAGTCTCTGCTGAGAACTCAGCCGACAGTCTTATGGGAGCTCCCAGCCTCTTTGGGTTCATCTTTTTTGGGACTCTCTGTATTTCCCGGGCTTGTATGTTTATTTACTTTGCCAGGTTAGGGAAGTTTTTCATCATTAATGCTTCAAATAGGTTTTCAGTTCCTTGCTCTCTCTCCTCTGGTACCCCCATGATGTGAATGTTGGTATACTTGATGTCCCAGAGGCCCCTTAAACTAGTCTCGTTTTATTGGATTCTTTTTTTGGCTGTTCCAGTTGGGCGTTTTCTGTTACCTTGTTTTCCAAATCACTGGTTCAGTCCTCCGCTTCATCTCATCTGCTGTCGATTCCTTTTAATGTGTCTTCATTCCAGTCATTGTGTTCTTTGTTTCTGACTGGTTCTTTTTCATGTTTTCTACCTCCATTTTTATGTTCCCTATCTCTTCGTCGAAGTTCTCACTTAGATCATTGAGCATCCTTATAACCAGTGTTTGAACTTCTCATCTGGTAGATTGCTTGTCTCCATCTCATTTAGTTCTTTTTCTGGAACTTTGTTCCCTTTTAATTTGGAAAATGTTTCTTTGTCTTCTTACCTTGGCTGCCTCCCTGTGTTTGTTTCTGTGTATTGGGTAGAGCTGCTATATCTCCCGGTCTTGGTAGCGTGGCCTTAAGTAGTGAGTGGGGCCCAGTGGCACAGTCTGCCTGGTCACCTGAGGCGGGTGCTCTGGGTATGTCTCTTTTGTGGGTCGTGTATGCCTTCCCATTGTGGTTGAGCCTTGATTGCTGTTGGCACCTCAGTGGGAGGGACTGACCCTCAGGCTGGTTGGCCGTGAGGACTGGCTGTGACTACAGTGGAGGGGCTGTCATGCAGGAGCCGACCCTATAGAAAAGGATTCGCTTTAGCAGGGCTCTGGTCCCAGCCGAGTCTGTCCTTTGGGTGTGTTGTTTGCGGAGGTGGTCGGGTGATGCTCTGGTTTGGTCCGAGGCTAGCCACCAGGTGTGTTGGTTCTGGAGCCTCGGGGTAGGGTGGGGGGCCCCGGTGCGTGCCAAGGTCAGCCACTGCCTGTGCCCTGCTCGAGACCACTTGTTATGAACTAGAGTTATCTGTAGGTGGATGTCACTTGTGCTGGGCTTGGCGGTGCCTCGAAGAGGCTAATCTGTGAACTGAAGCTGGCTGCCACTAGTGCCAGGCTTGGGGCTGCTTAGCAAGAGGTGTAGGACACTGAGGCAGATGCTGCTTATTTGGGGTTTGTGAGCCTTTGAGAGATTTTAGGAAAGGCTGCAGCATGAGCCAAGGCAGGCCATTTGTATGAAAAAGCCACTGGAAGTGGCTTGGGTGGGCCCGCATGTTGGGTGAGGTGGGGTCTTGGGGGATCACCAGAGAGGGGTGAATGGTGTCAGCCAGGTTGATGGAGACTCAGTAATGGCGGCCACCTGCATGTGCAGGCTGAATGCGGGGAGGGCTCAACAAAAGAACAGTGGCTCTGCCAGCACTTCTGTCTGGACGTAAGCTGCCCCTCCAGCCTTCACCCTGAAGCCAGATAACTCAGTGCTCCCCGTGTGTCCCTGGCGCCTTTTGAGCTGCCGCCGTACGCTGGAGCTCGGAGCGAGTGCGTCCGTCAGTGGTGAGTTCCTGCGCGGGCCTTTTAAGGAAAATGCCTGGGACTCTAGCAGCCCCCCGACCCACTCAGCTACCATCCCTGCTGGTTTTCACATCCAGAGTTATGGGGACTTCTCTTCCTGGCCCTGGAACCCTGGGCTGGGTAGCCCAGTGTGGAGTTGGGATCCCTCACTCCTGGGAGGGGACCTCCGCAGCCGAGCTAGCCCTGCTGGTTCTTAACCGCCACACGTGGGTGTAGGACCAGCCCGGTCCGCCTGTCCACTCCTGCCTCAGCGTGGCTTCTTCTGTGTGTCCTGAATTATAGGACCTCTGCTCTGTTCGGCTAGACTTCAGGCGGTTCTCAGTGATGGTTGTTCTGTAGTTCAGGTGCAATTTTGTTGTGGTTGTGGCAGGAGGTGGGTATAGCGTTTACCTACTCCACTGTCTTGACCGGAAGCCAACAATAGCTTTTTGTTTTGGAAGTTAGAAAGAAAGAAATTGCTAAAAGCCATAAATAAGTTGCTTTAATGCATATCTTTAAGTTTCTTTGTAGATAGATACCCTCTCCCTAGGAAATTTTATTGCGTGGTGGTAGGAAGCTTCTCTTCTATGTTATTTGTAAAAGCTGGGGATGACAGCCACGTTGGTTGTGTTGAGACCACAAAGTGGGGGAGAAAGTCTAAGTGCTGCTCTGAATGACACAGATTTCCTACAGTTTATGGGTCTTTTCCACATATATAGGCTAAGGCCAGAAACGATAGATAACACTGATTGATCAAACCTTTCTCTTCTTGGAAATGGGGAGAGTTTGGTAGATTTGGATTGCCTTGCCACCCCAGGTCAAGGTAGACCAACTTTGATTCCCACTGAAGCAGCCATCTCCCTATTATTCTTCCCAATTCCCTACAGTCTAACTAGGCAGATGTAAATGTTATGAAGGATTGTTAAGGAGCCAGGACATTTGGATTCTAGTCTTACCCTTCTTTTATAAGCTTTAGTTATTAACTAAAATGGGAAATATTTAATGTCTTTTGCAGTGTTATAAAGCCAAGTAAATATCAAGAGAAGAAAACTCAGCCTTTCCAAAGAAAAGCAATATAGAAATTCAGAGCGGTAGTGCTTTACCTTGCTGGTCCATTGTCAGGAAGAGGAAATAACCTTACTCAGAAGACACTTTTCACTCTGATGAATGTCTTAGAGTCAGGGGTGGGAGCGGAGAGCCTTTCAGCTCTTAACAATAAAAGCAGTTCGTTGAAAATTGCCACATGAGGGACTCTCAATGCACCGTAGCTGGGCGAGAGGAGAGGCTTGCTTTAAAGATGATCAGTGGACATCACTGTAACTTACCAGATAATGGATCAGATATTTTAACTGAGTTTGAAATTTTAACTGAGTAACATGCAGAGTCAGCATGTTAACTGAACAATGTGTCGTTCAGGTGATAGAATTTAGTAGTTTGAGGTTCAACTGGCTATAGTCATAGAAGGGACAGATTTGGCTAGACAGAAGGTTATTTGGTGATCCCAAGACATTGCTCCTCGGTGGATCTAAGCGGATAGTCAGGTTAAGGATAAGCTGCCATAGGTGGTCTGGCCGTTCACGCTGTGTCTGCAGTTTACACTGGGGAAATTCCTCATGTGTCTTTTCACTCTGGCTTTCTTTGTTTTGTCTTTTCTTCAGTGCGTAAGCTGGCACCGAACGAATTTCCTCATAAACTCTACGTCCAGAATTACACATCAGCTGTGCCAGGCACCTGTCTGACCATTCGAAAGTGGCTCTTTACAACAGAAGAAGAAATCCTCTTAAATGACAATGACCTTGCTGTTACCTACTTCTTTCATCAGGTGGGTGAATTGATCTTCCTGGAAAGGCCTAATTTCTTTTTCTGTTTGTGTGGAGAGAGCAATTTGCCAGTTCATTGCGAATCCTCAGGTAACCTGCTTTGTCTTCTGGATCTTAGTTAAATTTATAAAATGTTCTATCTCATTTCACAGAAGATAAATAAGTTTAAGAAGTGAAGATGTCCTAGAGTTTGAAATATACTTGTTGTTATTATTTTTTTTTTTAAACAACAAAAGGAGCACCATGGCTATGGACCATTTTAGAAGTTTTTCATCAAAATTATACATACCTAGAATTTAAAATATCAGATAGTTCTATACAGGTTATTATGAAAAATAATAGTTGCCCTTCTTCATCTTCCTTCTTAAGCAGCCACTTTTACCTCTTTTAGCTTTGTTTTTTGTTGTTTTGTTTTGTTTTATACTTACTTCCATGTCTCTATTATAACTTGGTCGTATTGCTCATACTTGATTTTTCAGATTCAGGCAGTATTTCTTCATTTCTCACCATAGAAGATGAGACTCCTACTCCATTTCGTCCCCGTTTCCACGGATGCCCATACCTTTCATCCCTCCCATCTTCTTAATATAGGCAAATTACATTTGTTGGATCAGTAGTCAGTGTTTATATTATTATGACTCTACAAATCATGACTTTATAGCAGAGCCATATAGTGAATACTTTACTTTTTGCTTCCTTTTAAACATTTTGTTTTAAATATTGAAATAATTTTAAACTTATTTCATAGCACTGTAAATTTCTTCTTCAGTTAAATTATAAATTTAGCACATTGAATTTTGGTTAAATTCATAATTTAACTGAAGAAGATTCCCCATTTTTATTAAATGTAATGTTCCCAACTAAATGCATTTCTATTTTATTTAACTCCTCTTTTATTTCCCCAAATAATGTTCTGTAGTTTTGTTTCCCATATGTCCCCTTAAACTAATTTCCAAATATTTCATATTTTTATCACGAATATGAATGAAATATTCTTTTCTCGCATTGTTGGAGTGGAAGAGTCATTAGCTAGGAGACAGAGTATCTGGTTCAAGTACAAGCTCCGCATTGGGTAAGCCCTAGCGTGGCACTGCTGAGGTCTGTTTTCTGATGCTGTAAGTGGAATCACACAGCATCTGTCTTTTTGTGACTGGCTTATTTCACTTAGCGTAATGTCCTCAAGGCTCAGCCATGTTATAGCCTATGACAGGATTTCTTTCCTAAGGCAAAATAATAATATTCTACTGTGTATATATCATTTTGTTTCGTCATCTGTGGGTGGACGTTTGGGTTTCTTCTGCGTCTTGGCTATCATGAATAATGCTGTTACGAACATGGGTGTGTAAATAGCTCTTCAAAATCCTGCTTTTAATATACCCAGAATTGGCATTACTGGATCACATGGTAATTCTATTTATAAGTTTTTGAGGAACCGCCATGCTGTTTTCCATAGCAGCTGCACCGTTTTACATTCCCAGCAGGCCAGAGGGCTCAAACGATTTTTTGCTTGACTAGGTAAACAGTCGTGCCATTTGGAAAATAATATTAAATTTTTTCTCTTAATTTTAGTTATTTTTTTGTATCATATTTTGATGATGTCACTATCTAATGTATTTCATCAATTCCAAAATGCCATCGATGGTAAGAGGCACTATTATTTTATTAACTGCTAAGAAAGAGAAAAGAGCTGCTAATTAAACTGACACATGATTGTAAGATGCATCTCAAATTTAGAGATGTTAAAAAAATGTGCACCTTAGAATTGATGACATATTAGATAATAATGATGATAATGAGCCTTTTCCTTAAAAAAGAATTTTAAAAGGTCAAAACTCATGGTAGGATATATCAAATTCTGGCTAAACCTGGCAGATTGAACACACATTTAAGCTGCTCCTTCTCGAGGGCTCAATAAACTAATAGTCATGGAATTTTTGAAGGTGTAAACCTGCAAGGACCAAGAGAACAGGAGAGGAGAAAACAGCAGACGAGAACTGTCGACAGCTTTTACAAAATGAACATTGGAGTGAATAGAGAGGAGTTTGGTGTTTGGTTATTACGGAAGATTGGTGAGAGTCACATGGAAAATTATAAAAACACAAGACAGTTAAATCAGCAAAAAAAGTCTATACACGAAAGGCAGTCAGTTTCGTACGTGACTTGGTTGTGAATAGTGTTTACATGCTTACAATAATGTATTGATTATAATAATACTCAGTGTCGATGTAATTTTTATTGAGAGGCTGGAGGAGGAAGAAGTAGGAATGTTTGGCTGTTATAAGAAAACTAAAATTTTTTTTTTAACACGGCAAGTCAACATTCTCTAAAATGTCAATCTAGAAATTATTAGTGTAAACATGACATTTCAAATTATAGAAGGAATATCATAAGAAACTTTAAAGTGCCTAAAAGTAGTTGCTTCTGTAGAACGAGGCTGTGGAATCAGGAGACTGATGTTTTTCTTAGGAGCCCTTTAGTAATGTTTGTTAATTTTTTGAACTGTGTACATCTTTTACTTTAATAGAAATGACTTTAATTAAGAAAAGACTCTGGTGTGATGATGCTTAGGTTTTCCGCTCAGGGCCTGTCAGGCAGTGTAACTTCGATTAGAAATGAGAAGGGAGGGGCCGGCACTGTCACTGCCCACGTGAACAGCATCCCATGGAGCCGCCGGAGTGGACGCTCACTCCGCCCCACCACTGCCCTGGGGACCGGTCATCAGATAATTAAGTGCCGTTCACAGTCGAAGACAGTTCTGGGTGTTGGGGATACGGTCATCAGAAAAGCCTTTTCCCTTAGCTAAGTAGCACTGCGCTACATGGGAAGCTGAGTAGGTAGTTGTTTGTTTGTTTGTTTGTTTTCCCTCTCCTCCCAGCTTTTCAGTAACTGCTTTGACTTTGACCTGGAGCAGCCAAGTCTTTGGTGATAAATGACAGTGTTCGTGGCCATTCTTAATGAACATTCCCCTCTGTGAATACGATCCTCTGTGCCTGCGTGAGCCCTTGTTTGTATGGCCAGGGATGGGGACAAATGGGCAGCCTTTCCATTAGGACATCCCAGGCAGGATGTTAATATCCACGTGTGATTCTTAGAACTTAACAGCTGAATAGAGCAATGATACTAACAGTAAATATTTTTCTATACTTTAGAGAGCTCTTAACATCTGTTTTCTCGTTTTGTTGTCTACCTGTGAGATGAGTACTATTCCTGTTTTCACAGACTGAGAGGGTTTAAGTCACTTAGGAAAGCGCACGTTGGTAGTGACAGAGCTAGAAGTCGAACTAGCCTTTTGACTTCAATCCTGAACTCATCCTATTATGTAGCTCCTTTCCCTTAAAAGACCCTGGGGAATGACTGCGACCTTGAGGAGATGGGCAGTCTTCTGGGGAGGGGTCAGGCAGCCCCTGCCTGGTGCCTGTGTAGAGATCCCGAATGCCCTGGTCAGATGATTCTGTCTGTTCTTTTTTTCCTCCCAATAACCAGTTTTCCCTTCCATTAGATTTTGAATCTTTTCTTAGGGTGGAGTGAGGTTGGGAAGGGGCGCAGGTTTCATGGAGCTGAACCTGGAGTCGTTTAGAATTAGCACGTTATATCCGGGTACCTTTGCGCCTGTGTCGAGTCCTGTTGGGGATTTTGTCCATTCATGGTCTGAGATTTATCACTTCCTGTCCTCCAGTCGCTCCTACCCTAGTGTAAGGTCTTGTTCCGCTGAATGCTTAAAGTACCACATCATTAGGCTCCCTCGTTTTATTCTCTGCTTAGCTTAATTTGTTTGGCCCTCATATGCAAATCCTCATCTGTTAACCTACCCGCTCTAGCATTATCTTTCATCGTTCCCTAACATGTACCTTTTATTCAAACCAGGCAGATCTGTCTCCTGAATATGTTTAAGCTCAAACCCATTCCTGTTTCCCTGACTTCAGCGCGCAGTTCTTCTGTTCAGCTTATTCTTTGGGGTCTGGCTGAGTCCTTGGTAACTACAGTTAGCAGTGAGCTGTCGTGTTCTGGCTGCGTGTATCACTTGCTGTCTCTGCCACACCTTTTTGCTACTTCAGCGCACCTTTAGTCAGTATTATGCCACTTAACATTCTCTAATGTCTCACATGTGTAAATTAAGCAGAATTTAAATCTGTTAAAGTGAGAAACCAAATTGCTCACGTGCCTGGAACAGTCCTTGAGCACACACCAGACACTTAATGCTGCTTATTCCAGTAAATCTCTCCATGTGGCAGAGTTCACTGGTGATGGCGATGGTTTATAGAGATACGAGTTATTCTGAAAATGGATCTGTGTCTCTATTTTTATCAAGAATGTACTTGATAATGATTTTTACATTCCTTTCTTCCCTGCCTTTGTTTTGGTGACAGGCTGTTGATGATGTGAAAAAAGGTTACATCAAAGCAGAGGAAAAGTCCTACCAGTTACAGAAGCTGTATGAGCAAAGGAAAATGGTCATGGTAGGTTTATATCCCCATAACCTCTTTATAAAATGCTCCTTTTTACCTCTTAAACCTGTTGTTCCTGTCATTTTTGAAAGATGTCACAAGCTGGCGGGTGGCTTCAGTAATTTAGGAAAAGATAGAGGGCTAGAGACCTCGAAGCAAAGTCCATTGCGTTCCTCCATTTAGCATGCAAAGAGCTTATTTTGCTGTATATAGGTATTTAACTTTATTATTATTAACCGAATAGAATTTATGTTGATAGAAAAAGTTCTAAAACAGCAGCTGTGCAACACATTTAATATGATAAAGATAAGATTCTGTGTGAATTGATATTTTAACATTAGAAATTATTTTAGTTGTGATTTAGCACTTGCAGAATCATGCGTTTTTATAGCTTCGACCTTTGCAGCTGCTTAAACTCATGCTCAGTAATGCTTTTGATTAGTATGCTGTCCTAGAGCTGTACTGTTCAGTTCGATGGCTGCCAGCTTCCTGTGGTGAGTTAAATTTAATTTTAAATTTATTTAAATGAAATAAAATTTAAAATTCAGTTCCTCAGATGCCCTGGCTGCATTTCAGATGTTTGATAGCCACATGTGGCTAATAGCTACTGTATTAGACAGCTCAGAGAACATTTTCATCATCACAGAAAGTTCTGTTGGAGAAGGCCGCCTTAGAATATTTCTTAAAGGTTTTAAAATTAGTTTTTAGTTTGTATCTGCCAAGGATGAAAATTGTCAAAAATAAAATTTGTGAAGAACACTTACAAATTTCTACTCGTAGCATTTAAAAATTTCTTTCTTGGCAAAATCACATATGGTTGAAATTTTTCCAATTATAATTTTTCATGATTTCACACAAGGCAGTAATTGCATTGGTAATGATTCTTATAGATCACTTGAATTTCTTTGTACCTTCTGTGCATTTTTTATGAGGGAATGTTGAGTGTTTATCCATCCAAATTAATTGGGTTGGAGTAAGAATACACAGTAAGCCATCGAACTTAGCATGTAACCTTATGTCTAGCTGGGATGGTTATTTTATCACTTATGCGATGGAAAGTAATAAATCTCTTTGCCTTAGGGATTTGCCAAAGATCATGGAATCATCTACGAATGCTCTGCATACCAACAGGCTGAAATAGGCAGCTAAAATTATCTTACACAGAATTACGTCTGTTAATTTGCAGAATTTTGGTTGAGGGAATTTTACTATGTGGGAGGCAGGATTTTAAAACTCGACTTCCACCTTTTCTTTAAGATAATGACATTGTCTTCTATGTATTAATGCATGAGTCTGACCAACACATCCGCATCTTCTTGGTGAAAAGGGCCAAATACTAAAGGACTGTCAACCTCTGCAGTAGTTCTTTTTGCCAAAGCCAACAGAATCAAATGATTTTATAAGGGTCTCTGACAATACCAGTATGCAGTACTGGTTAGTACTGCGCACAGTACTGCAGGCACACTATCTTCCAGAAATACTTGTGGAGCACCAAGTGCGTGCCAGGCACAGTACCAGGTAGGTGCTGGAGACATAAATAGGTTTGGGTTGTTCTAGGGCAAAATATAGAAAATCTGAATTTAACAAGCATAGTAATCTATTATGAAATCACTTTCAGACTCAAGTTTAAATCGTATAGTCACCCAGTTAAGAACTCAGGTGCATTGGTACATTGATATGTTTCCCCATGGGTCACTGGAACTGAGTGTAAAACATGCTTAAACATTTATGGCATTCTCTTGTCTTGAAAACTTAGTGCCAACATACTAGTGCGTACTGGCCCCTTAACACTATAGTCAGATTTTAAAGAAAATCCCACAGAGTTTGAATTCTGTACAGATGTAATTTCATGTTCTCAGGGATTGGTGTTCAAAGGCATTAGCTGAGTCGGAGTCAAGGTCAGTACATTGGAACTTCCGTCTCAGATGGCCCTTTGGAGCCCTTATGTCTGCATACCATCATCTAAGGCGACTTAGTGTGTTTGATGGGCCTAAGATTAGGTCAAATTAGCATAACCGGTTGCCACATCACTGTGAGAACTTCAGCAAGTCAACAGGTTTCTTTTCTGAAAAGGAGGATGTTCAGATTGCCAGCTATCAAGTAGAATCTTGACAGAATGCTCCAGAGTTCTTGGTAGATAAATAAGCTTTGTGTAAGTTTCCTTGTTCTCTGAATACCAAGGACAGCTCATATCTGTGCCATAGTTTGTAAGACCCAGTGCGATCAGTAATCTTTTTGTTTTCTGCTTATTTACGAAGTTAGATTGAATCTCACATCTGGATGGTTGAGAATCCAACCACCTAGGAGAGATTTTCTTTTTTCTCTTTCTTTTTTTTACTTGCACACAAATAGACATTTGGAACGTTTTCCTTATGTTGGAGTGGCTTGATTTTGCCATCATTGAACTGACAAATCAATTTCTGTTAGTGTTTCTCAACGTTAATTTTTAGTGATTTCACACAAGGCAGTCAATGTGAAAGTCAGTGTTTCTTAGAGTGTAGCCCCCAGCTGAGTGTCCTGGGAATCACCATGCAGGTGTCTGGACCCCCACTCACATTTACTGAGCCAGAATCTCTGGAGCGGGGTGGGGTGAGGACCTACGAGTTTTTGTGAAGATTTTTACAGAAGACGCTGGTGATGCTGGAACTTTCGGTGCTTCGGAATCACTGCCCGGGGGGCTTGGGAGGGTTGACTCCTAAGGTTCCTCTCAAGCCCTTATTTCAGTTTTAGACCTGGTTTGACCCTTGGCCAGTTGTTCGGGAGAACAGAGAGCTTTCTAGAATGGACCTCAACCCACTCGCCGAAAGTGTTCTGTTCTGTTAGGTACTGAGTCTCTGCTTTAATAACTGTCCTCTTTCTATATTTACCTGTCTTGCTAAGTATTGAACATTCACAGGATGTCCCACGCTCTGTCATTCCTCTCCTCTGGCCTGATGTGGGCCATCATCTAAGTGGCATGTGAATCAGGAGAGGTAACTTAGGGTACATATTTAAGTACTCACAATCTAATATGAAAGGAAAATGGACAGGACAGTTTTGTTTTAAATATATAGCTACACCCTTAACATAAATCTGTTTGAAAACAAAAATTCACTTTTCCTTTGGAAATTGTGGGTGTATGTAAAACTTTAAATGTCTCGTCTCTTTACACTTTGCGCACACCTAGGAATGTAGAGATTGCCCACTTAAAGCTGAGAAACGCTGCCTGACCTGAGACTCCCCTCCACTTAAAGCTGAGAATCGCTGCCGGACCTGAGACTCCCCTTTCCTCCCAGTCCCCCCTCTGCAGAGGAGGGCGGAGTCTGAGAGGAAGATTCTCACCCGAGATCAGAAGTGGAACTAGGATCTGAACCCATTTCTATCTGGCTCCAAAGCAGATGTTTTTCCCTCCTTCCAAGATGAGAGAGAGAGTGGCAGCAGTGTCCTTTACTTCCAGATGGCAGAGGGGAAGTCCCCAGGTCGAGCAGCTTCTGCAAGGTCACAGCGGGAGAGTTCAGGACAGGCAGAGTCCACGTCTCCTCCGAGGTCACATCCCTTGGTCTGCATGTTTCTCTCTTTTAAAAAATCTATGTAGTAAAACTCCCATTTAGGAACATAACAAATATTTCTTAAAACAGTGACGATACCTCTGGAAGAAGAGAACTCTCGACACATGTTGTACATAAGTCATTTTTGTTGAAGGACGCAAGCAAACTAGTCGCAAGGCTGTGCGACACCCACTGGCGTTGGCAGAGGTCCTAAGCATCTGTGAGCAGAACTTGTTGCTCATTGAGCATGTAGCAAGTCTCCGATGGCTGTTAGGGGGACGCGTGGATTGAGTGCTGGCAGTCTGGTTGCAAGACCCTCTTCTTTGTCTTCCAACGTTTTATTATAGACATTTTTTAGTATATGAAGTCGAAAGAACAGCACATTTAGCCCCCACGTGCCCGCTCCCGGCTGCAGCAGCCCTCGGCTTTCTGCCTTTCTTCTGCCTCCCTCTTGTGCTTTTCTCCCTGGAGTTCTGAAAAGTTAGTTTCCATATCTATCACTTCACAGGGCATTCTTGAGAGAGAAAATAGTTGAGCCCTCTGGCTAAGGATAACAGAGCCTTTAAAATTATTTTTTAAGCTACCGTTTATTGAATACCTAATTATGCACTAAATACTCTGCTAAATACTGTAATGCTTGTGAATAACTGATGTAGGTACTATTATTATTTCCCTTTTTACACTGTTGGCTTGGTTCCCAGGCAATCCCTGAGAGGAAACCAGGTCAGAGTCCATGAGTTTTTTTAAATCATCTTTTCGCTGTTTCTCTTCTACTCTGCTTTCCACGCGTCTTTTACCCTCTCTCCTCTCAGCTCAAAATCGGGAGTTGAGTGACAGGCCAGCCTCAGCTGCAGGGGAGAACGGACAGCAGAATGACGAGCTAAGTTAGACTCAGTAGTTCACAGACCTCTTTGGATTAGTCTCTTTCTGTTTGTTTGTTTCTTTGTTCACTTATTTTGTTCCGTAGATTCTACATAGAGTGAAATCATATGGTATTTGTCTCTCTCTGACTTATTTCACTTAGTATAACACCTTCTAGGTCTATCCATGTTGTTGTAAATGGTGAGATTCCGTTTTTAGTCTTTCGTAGCATTGTACCTGTGAGGATCACGTATGTCACTTGATTTTGGTCCAGATGCTTTTTAAGGAGACCCGGTGGGTAGTGGGGCTGATCTGGGGACTAGTTGGTGATAAAGGCTCAGTGACCAAGAAGTTAAACCTGTCTTCTGATCCTCGTTGTACCACTTATGTGGCCTTAAGCAAATCCCTTGTTACTCTGGGTTTCTGTAAAATGACCAGATTTGAAATAAAAGTCAGCCTAAACATTTATGAATATGAGATCGGGGTAGCGTGAGCCGTATCACGGAGATCGTTGTGTCTTGACTGCAGAGAGGTGGGGAGGAACAGCCCTCTTTCCTTAATTGAAAGGAGAGCTTCGACCCCCGGCCCTTAGGTCCAGCGAGGGCCAGACTGGTGGCATCGTGAGTTCCCTTCTCGTCTGAGGTTACAGGGTCTCTTCCTGCTTTGTTGTGTTTCCTCTTTTTTTTAATGAGAGAAATGGGCAGGGTTGGAGGTCGGAGGTGGGATAAAGGATTGTCTCGGAGTCCTGTCCCAGCTTAGTGACGGGCGTGAGACCAGAGGCAAGGTGGTCAGGTGTCCCGTGAGCGGGTTCTCTGCTCTTTCTCTTGCGGCCTCCGAGTGGCTCTTCACGGTGGTTTAGTTCCATGGCAACACCGTTTCCCCTTTTTGATTCTAGTACCTCAACATGCTACGAACCTGTGAGGGCTACAACGAAATCATCTTCCCCCACTGTGCCTGCGACTCCAGGAGGAAGGGGCACGTTATCACCGCCATCAGCATCACGCACTTTAAACTGCACGCCTGCACCGAAGAGGGCCAGCTGGAGGTGAGGCTTCGGCGCGGGCCGGGCCACTAGCTCACTTGCTGCGTTTTCGTTCCTGCTGGGTGGGGGGCGGGGTGGGGGGCCGTGGTGGCGGTAGCAGAGTGAAGTCAGAACCGTTTTGCCCGGTTAAGGGAACAAGCAGCGACCCACACCTGCCCCTCCTCACTTCCACCACCTTTTATCCTTCCGTCACCGTCCTGTTCCCAAAGCGACGCGGACATCACTCATTTCTCGTCCGCTGCCCGGTCTTACGCCAGCTCCCGCTTCTCAGACTTACCCTCTTGTTCTCGGTTGTTTAGAACCAGGTAATAGCATTCGAGTGGGATGAGATGCAGCGGTGGGACACAGATGAAGAAGGAATGGCCTTCTGTTTTGAATATGCACGAGGGGAGAAGAAGCCTCGATGGGTTAAAATCTTCACACCATATGTGAGTGGTGGACGGGGAAGCACGCTTGGGGAAAGTAGATGGGGCCTGAAGTTCTCCTTAACCTAAATGCAGAGAGGGAGCTGTAGAGATAGCAGTGGTCCTGAAATCTGAACCCCTTCGAACTCTGTCTTCGCTTGAGGCTGGGCTGGGATTGGCACTTTCACATCCCGCTCAACTCACAGTCACCACTAGAAGGAGCTAGAGA
Source organism: Pteropus alecto (assembly GCF_000325575.1). NCBI lineage: Eukaryota > Metazoa > Chordata > Mammalia > Chiroptera > Pteropodidae > Pteropus > Pteropus alecto. The sequence continues at coordinate 19,402,632 of NW_006442103.1, forward strand.
GCAGGAGAGGAGCCAGGCCTGGGTTTGGGCTCGGCAGGGTTTTCTTTAGGCGGAGCGGTTGGGGAGCGGGTTGGGAAGGTCGGGTGGTTGGGGGCAGGAGTTCAAGGGCACGGCCTGTGGTGCCTGGTCTTGAGAAGTCAGTGATGTTGCTCTGTTTTTTTCCCAGTTCAATTACATGCACGAATGCTTTGAGAGGGTGTTCTGTGAGCTCAAATGGAGAAAAGAGGTAATTCTAAACAATCATGAATCGGATTTTTCATCTTCGTTTAAAACATACAGGCCAACGGCCAAGTACCCGGGACCCTCCCCTCCGCCTCTGTGTCCCCTGGACTGTTAGTTAGGCTGGCTTTCTCTGGGGGCTGGCGTGCTGGTCCAGAGGTTGGCCTCTGGATGCTGACTGGCCGTGTAAAATGCCCAACCCCTTTCTTTCCTCGTCTGGAGGGCGGCAGTGGCTCTGCCCCCTCTCATGACTCCCCGGCTCCTCCTGCTGGCTTCTGTCATCGCCCTCCACGCTGGTCCCGACCCCACAGGGCAGCAGGTCTCAGCGTTAGCTGTTCCTGGATAAGCCCAGGCCAACCCGGAATACGCGAGCGTGGGCGGGTTCCTGCCCCTGCTGGCAGTGCCCGCCGGCGCCGGGGCAGAGTTTGAAGGTCCTGAATAATTAGCTACTTATTCTCAAAGAAAACGTTTCTGAAAAAACGTGGAGACAGACATTCTCGGCACAGTGGGGAGGGCGTCGGGCTTCGGAACCGGATCTGGATTCTCTCCCAGTTTTTTTTCCTTTGAGATTTCGGGCAAATCAGTCTCCCTGGAGCCCAGTTTTCCCATGTTCTTTCATGTGTCAAACGGGGAGGCTGGGCCAGAGCCCTGACGTCTGGGGCGCGTCCAGCTGTGGTGAAGGCTGACTCCACATGGGAGTCCTGTCGGGAACGGGCGGTCACACCCCGTCGTGCAGTCGTTCGCTCTGTCCCCGTCTGCGGCGTGTCTCTGGGTGGGGGCGACGTGGGCCCCCGAGGCCGCCCAGTGACTCCTGTCTGTCTTTCCTTTCAGAACATTTTCCAGACGGCAAGGTCACAGCAGAGGGACGTGGCCACCTAGCCTTTCCTCACCCCCCCCTTCACCTTCATCCTCTTCCCTTTCCGTGTCCCATGTCAGACAGAGTAACCATTAACACAGAAGACGAGAAAAAGGAAAAGTCATTATATTCAAAAGCCCCAACTAAATATTATTAATAAGCCCTCTGAATTCCACGTCTCTGGAGTTGAGCCGGTGGGGGACAGCAGCTCGGTCCGCACCCGGGGT
>NW_006442103.1:19403974-19409122 GCF_000325575.1 Pteropus alecto
CAGAGGTCCTTGTCCTCCTGCCTGGGCCTCCTGCCAACGGACTCTCCTCGCACCATATTTTTGAAACTGGAACTATGAACTCCACCCATTTGCACTGTTCAGACATATATATGTATGTATGTAAAAACTATATATACGCAAATTAGCTGCACGTATATACATATATATATTTCTTTTTAAATTTCATATTGATGGCAGTACCTTTTTTAGCTTGTGTTTTTACACACCTTTCACTAGAATTCATGACTTCTCTGTTGCTCTCTTTATTTTGAAACAAACTTTAAAAAGGAAAAAAATATTTTACAGGGAAAATACCTCTCCTCGTGAAGGACTCGAAAAGTTTACAACCTGCTTGGGTTTTTTTTGCCCCTTTTTTGTACTGAGTGAAGGTTCCGGCTCGTGGGTCACCGAAGAGTCTGAGGAGCAAGGCGCGTAGCTCCTTGGGGAGGGCGGGTGCCTCTCGGGAGCGGGGCTGCAGGCGGACGGGGGTCTGAGGGCTCGGCGCGGCCTCTCGAATCCAAGACAGTTTTCCCGGCCCGTCTCGCTCTCCCACCCGTGGCTTTCCAGCCACACCCCACATCCTCCTGCCTCCTGGAGGGGAGGGTGGGCTCTGGCAGCCGATGCCACGGGAGCCTGAAACACTTCATAGTCGCAGTTTCCCGTTCCTGCCTCTTCTGAAGCAGGGATAGCTCTAGGGACCAGAGTTAAAGCTGATGCTTTAGGCACAAAGATTGGGCTTGGGTAGGGGAAGGAAGCAAGAAATGCCCTGTGGTCGGCAGCTTTCCCAACCCACTTCCTGACCAGTAAGCGCCCATGACCAGCCATCACGCTCCCGGTGACTTTCTTAAACAGCTGTGCGGGGGGAGGGGGTGTCCGACAGTATCCCCAAAGCCTTGGGGAAACCCGGAATAGGCCAGTGGTTCGTGCCATCCCAACCGTAGCTCCTCCGAGCCAGCCGAGGGCCCAGGAAGGAGCAGTACAAATGTGGTCGATCCAGGTTGAGTCTCGACTTTCAGTTGAAAGGAGACTGAAGGGAAATCTTTTTGTCCCTTACGGATCTCCTTGTCTGACTTTGCAGTCAGCCCTGAGACCTGAGCGCTGCGCGCCCAGGGCCAGGCTGGCTCGGGCAGGGCGGCCTCCTCGGCCGGCTCTGGGCCGGGAGCTCTGAGTCAGGCTCTGATGCAACCGAACGCATCATCGAGCCTTTTTCCCTTCTCCGCCGTCTCGGCGTCTTTCGCTCTGTCTAACGGGGAGGCCGCCTCCGTCGGCTGTGGTCACGTCCACTGAGCAGTGCTCAGGTGGTTTGAAGTCTCTTTTTTTGTAGCTCGTTTTCACAGATCATGGTGAGGCCACTTTTTTTTCTCTCACTCTGTCATCCTGGCAGCCGTTGGCCCCAGGGGAGTGTGGGGTCATACAGGGAACCTTCTCTCCTCCCCCTTCTCCAAACCAGGTGGACTCCCAGAGTGTAAAGTGTCAGAATGCTGAATGATCAGAGTGGCAGAGAGTGATCTCTGATTCGAAAGCTGTGACGCGGGATTGACTTCTCTTGGCTTAAATGACTTTAATAATGAGCCAGAGGACCCTGGAGAGAGTTGATTTCCCACCTCAAATACTAAAGATGCTTTTGACCCCAGCTTTGCTCAAGCTGTAAAATCCAGCAGCAGTTTGTCCCCCTTCCCTTGGATGGGATAGGAACGAACAAATCCAGAAGGCTCTGCGACAGCCCAGGTGCTGACCTCCAGACCTCGTGGGGACGCCCTTGGTTGGGGCGGAGAGCCCTCGTAGAGGGTGGGTGCTGTTCTGTCACTTTGTGGCGTGAAGTCACGTGGTGCAGGCCCTGTCGGTGGGAGGGCTCTTGGTGGGACCTGTGTAGGAAGAGCCCCTACCGGAGGCCGTACCCCGACGGAGCCCCCAGCTGCCCTCGGTGGGGGAGGGGGGAGGCCCTGGGGGTCACAGGCAAAGTCACTGAGGTGGCGCACTCCAGGGGGCCAGGTTCTTCTTTGCATGAAGCAGTACTAGTGTGACACTCCTTCCCCCGCTCCCCACTTCTTTCTCTGAACCCCACTTCTTGTCTTGGTCCTGGGTTCTGCCCAGGGAGGCTTCCTTGCAGTTTGTCTCTGGGAAGCGGAAGGGCTCCCCTTCCCCCTGCTTCGGCCCAGCAGAGCGGCAGCGCCTCCCAGGTCTGTTGTCCCTGCTCCACGCTCATTTTCCAGCCCCTTTGGTAAGAGCTCCGAGTTTTTCATGGATCAGGAGAAAACAGCGCCCAGACAGGTTCCCTGGGCCGTGCTTTGGGCGCTCTGCCCTTTATGTTTTCATTCTGCCCTCCATTTTTCTGCCCTCCCCTTGCCCGAGGCCTAAGCTCAGCACCCGTGAGTGCTCAGGGCAACTCCCAGGCCTAGACGGAGCTCTCAGGGAGTTCAGCATCCCCGTGCCTGGCCCTGTGGTCTCATCCCTAGTCGCCCCGGCCGGTAGCTCTGGGCGACCCCCTCTTGCAGCTCCAAACCCAGTGCTCGGAGCAGCAGTGTAGGGCCCTGACAGGAGGTGGCACCTCTCTCATCTCAGACTCTGCCAGCGCATGGGCAGTTTAAAGGGGGCCACGTCTGGGTCCAAGTTGGTCTGAAGCCCGCCTCTTGCCATCGTGCTCCGGCCGTGGTGATTGAGTGGGAGAAACTGTGGGGTCTGTTGGACTCAGCCCACTGCTGGGTCCCTTCGCAGAGTCCTCGTCACGTGAGCTTCCTTTCGGAGGGAGGGCGATGTGGTCGAGCAGTCAGAGGCGGTGGGGTGTATCAGCGCCCCGTCTTCCAGCTCCGCCTCCTTTCCCCCTCGTCTGCACCCGGCACGGTGTGTCAGGTGCCAGGGCCTCGCTCCACGACAGCAGTGACCCAGGTGCGTGGGAAGCTCGGGGCTCTGGGGGCATCAGAACCGAAGGGGGGTGGTGCCACGGGGTGGAGGCGGTTGGCTGACTGCTAACTTGGACACCGGTTTTACGTCATGCCCCTTTTTAAGCCAGTGAGCTGGGCTTCAGTTTTTCCCAGACCATGCACACTTTTAATTTATTTGAGAGAAACTCTAATTGTATTTTCACTGCAGTATCTTGTATTTTTTATTTGTGATTGAAGAAATGTGAAGAGAAAATACACAAGACCCATAATGGCTAACAGTGTTTCTTTCATTCCTTGTTCTAGAGCTAACCACTCTAAAATTGTTTGGTAATGTCACTTAGTGTAATTAATTGTAACATATTCTTTTAAATAAATTGATTTATTGATGAAACTATCCTTTGGTTTCCTAGACTGCAAATCCTTTGGGTTGTATGGGAAGAAGTAAAGAGGGACCTTTGAGGTTTGAGTTAGATCAGCCTGAAAACGGGAAGCAACGCCTACCCAGCTCTGCCGAGTGACCGGCTGGGAGGCAGCAGGTGAGGAGGGGCGGGGCGGAGAGGCCGGAGGCCCCTGGTCTGGCCTCCCCTGTCGGGTGGCTCCTTTGAAAGTCCCTCCTTCTCCCTCAGGTCTCCTCCCCCTTGGCCTTATGCAGATAGAGCCCGACAGAGTCCTTGGGACAGATCTTGGCACTGTCCCCACCCCACCGCCAGCCACATGTGTACACTTTGCCATTTTCCAAGTAGTTCAGGAGACGTCTCAGGAATCTGGATGGACGGGCGCCGGCACAGGGCCAGGCACTCGGATTGTGGTCCTTCCCGTGCCCTCAGCCTGGAGCGAGGGTGCCCAGCGCCTGCTCTCTGGAGACTGGCCCTCTGCGTGGTCCTCGGTCGCGGCCCAGCCTGCTCAGAGAGCTCGGTGTGTGTGTCAGGTTGGCCGTTTCACCCCGGCCACCTGCTTTCGTTCCTGGACTGAAGACCAAAGAGCAAGGGCAGGTGCACGTTCTGTTTGGCTGCTGAGGGAGGAGCATCGTCTGGCCTCGGCCCTCAGCATCGAGTAACTGGAATCTGATCGGTATTACCATCCTGATAGGAAAGCATTGTTTTCCTTTGACGAGGAAGGAATCCACAGAGAAGCAGGAAGTGGAATTCCGGAGTCGGAATCACGACCGTGGAAGTCAGCGAGCACTTAACAGCCACATGTGCACTGAACACCGCCACGGGCCCGAAGCAGGGGCCGTTCCGCCGTCCGCGGTGGGACAGCCGGCCACGCTGCACGGCCCTGGGGGGTCCAGGTGCCACAAGCACCACCAGAGGGGACAGCGTCCTCTGGATCAAGGCGACTAAACCGTCACGGAGAAAGCAGTGTTGCAGGTGAGCCGTTTGGGGCGAGCAGATTCCCAGCAGGAAGGTGTCCAACAAACTATGGAGCCATCGTGTGCCCGACACTAGTCATGGGGAACGAGGGGATGGGGGATCAGCCTGGCCCCGATGGACGCCGACAGCCCCATTCGATTAGAACTCGGGGTGGATGCGGGAATAACATGGAAGACAAGGCTTTGAAGAGCCTCGAATGCCAACACGATGTGCTCTACAAAAAAAGAACCAGAGAAGTTTTGTTTTTCCTAATTAGCTGCGGTTTAGATACACTGATGTTTCAGAATATATACAGGTCAAGAGAGCGCTAGGATCAGTAATAAGTAGAGGCAGTGATAATTGGAAGGAGGGAAATAGATTGTGGTTTAATAACACTGAATGTATGTGGAGAACAGACTCCCAAGGTTTCTTGTCCAGGTGACTAGAAAATAGGAATATTTAAGAGTTGAAACTTTGGGGAGAAAACATTTTAGCTTTTGACCTAATAATACGGTTTGGGCGTGGGTGGGAAATGGAGGTACAGCTGTCTGGCAGGCGTCTCCTCATCTGATGCTCTGAGCGCTGGTTGGGGTGAGGGGGACGCAGCGGTGAACGGGGCAGAGTGGGGACGCGGCGCGTGGATGCGTTCGTAGAAGATGATGGCGCGGAGAGCAGGTTGGAGGGGAGGTGCAAAGGCAGGTGACGGGGACACTGCGGGCGAGCAGCGGGGCCAGGGCGGCCTGGACAGCGTCGACGGTGGTGGAGGGGGAGACGCGCACAGATCCACGAGTGCTTTAGAGAGAAGCGGGGGGGCAGGGGGGGGCGCTTTGCGGTTGGTTTGGGTGTGAGACGTGAGAGGCGGTGGAGTCAGAGCTCGGCTCGCACGGGGCCCTGGGGCCCCGCTCCCGCGGAGG
>NW_006442103.1:19409171-19410914 GCF_000325575.1 Pteropus alecto
TGCTTGAGAGAGGGGGGGGGGCAGGGGGGGTCGCTTTGCGGTTGGTTTGGGTGTGAGACGTGAGAGGCGGTGGAGTCAGAGCTCGGCTCGCATGGGCCCTTGGCGCCTCGCTCCTGAGAAGTCCGAGGGGAGGAGGAGAAAAGGGAGCTGAGAGACACAGCTGGAGTCGTTTCTCTGAGCAGATGAGAGGGTGCAGGACGTCGGAGGAGAACCCCACTTACGGGGAGCACGAGGCAGCGGACGGGCGAGTGAGGGAAATGGACGAAGGGAGGCCTGAGAATGAGAATCATCCAAGCAGCAGGAGCCTCAAGTTCTGGGACGAGGGGAAGAGAATGAGGCTCGGCCAGGAGTGGGGTCCCCGTCAGCTTTGACATTTTAGTAGGAGAATTAAAAGCCAAGGGAAACCCTGGAAGTCGGAGAGGCCGAGGCTCTCAGGCTGCCACTGGGTCCGACCCGAAGGAAATGGGGCACCTCCTCACAGGGAGCTTGTGCACTTCAAAGCCCTAAAAATATAGGCGGGGGATGGGAGCGCATGGCGGGAATGATCCAAGGCTTCCCCCGCCACATTCTCACAGCCCCGGTGAGATGTCTGGCTAAGTCTTTCCTCTGTGACGGTGAGGCCTCTCCCAGCCCGGCTGCTACCTGTCCGCCCCACGCTTGTGCCCTCCCCAGCCCCCCTTCTCTTCATGCTGCCATTAACGTGCGGGCGGGGACTTGGTTATTTTAGAAGAAACGTGCCGAGTCTCTTCTCGCTTGGCCTGAAGTGGGGGGACCCTGCCGTCATCTCTTATTTCTTCTGCTGTCGCATTTTATTACTGAGGCGTCTTGTGCTCCAAAGAGACGGTAGCTGACAGAACCTTCCAGTTAGATCTGAAGCTGATGTGATACCTGAAAAGCCTGTGTTCATACTAGAGACGAGCCAGGAGCTCCCTCTTCCGTCTCAGGTGGCCTCCTACGTTTTGCTGTCAAAGGACCTAGAAAAATCCCTGCCCCAGAGCCCTTCCGCTTCCCCCCCACGCCCCTGTGACTCCACTGCCATCACCCAACGTTAGTGATCTGCTGCTTCTCCGGAGAAAATCTGGCTGCAGCCTTGTGGGGAGAGGGGACAGCAGTGAGCAGCGACAGACAATAAATGTCCTCGGTGTTTGTGTGAGGGGCTGCCTGAGATCCGGGAGGATGCCGGGAAAGAGGACACCTCCCAGGCCTGTTACCTGCCGGCCAAAAAGCCACTCAGGGCGATGTCCTTTGGTCTAAAACCCGCCTTCCGTCTTTGTGTCCTGACTCACAAACTTCAGAAGCCACCACGAGAGCTCGGGAACTTGATAATGCTCATCCCAGCTCCTGTCCTTACAGACACTTCCTATCGCTGACATCCGCCTCCCCCGCCGCCCCCCAAACATCTCTATCTGGGTCTTGACTGGGCTCCCTTCTGGGTCCCGTCCCTGACTCCACTGACCCGAGAGGCTGTTCCTCCCGAGACAGTGCCCACAGGTCGGGCTCTGTCGAACTTCACAGGTTGCTTCTCTTCTTAACTGTTCCAGTTCGGGGCAGGTTAGGAGGAGACAGGCGTGTGGGGTGGAGGCGGCGCCTCTCACAGAGCGTCGCTGGCCCGAGGCCAGATCACGCCTGGAAGGTGAGTGGATGTAATAAGCAGGAAGGTAATGAAGATGGGCGACAGGTACCTGCCTAGAAGCAAATGGCCCACGTGTCAAAGACTACATCTGTGTGAGCCCCGAGCCCAGC
>NW_006442103.1:19410965-19415374 GCF_000325575.1 Pteropus alecto
AGGGCCCTCAGGGCTCACGCGGGCCACCTGCTGGCTGGGGTCACCGGGCAACCTGCCTCGTGCCTCCTGGGATCGCGTGAGGCGAGGGCATCATGGGTTTGGAAGTCTGACACGGCCCGACTCCCGCAGCCACCCCTTAGGAGCCTCGTGCCGGGGTAAGTTAAGTACCCTCCAAAGTCTCAGTTTTGCCTGTCTACAAAATCGCACCTGGATGAAGAAATGCAGGGGAAGGGCTGGGACAGCGGCACGTGCGGACCAAGTGCTTCCTAATGGTGCCGGGACAGTCGGCTCCCAGCATCCCCACTGGCCGAGCACTGGGGCAGCTCACCCACGTGAACGAGGGGGAAGTGGGGTGTGGGTCACGAGGCCGCCAGTCCTCAGCCTTCAGGGACAGGGCTGGGCAGGAGAGGCTGCAGCCTGCTTCCCTCCACGCCAGCTCTGCAGAGCATTCCAGAATGAAGCCCCACAGAAGGGCGGAAGAGTAGCATTGGGAGGCCGTGCCCAAGGCCTGGACGCTGCTCAGAGGCGGGGCTGGCCCTTCCCGACAGCCCCCCCAAACTCCACTCCTCCCGCCCTGCCCAGCCCCGCTCAGCGTGCACAGACGCCCACCCTCAGCCTTCCAAGACTCTTATTTGCTGCTTTTAAACTTTTTTCTTTATTTAGACAGAAAAGACGAACTCTTTAAAAGTAAATTAATGCAATAAATAAATAAGTTAAGCATAGAGAAGTGTCTGAAACTGACTCCCCGTCTCCCTTACCACTCCCACCCCCACCCCATTTCTTCGCCCTAAAACCTCTTCCTAAAGAAAATGATCAGGTAATAAACCCCTTTATCCCTCCCCACACCCCTCCTCCCAAATACACAGTTACCCCCAAAGCAAAGGGAGAAATCGAGAGAGAAAAATCCAGGGGAACATTGTCTAAACCCCCAGGAGAGATGGCAGCGTCCGGCCGGTGGGCTGGGTGACGCGTGGCCGGTGGGGCGTTGACACGGAGGGACCACCAGAGACTGTAAACATTGTTAGGGGCTCAGGGGGGTCTTTTCCTCGCAGGAGGAGGAGGGTCTCTGTGGCTGACGGGAGAGGCAGCCCTCAGGGCTCCCCCACACCTCCTTGGAGGGGGCCCTTGGGGGAGGCAGTGAGTTTTAGGGCTGGACATCCTACCTCTAGCTGAGGGTGGCAGGGAGCGTGGGAACCAGCTTCTGAGAACCCCCTAAAGTGGGGAAGAGGCTGGGACGAGGGCGAGGTGGGGAGCGTGTGGGGGCCCCCACTGCCCTCTCCGAGCTGCACAGGTACAGCGGGCCCCCGGGTTGGGGAGGCGAGTGCGAAAGCTGGGCACGGGACGCCGGGCACAGGAGCCCCAGCAGAAGGCTGATACCCCGAGCCTTCGAGCCTGTCCCTTGCTCCCTCACAAAGGCCAAAAGGGCACCTGGGAGGAGGCAGGCCCTCGGGGAGGGGCCGGGTGGTGGGACTGGGCCACTGTCCTGAGCCCCCAGGGCCACGAAGCAGCTTTTGCCACAGAGGCCAAGCAAGACCCAGGGCAGGTGTGCAGAGGGCTGGGACCAGTCGTGGGGAGAGGGGGCAGGACGCCCCTTCCTGTGGCGTCTCCAGACCTGCGGAGGAAGGAGACGCGGGTGAAGCTGTGGGGAAGCCGGCCGCCAGTGCAGGTCACAGGCCCCGGGGGTGGGGAGAAGTGGCTGGGGTGGCTGAGGGAGGCCGGTCATCCAAAAGGCCTCAGTCCACACTGAACCATCTGGCCGCCCCCCAAGCCATTCGACCAGGGGAGGGGAAGGAAGAGAGGGAGGGACAGGGCGGATGATACAAGAAGCCAAGGACATTAGGAAGGAAATCGTTAAAACAGCCCGTGAGAAAAAGGCTGAGAAGGACGGAGACAGGAACGGAGGGGAAGAGAGGCAAAGAATGAGACAACGAACAGGCAGGTGGAGGCAACTCAGAGAGGAGGAGGCAGGTGCCTGTCTGGACAGACACCTGGAGAGAGAGCAGGGGGCATCCACAGGGAGGGCGGGGCAGGCCGGGGCGGCCCAGGGCTGGGCGTGGCCTGGGGTCTCTGGGGGAGCCCCTGGCCCCTGGGGAGTGCTCATTCCTTTTTAGAAAGGAACGAAGGAAGCCAGGGAGAAATGCACAGAACACAGACCACAGTCACCAACCACTGTCAACCAAGCACATCCCGCGAGCTGCCCCCGGCCCTGAGCCTGGGCTGGGGGGGCGCTTCCCTCCGCGGCCCCCTCCCCAAATAACAAACAACTGGCTCCAAAGACAACACGCTCGTTCCATGCGACTTACAGGGGCCCGGAGCAGGGGTCCGGGGATGGGGGCTTCTGCCGACAATGGACACGGGCCCTGGGCTGGGGGCCCCCAGGGTGGGGGAAGTTAAGCAGCCAGGATTGGGGGGGAAAGGGGGAGAAACAGAAAACGTGGGTATTGTTCTTGGTTGTATTTTTTGGGGGTTTGGTCCAAAGGAGATTAACGACATAAAAGGAACGGAAGCTCAGGGCTCTGGGCCGCGGGCCGGGGCGGTGGCGGGCATGGGGTGGAGGGACCCGTGAGGTGAGTCACAGGCTGTCCAGCATGTCAGCCGCCTCCACCTGAGCCACAGCTGCTCCCGAGAGGCCCGAGGTGGGGACTCCCCCCAGTCTGTTCTGCGCACTCTCCACTGTCCCATGGGTCCACTGCCACATAAGAAAATCACCTGGAGTCCAGGGCGGCAAGGAGCTGACGTCCCCACTTCTCAGAACAGATATTCCAGAAACCAGTGTTTCTAGGACCCTCCAGCCTCCTAAACCAGCCCCCTCAGTCCTCAAACCGTACTCCCCTAATTCCACTCCAACTCGAAGGAAAACCAGAGAGAGAGAGAGACAGACAGACGGACACACGGACACACGGACACACGGACACACGGACACTGACCAGACGGACGGGACTGCATATCGGGGAGGCTGTGGGGGGTGGACAGATATTTAGAGACTTGGCTCTCTGTGGGGCGTGTGTGTGTGTGCGTGTGCGTGTGTGTGTTTGTGTGTGTGTCTGTCTGTCTGTGTGTGTCTGTGTGGGGGAGGGGAGGGGAGGGGAGGGGCAGGAAGGAGACTCGAATGACTGAAAATCAGCAGAAGGGGCAGACCCCTGCTACAAACGCCCGGAGTCGGGGCTTGGAGGGGGCAGTCGGAGTGAGGGGGCTGGCCGCCGTGTGGGGGTTGGGGAGGTCACAGCAGGACCCACCTGGGGGCCCTCAGTAGGGCCGGTTGGCATCCTTGGGCCGCTTTAGCTGGACTTTGAGGCGCTTCATGCCGATCTGGAAACCGTTCATGGCCTGGATGGCAGCCTGGGCACTGGCCGGATTGTCGAAACTCACAAAGCCTGAGGGGAGAGGGGCGTGAGGCCGGCCCGGCCCCGCCCCTCAGCGCACCACCCCGCCGCCTCCAGGTCCGGCGAGCGCCCAGACACCTGCCCAGTAGCTGTTGATTGACGGGTTGAGTGAGCGAGTCCAGCCCACCGCGCACGCGCACGCGCACACTGGGACATTCGCGCCCCAGCGTCCTTGGAGGGGCGGCCCCTTTCTCAGCCTGGTTCTGAACCTACCTGTTGAAAACACCTGTCTCAGACCCTAATGACTTCTGCAGCAGGGAGGACGAGAATGTTCCCTTTCTTCCCCGAGCAGCCTTGCAGACGAGGCCCAAAGGCAACGAAGCCCGAGTCCCTCAGCCTTGCCTTTGAAAACCAAACACCCCCTCCTGAGCCTCTGCCAGGTGAGGGCTTATGGAGAAAAGGTGAGGCTGCAGGTTTCTGGAGGGAGAGAAGGCCCGGGCCGCAGCGGGGTGTGTGGGAAACGGTTGTTTTGGACTCTTGGACAATCTGGATTCCAGATATTGGCCCACGGCAACCATAAGTGACTTCGCATGTCTCAGACCTTGTCCTCTTTCAGAGTTTGGCCATTATCTTTTAGATCGTATTCTCACCAAAACACTTGCTCTGATTGGTGGCCCGGTCAACAAAGACTTTGGCTGAGATGACGTGGCCAAAGGGGACAAACATCTGGAGGACCTCTGAGTCGGTGAACTCCTGGGGCAGGTGGTAGATGAAGATGTTGCAGCCGTCAGGGCCTGGGTGGCAGCAGAGATAGAAGGCAGAGCACAGTGACTGGGGGACGGACTCAAGGAGCCAGGGCCCTGGAAAAGCAGGGCCCGGGGGACCCTCCAATCACGCCCCCAACGCGTGGGCCAGGGCACCAGCCACCACTCGCTTCCTTCCCCACCCACAGGGCCGGGGCCCAGGCTGTGAGCGGGGGAGAGGGAGTCCCTGAGCCCACGACAGGGCACCCTGTCCGCCGAGGCCCTCGGGCCGCCCAGGCCGCACCTTCCCGTTGCTGCTGCTGCTGCTGCTGCTGCTGTTGCT
>NW_006442103.1:19415670-19419288 GCF_000325575.1 Pteropus alecto
CCGGGCCGGCGGCTCCTCACCAGTGTAGTGCTGCATCCCCGCGTAGGCCTGCTGCAGGGGGTCCACGGGGGCTGCGGGGCTCTGGGCTGGGGAGAGCAGCAGGCTGTGAGCGCAGAGCAGAGGCCGCGCAGGCGGGGAGGGGAGCCTCGTGGGTGGCGTGAGAGGGGGACGTGCACAGAGCACAGGGAAGGGCAGAGCTCAGCATCCGTGAGACTGGAGTCTGTGACCGGCTGTGCAACCCTGGACAAGTGCCCTTGCCTCTCTGCGCCTCAGCTTCCCTGGCTGAGACCAGAAGGAACGTCCCCCCCCCGGGCGACAGAGCAGGAGAAAGGCCTTGTAACCAACCCAAGCCTAGAAAGGGACCGTGTCTCATGGCCGGTGGCTGGGCACTGGTGGGCAGCAGAGACCCCCACCTGGGTAGGGGTGAACCCCGTTGGGGTACAGAGCATCGGGGGCAGGCTGCCCGGCGGGCTGGGTGGGCACAGGGCTGTAGCCGTTGACCCCCAGGGCAGCGGGGATGGCTGAGACCGGCGTGGCAGCGATGGCGGGAGGGGTGCTGGTTCCTGGCCGGGAGAGAGCGACAGACACAGAGCGGAGGAGCCGACACGCAGACGCAGAGAACCAGTCAGCAGCGAGGGCGCAGGGCAGGGCGCAACCCCCTCTCTGAGCCCTGCACCCCGCCCCGGACCCCACGGCTTCCGAGCCACGCCCTGCGCCCCCTCCCGTCCCGCCATGCCGTAGCTCCACTGACCTGGCCCATTCCCGCCAGCCCAGCCCTGCCTGGGCCTTACCTGAGGATGGGGTGATGGGGGTGGCTATGAGGCCATTGGCATTGATGGCGGCCATGTGCTGCATCTGCACGGCGGCCATGGTGGCCATAGGGCTGAGGTAGGCACTGTGAGCTGCCACCAGGGCCGCCTGCTGCTGCATCAGCTGGGGGCAGGGGGAGAGAGGAAGGTGGGGCCAGGCCCCCTGCGCCCTGGCCTGGTTCCCCGCCCAGCCGTGGTTGGGGACGGGACACGGGAGGCCAGGAGGAGAGAGGACAGCCGGGCCAGCATGGGGGGGACAGTGCTCACGGCCTGGGTGTAGGCGCTGTAGGCTCCAAACTGGAGGGCGATGGGGCTGAACATGCCCAGCTGGGTGGCCACCTGCTGCATCCGGCGGAGGCCTCGCTCCTTCTCCGTGTCAGCAAACTTCACCACCAGGCTGGATGAGGCACCCTGGGCACGGGCCCCCCATGCGGTCAGAGAGACAGAGCGGGGCTCTCCTCCCCAGAGCCCTGGGACCTGGCTCGGGTCCACCACTCATGGCTCGGCCTCTGGCAGGGCAGCTGTCATCGTGCCAAATGGGGAGATTTTCATCCCACCCTCCCCCTGTGCCGGGATGTGCAAAAGACTAGAAAAGGCTGAAGGGCGTGAAGTCACGTGCCTGGGGAGGGACGGGCGTCCGGGAATGCAGAGGGCACCCCAGCGTCTCCGCGAGGATTTGGAGCCGGAAATGGTCCTCAGGGTGGATCGGCCACAGAGGATGTTTAATTAAGCTCAGGCTGGTCTCGCTTTGCCCCTGCCTCACCCCCTGACCACAACTCCGGCCCCCACACCCCAATCCTGACGTCAGAGGGTGCAGCCTCACGTTTTAACATCAGCATGCACCAGGTGAATACCAAACCAGAACATTCGCGAGGGTCGTTGGACAGCCTAGAGTCTGGACAGCAGTCCTCTGTCCCGGCCGGCAAGTCCCTGCTACGGGCTTGCCCAGCCTCTGTTAGGGGGCACTCGCCTCCTCCAGAGACAGCTAGTTCCAGTTTAGGGGTTTGCTCTGTGGGGGCCCCCACCAGTGCAATCAGTTGACCTACAGCTCATGTGTGCTGAGGGCACGTGGGGCCTCTAAGCAAGTGTCACCTGCCAGTGAGGGCAGGGCATATGAGGAGGGGAGGGTGAGGGCATTTGGATGGAAGATGGGGGACAGGGACGGGGATAAGAGGTAGGGAGATGTCATTTGAAATGTGAAGGTGTCCCTAAGAGGTTTGATTCTTCTGCCAGAAAATTATTTCCGAGCGAATTCAGAGACCCTGTCTGAATGGGCCTCCATGGCCAAGCCAGGGCCTGGCAGGGGGCCTGGCGGGGGGCCTGGCGGGGGGCCGGGGGAGCTGCGGAGGCCCGAGGCCCGAGAGCAGGGCTCACCGGCAGGGTCCGGCTGCTGTGAAGGGTGTTGATGGCCGCCTGGGCCTCGGCGTGGGTCTGGAACTTCACAAAGGCGCAGCCTAGGGTGTTCGAGAGGAAGCAGGAAAAGGGTGAGTGCCCCACCGGGGCCCCCCAGTCCCCACTGCCCAAGGAACCAGATGGGCGGCTACCTTTGCTGGTGCCGTCCGGCCCTCGCAGCACAGTGCACTCGTCTATGGTCCCGAACGGCTCGAACATCTTCCGGACGTCCTCATCTGTCTGCTGCTTCCCTAGCATCCCCACAAAGAGCTTCCGGTCTTCTGGGGAACAGGGCACGAGAGGGGGGGGCATGCTCAGTGCCTCCTGGCTGCTTTCCAGTCTGCCCCAGCTTGGGACAGGCAGGAACCCCACCCTTTACCTTCTGCTCTTCCCCAGAGCTCCAGACAGTCCCCTGACCCTGGGGACCAAAGGCTCTCGGGCGTGAAGGGGGTGATGGCTGGGGATGGGCGCGTTACACAGAGAGCTTGTCCCAGTTCTGAAGGCCGTCACTCCCGGCCTCATCTCTGTGATGGGCTGGATCACATCCCCTCTGCCCGCCTTGACTGGGAACCCTTCGGAACTGGGACTTTCTTCCTCAAGAAAGGCTGCCACTCGGCTGCTCCAGGCCCGGGGCCTGCGGCCTGAGGGCGAGGGGCTGAGTCCAGAGGTGCAGGACCTACCTCCTCGGCTCTCGCTGTCGGCTGGCTTGACCTGGATCGGCCTGTTCATCTAAAGGAGAGAAGAGAAGGCAACTGCTGGGGACCTCCTCTGAAGCCCCCGAGAGCCCGCCCAGGGCCGGGACCTGCGGGGAGGCAGGAGGCAGGAAGGCCCAGGCCCCGAGGCTCCCCGGCCCTCTGGACTGTTGGTTGCGGGGAAGGTGTAGGGCCCGGGGGTCAGAGGCTGGGAAGGGGGCGTGTAGGAGAGGGCACTCATGGGACACGGTGCCCGGCCGGGCGGGGCCCCAGACGGCTTGGCCAGTGTCGGGTGCTGCTCTCCTTAGGGGGACAGTGGGGCTGCCCACAGCACCCAGGTTCTGAGCCAGCCCAGCTGCGGGGCCGTTCAGCAAGAGCCGCCTCAGTTCTACACAGTGGGCGCAGCAGAGGCCACCCATCAAGAGGCCCCCGGGAAGACTCTAGACTGAAGGGAACCCCACAGATGCCCCGACTTCCTTCTGACCCCTAGAGGTGTGTCTGCCTTTCCTTCTGCCCCCCTACACCCCTTGACCCTAGGGGGAAGGCACTCGGGCAGCACAAAGGGAGCAGATGCCCAGTCTCCGTGGCAACGGGAGAATGCGCGCCATGGCAACCGCCCACTCAGCCTGATTTATCCGTCCCCGTCGCCCTGGCGACCGTGGTGACGTCATCACTTCTGCTGCTCCACACACCCGAGAAGGAGTGGGGGGGTGGGAACAGGGTAT
>NW_006442103.1:19419552-19426721 GCF_000325575.1 Pteropus alecto
ACGCGCCGGCACCCCGGGTCCGCTCTGCGGGCTCTGGCCGGAGCATGGGGGGGACTCCGGCAGGGTGGGGGCGGGGAATCTTAGGAGCCGGAGAGGGAAGGGGCCACTCAGCATCGCGTGTCTGAAAATATTCCGCTGCGAGGACTTTCACCCCTGGGGCCGCCCTGGCCCCTCCACTCATCTGTCCGTGGGGCAGCCCTAGTTCCAGGGACCAAAAATCATAAGTTAGCAAAAGAAACCAGGGTGCTGAGGGTGCGGCTAAAGTTACCCTCAGGGAAGGCCCTGGACTTCCGGGCCAGGCCCTGCCACTCACGCGCCGGGGGACCTGGGACGAGTCATTTCTCTCCTCTGGGCCTCAGCTTCCCCATCTGTACAACGGCTGGATGGGGCCACCTGGAGCCAGGCTATCCCAGCGTGGTGTTCTAGCGAGGGAAGCTGTCACCACTTAACAGTCAAGGGCAGAGATGAGAGCCGCCAGCCGCCTCTCCCCTGGACCCTTTCCCCGGCAGCACGTGCCAGCCAGTCCGGCTGGACTCTGCCGGCCAGGGAGTCCCCGGCCGGATCAAGTCTAAGCCCCACCTCAGTGGTCCCCCTCCCCATGTACCCCCATCTCTGGATCTGAGAGCAGCTGGTGGGGGAGAGGGTACCAGCCACACAAATCCTCGGCCAATCTCCCCCAGCTTTATCCTCCACCAATCTGGGATTATCCCATCTGAGGTTCAATCTCGGGAGTGTGTGCGTGTGCGTGTGCGTGTGCGTGTGGCAGGGGGTGGGGGGCCGGCCACTCAGGCTCCTGGTCTTTCACCCTCCTCTCCTCCGAGCAATCAGGACGTCCCCTCACAGGCACACAGGCACCAGGGCGCGGTGGCAGTTGTCAGGGAATTCTCATGCCTGCCACTACCCGCTTCCCAACGCCCCTGGGGATGTGCCGTTTAGTTGGGGGTGGAGAAACCTGGGCCCAGAGAGAAAGGACGCTGCCCCTCCCCGCTCAGGCTCCCAGGCACGAAAATAGCCCATCAATACACATCCACGGCTGACGTGGACTCACGCAAAGACACACGCGAGTGTCCAGACCACAGCACAGACCACGCTGATGGGAGGTTCCCCCCCACCTCGGTGGCCCCAGTGCCAGCCTCCTCCTCCTGGCCTGGCACTTCCTGTGGGGAGCTCAGCCTTTGTTAGTTAGCTCAGCTCAGGCACACCTGCCCCCTCCCCTGAGTCCAGCCGGGCCCTGTTCACCTGGCAACCCAGCACTGGGCGCCTCTCTTCCCTAGCTACCGCCTGCTGGGTGGTGAGCCCTCCTGGGGGCCTCCCAAAGAAGAAGGGGCTATTTATAGTCTGTCCAGGTATCACAGAGACCCCCCCTCCACCAGCATGGCCACTTGTAAGGCCCTCGTCCTCACTGATAGCAAGGACCCCACTTCCAAGAAGAGCTCATTTAATTCCCCTGACTGCATAGGCCTGGTGCCCGGCCACTCCTGGCTCCAGACTGTGCCCGGCTCCCCTCCGTGATGCCAGAGTCCACCGCCCAACAGAGGCTGACAAGGGACCCGTGTCCCCATAGTGGAGTTCTGGCCCAAGCAGAGGGGGGAGGGCAGGCCAGACAGAGGGCGTGCCTCAGGCCACCTCCTCCAGGAGGCCACACCCTGCCCGCAGGAAGGATCCAGGGACCTGTGGCAGAGGGAGAGAAAAGGAAATGGGGCTGGACGGTCACAGGCCCAGCCCCGTTCTTTCTCTCCGCGGCTGGAAGCATCACCCTAACATGGTGGCACCTTCCAGGTTCTGGGGTGATGAAGAGGGGAAAAAAGGAGAGAGGACTAAATGACCCCATTAAAGAAGAATCTGCAGTAGGAGGGCGTGGGGGTTAGACAGCAAGGACTTCCCAACATGACTGTGCAAGAGCTGGCACGCTGCACACACATGCGCTGCACACACATGCTGCACACACACGCTGTACACACATGCTGCACACACACACTGTACATGCTGCACACACGCTGTACACACACATGCTGTACACACACTGTGCACACTGTACACATGCTGTACACACACATGCTGCACACACATGCTGTACACACACGCTGTACACACACTACACACTGCACACATGCTGCACACATGCTGTACACACACCGTACATACACACGCGCTGCACACACACATGCTGTACACACACACTGTGCACACTGCACACATGCTGCACACACACACTGTACACACACACACGCTGCACACACACGCTGCACACACATGCTGCACACACATGCTGTACACACACTGTACAAACACACACACTACACGCACATGCTGCACACACACACTGTACACACACATTATACACACACCGTACACACACATGCTGTACACACACACTATACACACACCGTACACACACACACACTGTACACACACACGCTGCACACACACACTGTACACATGCTGTACACACGCGTGCTGCACACGCACATACTGTACACACACACACTGTACACACACACGGGCTATACACACATGCTGTACACACATGCTGTACACACACACACTGTACACACACGCTGTACACACACACGCTGTACACACATACATGCTGTACACACACACAGTACACACACGCTGTACACACACACGCTGTATACACACACCATACACACACTGTACACACTGTACACATGCTGTACACATACACGCTGTACACACACGCGCTGCACACACACACATGCTTCACACACACGCTGTACACACACGTGGACTGTACACACATACATGCTGTACACACACTACACACACATGCGCTGCACACACACACATGTTGTACACACACCCCCGCCACGCACACGCTGCACACACATGTGGTGTACACACACACTGTACGCACATGCTGTACACATGCTGTACACACACACTGTATACACACACTGTACACACACACTGTACACACACGTGCACTGTACACACATACATGCTGTACACACACACGCTGTACACACACTGTACACATGCTGTACACACACACTGTATACACACACTACACACATGTTCTGTACACGCACACGCTGTACGCACTGTACACATGCTGTACACGCACACCGTACACACGCACACACTGCACACACATGCTGTACACACACACTCACATGCCAGACTGGCTGAGGGGAAACAAGGCTGCCAGGACAGCAGGTGGCAGAGAACAGACCTGGGGACATCTGCTCCCTGGACTGCCCTGGTCTGCCCCCCAGAACCACCTCCAGCTTAGGGTTCCCGCAGAAGATAGAACCTTTTATTTCCTACTAGAGGCTCTGTCAGTTCCCTGTGCATTCTGTGCTCTGGGGCCAGTGCCAAAGTGGAGAACTCGGTGTCACCTGGGAGCCTGGGGACAAGGCTAGACAATCATTAACCGGGGTGCCCTTCTCCCTCGTCTCCTGCCTTGGGCCTCATTTCCTCTGGATGGGGAGGCAGTGCCTCCCCACACCCAGCAGGCAGCCGAGGGGGACAGACCATGGCTGCCGTCCCCCGGTGGTGCAGACGGCCCTGGGGGCTCAGGCCGTCCCCCAGGCTCTGGGGTCCCTCCCTCTCTCTCCTTTCTAGTCCCTCTGGTTTCCGCAGGGGCTCTGAGAGGTGGGGAGACGACAGGAAGAAGACAGAAACAGCAGTGGAGTGAGAACTTGATTCGTGAGGGGCCCCCAGAGGGAAGAGAAAGTCGCGATGTGACTGACTGGAACCAGGCTTCCCAGGGGTGCGTGTGCTCACAGCCACACACCTGGCTGGAGGGGGCCACATGCCCGTGCGCGTGCGCGCGTGCGCCTGGGATTCCAAGGCTGCTCACACACATGCACGGACCTTAACTCTGTGAGCAACGGCTGTTCTGGTCTGCCTTGCCACCTACCAGGATCAGACGGCGGGTGACAGCAGGGAGCTGGCAGCTGATTTGCTTTCCTAGAGATACTCATGACTTGAGGGCCACCGAGGGGCTGGGTCACGGACCGTGGGGGTTTGGGAGTTGGGAGTGGTCGAAGCAGTTCAGATTTTCCTAGCTAGACCTCCGCCTTCTTCCCCCATCTGTTTTTTTCTTTTGCCCTCCCAGGAAGAGATGGAGAATCAGCCTCACTCCGTTTCCCGGAGGCGGGGGAGTGGCGGCTGGGACAGGTGTGTCTCCAGCACCCGGATGCTCAGCAAATGTTTGCTGAAGGGATGGGGGAGTGAGCTCTCTGGAAGTACTTCCTGGAGTTCACGGTGCTGGAGACTCCAGAAGCAGACAGAGAGCAGCAGCCAGCAAATGGCACATCCTCCCCCAGGCTCTGAAATGGGGGTGGGGAGAGGGTCTGAGATTTTTTTATTCCTGCCTCTGCCAGCCCGGGCTGGGGCAATCTGCAGGGTGACGAAGAGCAAGGTGGCACTTGGCGGGTAGGCCTGATCTTCCACAGCGATGGCTGCCCCCCACCCTTGCTGGCCCCTCAGGCTTTTTCCCAGCCAAGGCCCACCCAGGCCCCGCTCCACCCTGACGCCCCGTGGCCCTGTTTCTATGGCTCTTCTTGGGAGACATGAGGTGAGCGGGCTTGAGCTCAGGAGCCAGCAGAGAGATGCCAGGCCAGCGGGCCCCAACGGCCCATCCAGGCAGTGGGCACCCCTCCCACAGCCAGACTTCATCCCCAGAGCCACAAAAGAAAGCCTGGGGGCCACCTGTGCACTGTGCCCCACACTCAGTGTCCAAAGCCTTCTCCCCTTGCCTCCCGGCAGCTCAGTCCTCCCCCTCTAAGTGCTGCCCCAGGGGCAGGGTGGGAAGACGGGAAAGGGCTGCCTCTGTGCCTTGCAAAGGGCACAGTTTCTCTGCTAATGGCTTCTCTCCAGGCCAGAAGAGGTGCCTGCACCTACAGCAAGAGAGAGGGGTGCCAGGAGGAGACAGGGACCTCTTGGTGATGAGAGGAGGCGGAAAAGACACTCCGTGTCTCAAGAAGGTGGGGGGTCCCTGCCCCTGTTCAGGCCCTGCTCAGCCCCCAGGCCCTGCTCAGCCCCCGGGCCCTGGAAAGGCCGGTACTCACCCCTGGAAGCGTCTTCTGTTCGTGCAGGGCGCTCTGGGCCTTCAGGGCTGACTCGCGGGCACAGTATGTCAGGAAGGCACATCCTGAGGAGGGCACGGGCAGAGAGACCCAGTGGGAGCGAGTCCCAGTCTCCCCTCCCTAAGAGGCTCCCCCCGCCCCCCAGGAGACTGAGGTCTGGGAAGCTTGTCCCTTCTTGCCACCTTCTGCCTGCCGGGGCGGGGAGGTGTCTGAGAGGGGGCGGACACTCTGCCCCAGGGGTCTCTGGGCTGCCGTGCCTGGGGCTGAGATGGGGGTCGTGAGCGGGGAGGGAGCACCCTGGGGTGGTGGGAGGTGGGGCTGTGTGAGGGGGAAGGCGAGGGGCGTGTGGTGGCAGCCGGGGCGTGGGGGGTGGTGTTCTCCTCAGCCCGTCTTCCCTCTTCCTCCTTCGCCTCCATCTTGCTCATCATCACCCCTCCACCCTCCCATTTCCCCTATTTCCTCGTCTCTCAAACTCCCCGGGAGGCACGTGGAAGGTCGAGAGTGGGGCAGAGGCGAGGGACAGGGACGAGCATCAGCCGACGTCCCTGGCTGGGGGCGCGGGCAGTGTGGCCCTTCTGGCCCCCGTGCCCAGAGCTCGCCAGGTCCTGCCCTGGGCCTGACCCTGCTTAGCCACACGGCACTCGGACGGGCCTGAGGCGCATCCTCTCTTGGCCTCCAGTCTCCTAACTTTCGAGTCCCCCACACGCCCCAAGTCTTCACCAGTCTCTGTCCTTCATACCCTGCCTCCCAGGTCCCTCTCCTCGGTCCTAGAGCTGTCCTGCCCGGTCCTTGTCTACTCTTTCCAGGTCGAGCACCTGACCCTGTGTCCCGACCTCCATCCCAATAGTATCCGAGGCTACTAGGACTCAATCTTGCACACGTGCGCGCACACGCACGCGCACGCACACGCACACACACTCACACACACACACACTCACACACACCCCTGCCCAGCTCCTTATCTCCCAAACCAGCTCTCTTGCTCCTCCACCCTTCCCCAAGTTCATCCATGACATCGCCCCCTCATCTCTGGGACCCACACCTCTGCAGCCCCCTTGACACCCCTTCCCCCAAAGAGGCCCACCTTAGTCCTCCATCCGGGTCCCCTGGTCGCCCTGCTGAGTCCTCGTCTAGCTCCTCCATCCACACTCCCCAGCCCGGAAACTCTGCCTTCCAGATTGGTCCTTTGCAGCCACTCCACCCTCCAGCCCCCTCCCAGCCTCCCAGCCCACCCCCAGAAGCCTCTGCAGCCTGGCCTGACCCCTCACCCTTGTGCAGCCCGGTGTACTTGTCCTTGATGACAGTCAGCTCGAAGATCCGACCGAACTGCTCGAAGATGGGCTTCAGGTCCTTTTCCTCCAGGTGCCTCGGGATCTGCCCCACAAACAGCTTGATGGCATCCGGCTCCTTCATTGGGGCGGCCCAGGAGGAGGGGCCGAGGGGAGTAGGGAGAGGCCCGAAGGCCAGGGGGAGCTGCCCAGCAAGGAGGCAAGTGGTGGGGGCCGGGGCCCAGCCCAGGGCTGGCTTTCCCTGGGGCCAACCACAGTGCTGGGCAGGGGGGCAGCTCTCCACACAAAGGAGGCCGGGGAGCTGGGGGCCAGGCAGCCGGGGTCTAGGCAGACACTGTCATGCCAGCAGGGGGCATAGCCCAAACAAGTGGTCTCCTCCCAGGAGGGGGTCAGTGTGGCCCAGACCTGGAGGGTAGGGTAGTAGCGGGGGCGCTGGGAGCTGGGGGCTGAGATGTGAGCTGGAGGCGGGGGAAGGGGCCTGAGGAGGGCCGTGAGGGTGGAGGCTGCGGGGTTAGGGGCCGGGGTCCTGATGGGGAGCAGGTGGAGCGCTCCTTGGCGTCCCTGAGGGGACACCTCCCCTGTGGCTGATCCTTCTGCCGGGTCGGGTCCGAAGATCCCTGATGCCAGATGCTTGGTCTCTGATGGCGGCAGGGCTCCGGGATCCCTTTTGCCCTGCCGCCCCCCTTCAAGGTCCTCCCCTCAGCCCCCCTCCCACCCCCACCCCGGTCCCCGGGCCTGGGCTGCTGCTGGCGGCTCCCGATGCTGGGGCTGCCTGCTTTCCCGGTCACCTGGGTCCCGGAGGTCTGCTCTCCGGCCGCGCACT
>NW_006442103.1:19426735-19430886 GCF_000325575.1 Pteropus alecto
GCTCCTGCTGCTGGGGCTGCCTGCTTTCCCGGTCACCTGGGTCCCGGAGCTCTGCTCTCCGGCCGCGCTCTCCTCAACAAAAACCTCCCCCCTCCACACCCCCCTCCCCACTCCCACCTCCTTTCCCCTGACAGCAGTGATGTCAGTCTCAGGGGTGGAATACAAATTCCGTACCCTGGAGAGGGACGCACAATCCGGACCGGAGCCACGCCCTCTTTCTCTCTCCTTCCTCCCCGGCTCCCTTCCCGCCCCCAGAAGAGCAGCTGGGCCTGTTGATAATAACCCTTCCCCCATCTTACTCCCCAATCACGAGTTGGGCAAGGCGCTAAGATGGAGAATTTACAGAGGAGCCCTAAGGTGGGGTCCATTGTTCCGGGGGCTGGAGCTGTCCCCGGTGCTGAAAGAGAAGACCCGGGAGAGGGGAGCAGGGGGCGGAGGACGGGGCAGCCGGCATCTGGGGAGATCAAGAGTGGGGAGCCAAGGATAGAAACCAGGGGAAAGAAAATGGCAAAGGGACAGTTGGGCCGGATGGGCGGTGGGGGCGGAGGGAGAAGTGGCTGGGGAGGGAAGCAGGTCGCAGAGCTGGGGGGAAGGGCAGGAGGGACCCAGAGAGAGGAAATGGAAAGGGGGGCGGGCGAGGGGAGAGCGGGCTGAGACGAACGCAGAGACAGAACTGTGTGTTTTCCAGAAAAGGACTCAAGGAAAACTGTATCTTGCTGGCATTTGCCGACACCCCCTTCTCTCCCTCTGGGGGGTTTGTGTGTATAAGTGCGTGGGCAGCGAGGCGGAGGCGGTGGCGAGGGCGGGAGCTCTCACTTGTAAGCTCCTTGCAGACCAGGACACCGTTTAATTCGGCATTTTACCGTTCGCAGCGTCTTGCTCATACGTAGTATGTGCTTAACATATTTCTCGAATAAGCGATCGATGCAAAGAACCTCCGACAAGAGTAGATTGTTGATTCCACAGCCGCCAGGCTGCTCCGAGGGCCGAGGAAACCCAATGACGCCTCTTTGCTCCGCCCTCCCTTAAGCTCCTTCAGTGGGGTTCTCTGATTGTCAGGTAGCAAAGGGGTGGGGGGACCTCACTTGGGGGGCTTTGCTCCCCTAAACAACTATACTTCTATGGATGATCAGGTTGCTCCGTCATCTCGAGGGAGCTGGGCTCCTCCATGCACTGGATCCACTCCCAGCTCCCCGCCCGCCACCCCCCCCCCATCGCAGGGAGCATCTGCTGACACCAAGGATCCTGGAGCCGGCAGCACCTTGCCATCAGGTGCTCGCGACAGGGGCTGCGACCTGTTGTGGAGCACCTTGCGGCCCGTCATTCCTTTCTTCCCCCCAGAGTGGGGCTGGCGCCTCTGAAACATGTCCCAACTGAATCCCAACAGCCCCGTCCTCAGAGCACGTGATGGCAGTGCCAGGGAATCGAGAACAAACACATCTGGAAAGTAACTTTTCACTCACCTCCCCCACCCCCACTGCGTCTCATCTGATCTCGGTATTTATGGAGATGCTAAACAGATCACGCCCTCTGAGGATGGAGCCTAGGAAGACCCCACGGCCCTGTTGATCTCATTACTCTGTGTCTTGTCAGCATATCTGCCGCCCTACTGCTCATTTGGGCTCGGGGCTAATCATATTAATTGAAATATTAAACATTTACAAAAACGAATTATAACGGACTCCCCTTGCTTCTCCTCCCAGTCAGCAACTGGAGCGTCAGCTCCAGGCGGCCTAATGCCTCTGATCCTTCTCCTAGTTTGTGGTCCCCAGATGGAAGGTTTCATTCTGAGAGGAGAGGCAGGGTTTACGGGAGAAGAGGTGGGAGCTCTTGGCAGGCCCTCCTTGCTGGGCGACTGTGGGCACGTCTCTGTTTTCCTTTGGGCTCTGGGGGAGGGAGCCCTGTGAGGTAAAGACTGGGGGATCCCTTATGACTCAGAGGCCCATTCTGGGGAGCTGCTCCCCAGGAAGAAATGAGGCTTCAAAGCCCTAGTTGCTCCAAGGTTCTTTCTCTGCCCACCACCCCCAAATTCACTGTCCTTTTTTGTTCCCCTGCACCCCGTGCTAAGCTGCCCTATATACAAGATTTTTGACTTTATAAAGGGGGAACTCACTCCCGACTTTAGATTCTTAGGAAATGAGAAATGCCAAATAATATTTTTCAGAAAGGGCAAAATGTGGTGGTAGTCTGCATGGGCAGAGTGGCTGGTCACCAAACACCTGCTGGCCTAACTGAAAACAGAGTGAGGACATTTGCAGCAGAATCTAGAAAAGAATCGATTATATAACCTTCCTTCTCTCAGGTGGCTTCTGTCTCAAAGGGAGAGGTAAGACAGGCCAACACAATGTGCAATCGTGAGGACTGACATGCTGTTAAGGCAAGAAAAGCCTCTCTCATTTGCACACACAGGTATTTGGGATTTGGGCCATGGGAAGTGACCAGTCAAGAAAGGCTTGATTGATTCCCAAAGCGCAAGAAGATTATAGAATGGCAGAAAGAGGACATGAATTATTTTATGCATGAGGTGGGGCTGGAGAGCATGGTGCATGCATATCCAGGTGTGTGTGTGCGTGGGTAGATTTGCCAGTCCAGACTAATACTATTTAATATAATGTAAGCCATATGTATAATTAAAAATGTTCTGGTAGCCACATTAAAAAATAAGAAGAAACAAGTGAAAATACTTTTAATAATATATTTTACTTAACCGATCTATCCCCAAATACTATTTAATGTGCTTATATGATAGTCAAAATATTCAACGTGTCAATATGAAGATTATTAATGAGATATTTTACATTCTTTTTTATAGTAAGTCTTCGAAATCCAGTCTGTATTTTATAGTTACACCACATCTGACACAGCAACATTTCAAGGTCTCAGTAGCCACAGGTGGCTTGTGGTGACCATACTGGATGATGTAGCTCTGGAGGTTCCACCACTGTCTTCTCTGGGGGTCAGGGGGTGGAGGGGTGGGAAGAGACAGGTCTTGGCCAACAGAAACTATCACCATTGGTTAACCTCTGCTCCTGCCTGAAAAAAATCACTTCTGACCGATGGCAGCTTATCTACATCTCGCTCTATTAACTCTCTCTCCTAAAAAACAGACAACCAACCAAAATGATTTCTGGCCTGGGCAGAGTTCCTGGAAGAAAGCCTGTGGCCCACCGTCTAATCTGCCTCTTGTGGGTTTTTCCTGGCTTGGGAATTGCCAACATTTTCACTTCTTTTCCTCAGTCTTTGGGGAGAAGGATAGAGGCAGACCCCCAAGAGACCCCTCCCAGGCCATGGGCTAATGCAGGGCTTGCTTCTCAGGTTCCTTCCTTGCTCCTTGGCAGTTGTTCACCAGCCTGAAAAGACAGCCTCACTTTGGGGCTCCTTTCACCGCCTTCCTGAAGGCCTCTGCTGGGTACGACCCGTGGGGGTTGCACATGCTCAGACAGGCTCCGGCTCTTTCCAGGCCCCTATTTTCGGCTCTCCAGCTGCATGCTTTGCTTTCCCACCTAGTTAGACTCTAGAAGGGCACGCCTGGAAGATGGCCTGCCTTTCCCTCCCTTACTCGACTGGGAATGGCAACCACCGTTGGTAACTTCGCAGGAGCAAGTTAATCTGCACGAGAAAGTCAGCCCATGAGGGGAAACGTCTGGAAGGATGACACGGTCCTTTCCAGCATCTTTAGTCTGAGAACTGTCCTCAATTTGCAGAAGTGGGTTCAGGCCCATCCTATGTGTGCTTTCACGTTGTTTTAAGAATTCAAGACTTCGAGGTCAAGGGTCGGTCAGCAGGACAGAGAGAGGGGTTTGGCAGAAGGGGAGGGAGCCCGATCCTCTTCCCCTGCTACTAGGCTTCATGCAGGTTCCGCACGAGGGAGGGCCGGGAACCAGATTCTGGGAGACTCTGCCTTAGGAACCCCTTTCCCAGTTTTGCTCTAGAGCTAAGAAAAAAATTATGTGAGGTGGAGTGGGGTCAAGAAGAAGGACTCATTCCATACGCAATCAAGCCACGAAATCAGTCCCCGGGTCTGGGGAAGGAGACTCAGTAGAGACCTCCCGGGTTTACTCCTCCGCTGCTCGTGGCTTCTTCCCTCTGTGCCTTTCGGCTGCCGGAGGGGGCCGGGCTCGGGGCGGGGCCAGTCTGAGGGGGCGGGACCG
>NW_006442103.1:19431109-19448214 GCF_000325575.1 Pteropus alecto
TTGACGACCGCGACAAGATGGCGACGCTGCAGGGCGGGCTGCTGGAGTCGGACCCTGGGGCGCTGAGCCCTGCGCAGCTGGAGCAGCTGCGCGACCTCAAGGTGGGTGCGCCGCCGCCCCCGCCCCCGTCCCCAGCACAGGGCTGCGCCCCCAGGGTCAGGGCCCGGACGGGAGGAGGGCCCCGAGAGCAGGGAGCCTGTTCCAGTTAGAGGGGCGGAAGGCTCGGGACGAGACCCCCGGCAGACCCCTGAACAGAGCCGCTGCAGGAGCCTCAATGTGCAGGAAGAAGTAAAACAGGGATCTGGGCAGAGAAATGCACCGAAATCACTTCCAGATACGTTAACTGAGATACAAACCAGAACTTGCCGACGATGGAGACCCGGCCTTAGTTAAGGCCCTTGAGCCCGAGCAGGGAGCAGCTTGAAGATGCTGATCTGGGGGAAGACAGAGGGCTTGTCCCTTCAGACACCCTGGGAGAAGACCCGGGTGGATGCTCACGTCGTCGCCCTAGCCCTTCGCACCTCCAGGGCTGGAATTCTGAAGTCCGCCTCATGGGGCGTGACCTTTGCTCTTTGCCTCCAGATTCAGACTCGGATTGCCAATGAAAAGTACCTGAGGACCCACAAAGAAGTGGAGTTTCTCATAAGTGGCTTCTTCAGGTAGGTGGTCTTCCAGACTGGCTTTGAGCTACTCGTGGAAGGTTCGACCAGATCTTGGCGATACCTCAGTGTGCGTGACTCCTTTCAACGCTTCCGACTGCTCCCTGTACGGTTCTCAGGTTGAATTTTTTTCCAACCCTGGGATTTGGGGCGCCTAGGGTTTCCTTGAGTTATCTCTAGACATTTCTTTCAGTTATGCCTGAATTCTTAAAAATATTAATATTTATTCGCTGTAGTTGTAAGGATAAGTGTCATACGTTAATGCACTTGGAAGAAGGAATTGGGCCTTGAGAGACTCTCCAGGTAGCCATTGGGTGTAGAACATTACTCATCATCAGAAGCACTTAACAAGAGCACTAGAACTTAGAAAAAATTCAGGTGTCCGGCCTTTCCCTGCCCGAGAACGGAGTTCTAGAAAGACGCAGAGTTGGGAGCCACGCCCCTGTGTGTCTGGGGGACAAGGCCACTTTCTGGCAGAGCCTGGGGCATGTTTTCCCTTTCTGGGCTGCCTTGCAGTGTGGCGTTTGTCTGAACTGAAGAATCTTCTAATGGGATGAAAGGCAAAGAACTTAGGGGAAAGAAAATCTTGGAGCAGCAAAATACCGTTCACCTACAGACCCGCAGGCAAGCTTTAAAAAACGAACGACGTCCATCTGCAGGCCCCGCCTTGGTTTCCCACGTCAGCGTTTACCGCACCGTGTTGCCTTCCATTTCCCGCCCTGGACCGAAGCGCTCAGCCGGCGGAGCCATTTGCATCCCCGGTGCCCACGCAGCGATGGCACCGCCCGTGCACGTTTTCTGATCCAGTGGCTCTGCAAAGATAGCTTGTTATCACTTCCATTTCACAGGGGAGAAAAGTTCAGCTTTGAGGGGAGAAGTTGACGATCCAGGACCCGAACCCCTGGTCGCTCCATCCGGCGGGGTTGTGAGCTGAGGAGTGGGGTGGGGGCTCCTCCTTCTCGTCAAAAGCGGAGCTGGAGGGGTGTCTTCTTTTCCAGGCCGTCGTGTTTTTCCTGAGTGTCACTGTTCTTTATATTTGAGCCATTTCTCCCAGGGGCAGCAGGTTCTCAGAGGGCAGGCGGAGAAGGAGAGGGAGAAAGCCAACACCTGCCTGTGAAGGTTGGTTTTACTGGGGCCAGAGGTCAGGCTTGAGCAAAAGTCAGTTTAGGGGGGGGTCCTCCGTCGAAGTCGGCTCTGGGGATCGGGCCATTGCTTCTTGCACCTCTTCTTCCAAACGGAAATGAAGGATGACGACCTGCCCTGGGCAGCCTGGATCTGCGTTAGCAATGCTTCCAGCAGGGAGCTTGAAGATAGATGTAAAAAGCCTGAATTAAATCACCCTTTGCGTTGTTCACACACGAAAGGATTAGAATCCTCGGGGGTGGTGAGTGAGTGGGCGTAGTTTCAGCCACGTGTCAGGGGTGGCCCAGGGACAGTTTCCGGGAGCTGGACGTCAGTGCCTGGGTGCCTCGGGACAGCCCCGGGCACCTCCCCTCCCCAGGCCAGGTGAGCCGCCAGGCTTTTTCCCCTGCTGTCCGTCCCCACACTCCCCTCCACGAAGTCCTCCTGGCCCCTTCCAGGCCTTTCTCTGCGGTGGAGGTGGGAGGGGAGAGGGAGCGTTTGCAGTTTGAGGGTTCGCTTCATTCGGTGTCACTGTTATTTCCTTTGGGTGGTATCAGGATGAACAGGATCAGCCCCTTGTCTGTGCTGGATGCTACAGATGGACCTTCCGGTGACAGAGGAAGGGAGAAGAGGGGACAGAATCCCAGGCAGAATCACCTGTGGCTCAGGTCTCTGCTCTAGACTCGCTCCAAACCTCGGCACGCTCCGGCCTGTTTTGTTGGGGAGGTCCCACTTGGGTTTTCCAATCTTAGTGATTTATGGCTGTTCAGCCACAGCTGTCCTGTCTATACTCATATGTGCAGTGTCTTCGCTCTTAATATCTTGAACTTTGGACCTGAAAAATGGAAAGAATAGGGAATCTGACTTATTTTAGGCACCTGGGGAGCTCAGGTTTTAGGCTGGAGATGTGATAGCAAAGGATGAAATTTTAGGCGCCATTAGCTGTGTTTGTAAATACCCAGGCAGAGGCATCTGCCCGAATGCAGCACTGATCGAATCGTTCCCGGGCTGGAGGAGTCTTCGGTGAGCCACGCCATTGCTGTTTATTTATGAATAGTCCACTGAAATAAAAGGACGGAGGGGCGCCATCCGCCAGGCTTTATTTGTGCGTTCCTGTCATCTTGTCTCTGCCTGGCCTTTATGGCCCTTTCTTATCGACAAACAGAAATAAAATTCATGAGCCAAAAACCCAAAACAAACTAAAAACAGGAAAAAGCTTATAAAACTAAATATGGATCCCAGCATTAACAGCCGAACCGAGAACAGAGCCTCCTTCCGGCCCTGCTCACGCCCCTACTCCAGCCGGACCGTGGACCTTGTGGAGGACCGCCCGCCCTCCTCGGGACCCTGGGGGCACAGAGGTGGGTACGAGCCAGTTCCTACCCTCGAGGGGTTCACCTTCTCTAGAACATGGGTCGTTCTGTGTCCAGATCTTGGCACTTGCGGCTTTCCTGGGTCTGGAAAGCGCTTGTCCCTCAGCCCTTGTCCTGCCCCGAAAGCCACGTGCACCTCGCGGTCCTCTCAGGCGCCAGGCGCTCGGTGGAGATTTCCGGGGTCCCGCTCTCCTCTGGTCGCCCAGCGCGCTGACACCCCCCTTGGAGCACCTCCTCAGGTGGCCTTTTGGACATTTGGGGACTTACTCATCTCATTGCTTGACTGTAATTTCTTTCAGGTGGGGCTACATTTTATCTTTAAAGAAAAAATCAGTCCCTCATCCCGAGTACAGTTATTTACACAGAGTCGTGCTAACTCTCAGATTGAAGAAGCAGCAAAATTCTCAGTGCTTGGGAAGCAGGGGTCCCCTGGGCCGGCGAGGCCTCCCGGGCTGGCGGGCTGGGCAGCGGTGGCCAGGGGACCGCGCAGAGAGCCAGTGGCCTTGGAGACACAGACCCGGGCCCTCTGTCTCTTATTTACTGGCTCGCTCGCTTTATGAACTTGGGCACATGATCAACCCTTTGAAGGCTTAACCAAGCCTCATATGTAAAACAGGACACAGGCATTGCTGATTCACGGGGGTCGTTGGAAAGGGGGAGAGTATCTGTGACATTCTTTACGAACCGTAAACGCTCTTCGAGGGAAGACGGTTTCAGCTCCCGGCGGCACCCGGGCTGCGGTGCCATCACAGTGTCTGCTGCCCTGGGGGCCACCGGTCCACCTTCTCAGCTTCGTTTTGGTGTGTTTCCCCTCCACCCACCCCCGTGGGAATTCATGGTTCAACCCAGAAGAGTTCGGAGTCGCGTGTCTGTCCCACCGCACGTGGGCCCCCCGAGGACGAGGCTGCACGCTCATCTCTGCTGCCCACCCCGGCCCGGCCTCTGGCTCTGTGAACCTGTTCGTTGAATGAACAACCGGTTTCCTTGGGCCGCAGCACACCTGTCCCACAGCCTGCTCCCTCCCCTGCCCTCACCCTCACTGTTTTCCAGAGAGATGTTTTTGCAAAGGCCAGACAACGTCCGGGAGTTCGCCTCAGGTGAGTGAGGCCGCGTCCCCTGGGGTATTTGATGAACCAGCGCAAGGGGCATCATCGGGAGTTTAGACTCAGACGAGGCCGGAGGGTCCTTCCTCGCCTGATGTCCCCGAGGGAGCGTCTTCAGAAGATGTTTTGCTCCCCAGTCGTGAGGATGAAGGGTTTCGGGGCGGGGGGGACTCCCGAAGGAACAGTGGCAGCTCTTCACGAGGCATCTTTAGCCGGCTTCTCAGCCCTGGCTGCGTGAGA
Organism: Pteropus alecto; assembly: GCF_000325575.1. Lineage (NCBI taxonomy): Eukaryota > Metazoa > Chordata > Mammalia > Chiroptera > Pteropodidae > Pteropus > Pteropus alecto. Next base: position 19,435,607 of record NW_006442103.1, read on the forward strand.
GTCACGGGAAGCTCTTCAAAGGGCCGAGGCCCAGGCCCCGCCAGGGGGTCTATGTCGTTAGTGCGGAGTGGGGCCGGCCGCCAGGTGGCTTCAGGTCAGTGGCGTTCAGCGGGGAGGGGCTGGGCCGCGTGCTCCCTGAGTCTCCGTAGCCCCCGAGGTTCTCGCTGAACCCGAGTGCGTCTTTGCTGCCACAGCAGACGCTGCTGCCTCTGATTCACACTCCGCCGGGTGGGGAGCCTGGCTCCCCGAGAGGACGTTCTCAGAGAGGGCGTGCGATCTCAGGCAGGAGCTGGCAAGCCGAGTCGAGACAAAAATAGCACTTGGCATTTATTTGGGCCCCGGGATGGGCTGGGAGCAGAAAACCCAGAGGCCCCCTCAGCCCGCTGATGGCCCCGTGCGTCAGCAGTGTGCAGGGAGGGGCGCCGTCCTGTGCCAGCCTTTCCTGGGGACGCTGCAGCTGGCGGGCTCCGAGCTGCTCAGGCGGGGGACGGTGACTGCAGGATGTTCGGTGACATCTCACATTACGTTGTAAAGCGGGGCCACCAGTCACAGCCCAGCTCAGACCGAGCCAGTGTCTCCCGCCCAGGCTTTTCCCCTTGGGTTTCAATGATTTCTTCCTTCTGATTCTTATCCCAGACTATTTCACGGATCCAACACTTCCCAAGAAGATTCACTTGCAGCTAATTAAGGAGAAGAAAGCGGCTTAATTAGCAAAATCATGATGCTCAGCTGCTGAGAGAGACCAGAAGGGATCCAGCCTGGGTGGGTGTCACCTCACTGGCAGACGCAGGCTCCTCACTCCTGCGAAAACAAGACGGGCTTCTGGCCCGGGTGTGAACGGAAGCGGACGGAGACGCCAGAGCTTGCGTGCGACTGCTGCCTTCCACACTATTTTGGGGAATCGGGGACGGAGGAGGGGCCCAGGGCTTGTCTAGCATGTTCCCCGCGGGAAGAGACACCGTCTTCATCCGGTGAAGCGGGGCTGGGTGGGGCTGGAGAGAGCGACCGGGAGGTGGGGGTGGGGCCCTCAGTGCCCAGACCTCCTCGTGTCCCCGTGGGGGGTGGGGAGCCTTCCCACTGCTTCTGGAGAGGGCGCCGGCAGTGACCCTGGCTGTGCTGTGCCTCGGGTGCTTGTCTGCTCCCCTCCCCTTCAGACCACGGGGCCGTCAGGGCTGTGGCACATGTCACAGGCAGGCTGGCTTCTGAAATGATTTCGAAGGTTGGGATTTTTTTATGTGAGGTGGGAAAAAGGCACACTCCGGATTTCACGGAACTGGCTGTGTTTTGCAGGGTCATCTGGGAGGAAGAGGGCGCTGTTGTCACCGTGGGGGTTTCTGAGCTGCCTGGGGCCGCCTGCTGCTGCGAGGCTTTCGAAGGTGCTCATTAAAAACGACCTTCCTGCTCTCGGCCTCCTTCTCAGAAGCGGGCAGACGGCCTGGGCGGGAGGCTGCTGCCTGGGAGGCAGCAGGCCTGTTTCTCGGTGGCTGGCCGTTTCCCCATGGGTCTCAATGCTGGGTGCTCCCCACCCCTCCAGGCCACCCACTCCCTGAGCCACGACCTACGAAAGAACAAGGGGGGCCCCCGAGGCCTGCGGCTGGTCGTGGTGGCTCCGGACCAGGTAGCACCTTCAGGGTGGCTTCTGTTGTTTATCTTACCTCCTGGGTAACTGTGGAGTGTGCAGGTGACGATTGACTTTTATTTCCACAGAAGCAGTAATGAGAGGGAGCGGGCCGGAGAGTAGACCCAGAAAGCCCGTTCAGGGTCACGTGTGTGGTGAAGTGTGAGCCGGACGGGCCACGCGGCGGGTAGACTTTGTTCCTGAGGAGTCTTAGGAACAAGCCGCCGTCCACGCGGTTCTCGGCTAAGAGGCCGGGACACGGACCAGTGGGCCTCGGGGAGGGCGTCCAGGCCAGGAGGCATGGACGGTGCCTGTGTCTGCCCTGGCTCTCTGGCCTCCACTGGATGAGGGACCTGTGGTCCATGTGTCACGTATCAGCATCACCGTGGCAACAGAAGCACAGCCCAAAGCCGGGACTGTGGTTCCCTCGTCGCGGCCTGTCTTGTTCTCCGCTGCCGTCACGTGCAGGAAAGGGCAACACACACAGTAGGGCGTTTAGAGAACTAGTGGGGCTACACAGAATGAGCGGCGGAGTGGAGCTGAGGGGTTATTTCAGGTGCCTTCAGCTTCCTCGTCAGCTGTGGCTCTGACGATGAGGTGTCCCTGTTTAGAAAATCCTAACGAAGCCTTCAGCAAAAAACACACCCGCCGAGGACCTCTGCTGCGAAGTGTCATCTCAGACTCGCTCGGAACCGTTCCGGGGAGGAGCAGCCTGCAGCACAGCCGGCTGAGCGTCTTCGAGAAGCTGGCACGCGCGCTCTAATGGCTCGTGCTGGGGCGTTGGCCCCGGTCGATACAAGAAATGCATCTCATTTAAAATAGATTTCCAAGCCTTCCTGGGTAAAGAACGCGTTCGACACGTGGCCAGGGCGCCTGTGTGGTGTGCGAGGTGGTGTGCAGGCCCTGAGGGTCGGGCGGAGAGCTGGTGCCCGCCGTGCAGTGGTCCATGGCCTGGGAGATGGGCCGCTCCTCACCCCAGACGGTAACCAAACTACTCACGGTGGGTCCCCGCCCCCTGGCACGTGTCTGGAATAGAGCACATGGTCAGGGAGCGTTCGTTCGTGGAGAGGAGCGAGCACTCGCATCAATCAGTTGTCGCGAAGACCGTTAGATGCCCTGATGGGCGGCACGGGATGCTGGAGGAGGCAGGGGAGGCCCCACAGACTCCGGCGCGTCTGGGTCAGGGGGGTTTGCCTGGCAGGTGCGGGGAGAGGCGTGGGCTGTCGGGGGGAGGAGCGGGGTGGTGCTGGCGACCCTGTGTGTCACCTGCTTGCCCTCGCTACCCCGTTCGTCCCTGCTAGCAGAACGCCGGTGTCGTCGAGGGCAGCAGTCATGCTCCCGCTCCCCCGGCCTTCCTCCCAGCTGCGGGCAGCCGTGTGTCCAGGAGCCGCCGGTGAAAGTGCTGGGGCTTAAGAAAGCTTCGCTCTCATAACCACAATAACAAAAAGGAGGGGCCGTGGCAGAGTAAGCTGGCGCAGCCTTTCTCCCCTTCCCCCCCGCTTGACCCGAGTGTGACGTCTGGAGCCGAGCAGCCGTTCTAGGCCATGAAGCAAGAGCAGGAGGCTAGGGGCCGGTGCCTGAGGTGGCCGAGAGGGAGCCCGGAAGCCTCAGAGGCCCCGACGGCATCTTTGAGCACCCGAACCGCCCAGCAGTCACCCACTTTCAGGCTTCTTGGCAAGTGAGGAAAATACATCTGATTCGTTTTGAAATCAGACCAGAGATCAGGCCCTGACCCTCCACGGCTGGACGCATGGTCTTGGCCTAGACACTTAGCTTCCTTGGCGTTAAGTTTCTTGACCGTCAACGAAGGTGTGTAGCACCTGCCGCTCAGGGGTGGGGATAAAGTGTGGGCCGTGCTTGGCACGCAGGACATGGTCACTAGGGTGTGTCTTACTGGCACTGCGTGTGGGGCAGAGGTCAGCTCTGTAGGCACTGGACAGCCAGCAAAGAACGTTAAGCCGAGAGGAGTCGATGGGGAGACTCGTGTTTAGAAAGCGGAAGACAGATCGGAGGAGACAGACTAGCACGGAGGACCTGAAGGGAGACAGTCGCCATAGTCCACGCCACTGTCGTCTGTCACCCGTACCGCTTCGCCCACGTCTTAGCAGCCTCCTTGCTGCCCCCGCCTGCCCACCGTGCGAGCTGAGAGGTACTTAGCCGTATGTGACACAAAACCCAATTTATAGTGGCCGAGGCGAACAGGGGCTCATTTTCCCTCACCTGTAAGAGCCACGGTTTAATGACGCCCACTGCCCAGCCCAGGCGTCCGTCCTTACTGTCAGCCTTCGCCTGCGGCCTCACAGTTGTGGGGGGCCTCTGCTTCCCCAGGGGCCGTTCTTGTACTCCAGGTGGGGAGACAGGAGGGGGGCCAGCCAACTGTCTGCGAGTCCATCCCTTTGAATCAGGAAAGAAAGTTTCCCTGCAATATATTAAATATATTGTAGACAAAATGCATTTCTTGTATCAACCAGGAACCACAGCGCCTGTGGTTCACTCCAAGTGCAGCAGAGACCGGCGAAGGGGACTTTGAACCCCCCCAGCGGAAGGCGGCGAGAGAGAAGGAGAGTGGGAACAGCCAAGTCAGCCCCCAGGCAGCGTCTGCCCACCTGCGTCCCGACTCGGTCTTCAACCTGCACCAGACTAGGTCACTCTCCTGTCTAAAGCCCCCAGCGGTCTTCCATGCCCTGTAACTAACCCAGACGGCTTCCATGGGCTGCGAAGCTTCGCAAGACCCCCAATCGCGACCGTGCTCCCGCTGCACCCGGCTTTTCTCTCTCCCTCAAGCGTGCCAAGGCAGGCCTCACCTGAGGGGCTCGGCCCGCTGCCTGGGTCCCTCCTGCCACATCGGTGGCCCGAGCCAGATGCTGCTCACCGAAAGGGGGCGAGAACCCCGCTGAGCAGAGACCTCGCTTTCCTCACGTGGCGAGTCCGGAGGTGGCGGCCGCCTCCGCGGTTTCCTCGCAGTCCCTTCCGGTCGGAGGAGGAGCAGGGGGACCAGGAAGGGACTCTGCCAGCTTCCACGAACACGTCACCCGCCGGAATCGGGGACAGGGTCCCCTCTTTACGGGAGGCTGGGCAGGGGAGTATTTAGCCGGCCACCAGGGCCCTCGGCAGCGTGTCGCTATCTCAGAGTCCTTTCCTAGGGTCCCCGCTGCAGTGGCCTCCCCCGGACACTTGTGTATTTACCCCCCACCTTCCTCTACCCTATCGGTTTCGTTTTCGTCACACCTGCCGCTGTCTGACACTGTCTTGTCTGCTCTCTTCTCCTCGTTGTCTGTGGCCCGGGCAGGTGAGCTCCTGGGAGAGCAGCCTGGTCGGTGTTGTCACCCCAGGGCGGCCTTCTAGCGGGGCGGGCCTCTGCTGCCCTCTCCTGGGCCTGGCCTCGCAGCTCGTGATGTCCCTGGAGGACGGAGGACGCCTGCTCCAGGCCTGCGTGGAGGACGAGTGACAGGGCTAGGAGTGGGACGCGTTCGCGGAGGTGCAGGTTCCGGGACTGGCCGGTGTCTTCGGAAGTCACCGAACCCAGGGCCTGCGCGCTGGCAGGGCCGCGTCGTCAGCTCCACGGAAGGAAGAAACCTTGCAAGGCTGATTATTCATTCGTTTAGTTATTCAGTTACTTACTCATTTATTCAAGAAATATTAGGGTATATTTACGTACTCAGGATGCAAAGTTTGGGGAATAAGATGCACTCCTGTCTCAAGGAGTGAAGACGAATGCACAGAAATTGTAATACGGTTTCACAGTGAAATGATAAGAGAAACATCTGAGCCGCTGTGGGCGCACAGAGGGGCGCCTGACTGGCACTGGGGTGGGGGCGGGGACACAGGGAGGTGGCCCCGTGGACGCTAACAGGCGAATTGGAATTGCAGGAGCCCCGTCAGTAAGCCCAAGGGCAAGTCTGGTTTCCTGCTCTGTTCAGCAGCCCCTGAGGGCCTTGGCTTTCCTAGCTGAGAGAGGGCTGCTCCGAGCTGTGTCCTGTGTCCTGTGCCGTGGTGGCATGCCTGAGCTCCGTGGTGGCATGCCTGAGCTCCGGGGGAGCTAGCATTGTTTGTAAGAGCGTCTCCCCGGGAGCAGCTTGGCCGCTGGCAGGAATCTTGTTACAGCCCGACAGGTCCCTGAGGCTCAGCGCATTTCCTCTGCTCCGATGGGGTGACTTTCAACCAATTCTTCCTCTGCCCTTCATCCTGCTGTTGAGAAACTGACCTTTCCATTTTGGTTATTGTATTTTATGGTTCTAACATTTCCATTTGGTTCTTTATAGCTTCTATTTCTTCGAGATTTTCTATTTGCTGAAGCTTTCTATTTTTTTAAGTTAGCTCAAGCACGTTCCTAATTGCTCAGTGAAGCATTTCTATCACGGTGGCTTTAAAAATCTTTGTCAGATCATTTTAATATCTTTGTCCTCACAGTACTGACGTCTATGGATTGTCTTTTTTCATTCAGTTTGAGATCAGTTCTTGGTATGATGAGAGTTTAGAAATTGGAACTGGGACATTTTTGTATTATGTTATGAGACTCTGGATCTTAATTTAAAACCTGTTTTCACTTTCTCTGCCACGGCTGTGGCAGGGTGGGGAGGGGGGTGGGGGGAGGCAGGTGGCGAGGGCGGCGGGACTTTGTTGCTGCTGGGTGGAAGCAGAATTTGTTTCCCCGCCTCACCTCATCACCTCCACGACCCCTGAGGGGGGAGGGGCTCCTCTACAGCTGGGTGGGGAGACTGTGGTGGGCGTGGCCTCTTGCTGCTGGGTGATGGTGACAGCCCACTGGGCCTCCTCAATGCCGCCCCGTGGGAAGGCGGGAGGGGCCTCGTTTGTTCCAGGTCCCCTGCTGCGCCGCAGAGCAGAGCGGGAGCAGGGCTCATTACCGGCTGGTGGCAAGTCATGGTTCCCTACCTGGCAGGGATGTTGGGGTGACTTGTAAACTTGCGAGGGTGGAAGTCGAGGTTCCTCGCTGAGACCGGCATGGGTGGGGTAGGGCCGGTGTCCGTGGCGTTCGGTGACAGTGGGGTTATTGTCTGAAAGGCCTGTCTGGGCTGGCTGCCCCCTTCCCCGGCAGGAGGAGGCTTGTGTTGGGCTTTTTTCGGCCTGCGCCCCGCTGGCCCTGCCAGGCTGCTGGTTTCTTCAGCCCCAAGGCTGGGATAACTGAGGCCGCAAGGAAGCCCAGGGCCGCACCCGTGTTGTTCCTCGGGTCCTGAGGTCCCCGGCCCGTCTGCTTTCTGCTTTCCCCCTTCCCAAGGCTCCCTACGTGTCATACGTAACTTCCAGGGTTTGTAGTTGTATCAGGAACGGTAAAGGCACATCTGCTCCATCTTCGGCAAAGCAGTTCTATTAGATTTCATGTCATGCTGTAGTTTTCATCCGTAGACGTTCCATCCGAATCTTCCTTATGTTCCATTTCTCTCATATCATTTGCCTTTACAGTCTTAACTGGTACGAAGCATATGTATAGCTGTTCTAAGTTCTACTAATTCTACCACCGCTATCATTTCTGGGACTGTTTCTCTAGGGTAACATTGTCCTGTCTCTTTTCGTTCCTTTTCTATGGTAATATGTGATTGGAGATCAAACACCGGGCAGTCTGTGTCATTCTCTGCTGGACTTTGTTGTTTCTTTAATAAGCGGCAGCCTTGGTTCTGGGGTGATTGCATCAGTTTGACCCGTGCTTTCGGGCTTGGCGCGACGGGTCCATTGAAGCCTTTATTCTAACGTCCACTACGTCCTTTCGAGGCCTCTGCCTGATGCCCTGTGTGTTAGAAGCTCCACCTACGCCGTCTGGCGCGAGCGCTGAGTCGCTTGGCCGCCGCGCGGGGCGGCTCGTGCCCGGCCCCGTGGGGTTCCGCCCCGCGCATGCGCAGACCAGAGTCCAGCGGCCCAGCAGAGGCGCCGCCCGCGTCTCCGGAGCCGCCGGGCCCTCCTCTCCGGCGTCTTTTCCACTCAGTGCGGCTGCCTGCTTTGTTTGGGTCCTCCCTCTGCACTGCCCCTGTCGTACAGCGCGGGAAAACACATCAGGCAGTAAACTGAGGCAGAGGGCTGACCTCGTTTCCTTTTTCTCAGCGAAGCCCTGCACTACCTGCTTTCCAGCGTCTGTCAACATTATTTTATAATTGTGTCTGGTTTTATTGTTGATTACAGCGGGAGGGCAATTTCTGCAGCTGTGAGTACCTCATGGATGCAGGTGGAAGTCTTCTTGAGCCAGTTTTTCAGCTGGGAACAGCTGGAGAAAGAGGCTCAGGTCCGTAGGAGAAGGGACCGTGGGACACTGTGACAGGTGTAAGGTAGGGGGTAATAAATTCCCCAGTCCCATCCCACGGGGACTTGTGACCATGTGTTTACATAGTCTAGATCAGAGAGAGGACTAGACAACCATGTCAAGAACTGTTAGATGCAGGGTCCTATCTGGCAGGGACACCCAAGGATCGGAAACATCATCCTGGCCCCGTTACAGGCAGGGTATGGGGGCTGGGTAACAAGTGCAGACCTGGCTCAGTGGATCCACTGGGTTCACAGACCCACAAAGCAACAGGAATGCTGAGAGCAGATGGGCAGGTAAGAGCGAACAGCCCCAATCCTGGCTTCTCCCAGCTTGCGTGTGCAGACCGGGTGGAGGCTGCCATCAACCCAGTCCCCCTGCATTCACGGCCACAGGTGTTGGTCCGGGGCTCCCCAACACGCTTCCCGCACGCAAGGCTCCCACTCGGTCCGCCTCACCAGGCTCACCCCATGGCAGGTATTTCAACATTTTGAGATTAACTGTGTGGAATACTGTGCCCGTTCCAACAAGGTCAGCACTTCGTGATGGTGACGGTGGTGGTGTGGAGTCGCTGTGTTAGATGAGCTATTTCAACAAGGATAGGACCATCGAAATGGCCAACTTTAAACAATAGCAGGGCTAGACTTGAGCTTTGCCGTCCTGGCAACCGTGAGGCTGGGAACAGTGATCAGTGCAACTACTGGTGACCAGCCTCTTGGCTGGCATGGCCTCACGCGGACGGGTGACCAAAGGCGCTTAACTGGCCTGCAGGGCTAAGTGAGCAGATGAGACACCGGGCCCTCTGCGCTCCCAGTAAGAACTGCAAGAGCCAGTGGCCACCCTTACCCTCCTGAGCTGCGTGACCTCATAGCTGAGTGACTCCGTCATAATTCACCTGTCGACAGCTGGGTATTTTTCCTGCTAATGGACCTTGAACCTACGCCATACTATCTACTTCCCTCATCGCTGATCAGGACACCTGTTCCTTGGCTACTGAACGGCCAGCCCCTCTCAGCTCTGGTCTGGAAACCAAGGCATCTTCTTTTGCAAAATCTCAGGAGCTAGTTCAAGAAACAAAACAGAAGTTCCCTTCCTAAGCTTCCTGCATCTCAGCTTCATTTTCCCCAACTCCCCTTAGGCCTTAATTCATTCAGATCACCTTAGAAAAGCAGAATCCACTGTTTATTCGTAGTAATTTTAGCAATACACCTAATACGTTTTAAGACCAAAGACATAACAGCTTGTTTTGTAATTTGCCCACAGTAACCGTGGGACGCGGGCCGCAAATGCCTTCTTCCTTCCCTTTTAGCAGTAAACCCCAGAGGCTCCAGGGGACATTGCTCTCGATGTCCTGCTACCAGTCTACTCAAGCCCAGTAAACACCTAAAAAGAACACAACCTCTTATTTCTTCTTGAGGTACAAATGTTCAGTCTGGATGAGAACGAGCCAAGTACTAGAGACAATGGAGGCTCTTCGTTTGTTCTGGTGAATTCCACGGAGGAAGAAGACGTAGGATCTAGACTGTTTCACTCTTACTTTTCAGCTCATCGAAGCCACAGCCTGGCACTCCTTGCGTAAGACTGCCCCCAAAAGGCCGGATGTGTAACCATCGAAGACGGAGACAGCGAATATGGGGAATTCGACATGCACACGCAGTTAGAGACTGCCCCCCAAAGGCCGGATGTGTAACCATCGAAGACGGAGAGCGAATATGGGGAATTCGACATGCACACGCAGTTACCCCGATGTCCCCCTATGCTCAGAGAACTCCCCGCTTGGTCAGAGCTGGCCCATCTTTGCTTCACTGTCTCGGATCCTGCTTCGCTGCTTTGGAGGGGGAGAGGCTTCAGAGCGTCTGGGGGCTGGTGGGGGCCATTCCCCGGGCAGCTTGCTGGGCTAACCAGTACTTGTATCTTTTGGTCTTGGGCCTCTCAAAGTTCACCACGGACATAGGTACCCTCACAGTGTCCAGCCCATTGACCTGCACACAAAGCAACAGGAATCCACAGTCAGCTGGGCAGATAAGAGCTAATACCCCCCCATCCCGGCTTTTCACCTTCCTTCTCACCCAGTCAGAAAGAGGGGACAGTGTGTGGGACACTCACCGTCACCTCACACCAGTACTCGCCCCACCGTGTGATGGCCTCTTCGGGTAACTTTAAAGCATGTGGGGCGACCACAACACCAAGCTGCAAAAAATCACAGCCAAAAGGAGCTCTGTTTACATGGCTGCCTCATAAAGAACATTCTAGAATTTCCTGTAGAGCTGAATAAAAGTGGGAGTTGATCCTATGCGAGGGCACAGACCTCCAGATGGTGGCAGAGAAATCCAGTCCTCATTTCTCAGAAAGGGGGATGAAGTCACAAAGAGAAACGGGAGTTGGGGACAAAATTACGATGCTCACAAAAGAAAAATTCTCCAGTGAATCACACTTCCCCAGGTTTTCCCTAGCTAGGGAGGAAATAAATGATACCACCATCTTTTCCTGTCACTTCAGATTCCATGTGACCGCCCTTAGCCACGCCCATCCCACAGCCCCGCAAACCAACCAAGAACCGTCCTTAACTCCATGGATGATCACACCTCATCATCCCTGACGGAGGGGTCCAGCCGGGCCTTCTTGGGGGGACCTTCCGCCCTCAGGGGCACCGTGTCTGGGAACACTCACGTTTTTAAGGAAGTGGCGGGCTACTATTTCAGGGTTTAGCTCCCATTTGATGTTGTTCCTCATCCCCACCTCCAGGTGACAGCTTCTCAGAAATTTCACTGTCTGAGAGGAATTACAGACAGGGGACAGGTGAGAGATGGAATCAGAGAGGGAGCATGTTAGCAAGAGGCACAGGTCCGAGAGCTCAGGGCACAATTTCTGCTTCACAGTGAAGACAGGGGAAAAGATGAATGGGAGACACAGAACATTCTTACTATTTCCAGGCTGACACTGTGGAAAGACACTGCACGAAGATGAATGGGAGACACAGAACGTTCTATTTCCAGGCTGACACTGTGGAAAGACACTGCACAGGAGAATGTCACCTACACCTGCCTGTCCCTAATCACAGAAACAGGCCATGTCAGCGTTAAGTTCATCAAAGTTAGAGGCCACTGGTATCTCAGTGTCCTGACTTTCATGGACTGTTTTAACCTAATTCTTCTGGCAGTCGATCCCACCCACCCCACGCCACGGATTCCTTCCTGGTTACAGAATGAGATATAAATCCATCAGCCAAGGATTCGAGATGTTTTGTAAATCCTGCCCCAACCCCCTTTCCAGCCATGTTTCCTAATACTACACTATAAAAAAGTCCCTGCTTTAGCTAGACTCATCTACTTGCTATGTAAAAATATGCTCTAACTCTCTACACCTTTTCTCTCTTAAGAATACCTTTCCCTCCCTCCTGGCCTATCCAAATCTTACTAATCCCATCAGGCCTAGTTCAGTCTCATCTGAAAAATGGCCCTTTCCAATCACCCTAATCCCTTTTGGTCCATGTCACTTATAATTTACTGCCTGAGTTTACTGATCACTTTCTCCTGTGTCTGTTTTCTCCGACTCGTCTGTAAATACCCCTCATCTCTAACTTTTCCGTGGGTCCTTCTGTGCCCTGGTTGGGGCCTCACTCAGTAAACCAGGGCACTTTACAGATCAGGAACTCTCAGGTCTCAACACCAGGTCTGGCAGCCACGCATTCCTTCCCCCATCCTGCGTCTGCAACCAGGAGACTTCAAGGAAATGGGTCTCTCAGGAAGAGGCTGGTGATGCCCGCAGGTGACCGGTATATAAAGACTTGTTTGTACTCACCGCCTCGCCTGCCCGGGTCTGGATCTTCTCTAATTTTCCTTCTTGTCTCAGCTAGAAAAGAAAGTTAAAGACAGAAGGAAAAAAAAAGAGCCCACAGTAAATAACAAACGCTTTCTACGCTGGACGTAGGCTGGGCTTTTGGATTCCTGTTCTACTCTCTACTTCGCTTTCACATTAAATATCAAAGGGAAGGAATTCACTAGAAGACGTTTTAAGGTTTTATTCCTCCAAGTCCCTCTGCTTTCCTCTGAGCTCACCAATTTCTCCTCTTCAAACAACTTCTTGTTTTCTGGGGATGGGTATACAGCCAGTCCTTGAGGGAGCAGTCGATTGCGACCCACAGATTTCTTCACCGAGACCAAGTCTCCCCGGACTCCAAGTTCTGCCAAGGGGAAAAGAGACACTGGATCAGAAGTGTCTAGGAGTCCCTAAAGAAAGACATGATTAAAGAAAGAAGCCCTTCTTTTCCGCTCACAGCTCTTGTTCTTCCAGAAGAGATATTAACATTCACTAGAAACATCTAGGAGACTTCTAATTCGTTTCTTTAAGGGCTTGGGTTAGAAACGTGATATTCCTTGAACAAAGCAGACATTGCCGCCCTCTCCCGCATTCCTGTTCTCACTGCCCATGCAGGGGGCCAGTGTCACATTCACAGGGCTTTTTACGGCCTCCTCTTTTCCAATACGGAGCCGCTGTTTCCCACGAACTCGGAAAGGGCCGCAGACAGCGGAGGGGCAGGGGCGGTAAAAAGCTGATGCCGAACGGAACCTGCCGGAGAGAGAGGAAGGGCCCTACCGTCCACCGACTGCGTGAGGATCAGCTCCAGGTTTTCTTTGGGCCGGTGTTTCGTGTCCTCCACCAGCCTGTAGACGCGGTGTCGCCGGTGCAGGCGCGGCTTGCGGCCCTCCCCGGCCAGCGGCACCTTCCACCAGCGCTCCA
>NW_006442103.1:19448635-19450261 GCF_000325575.1 Pteropus alecto
CGCGCAGGGCGCGCTCCCCGTCTCGGCTTCGCTTTGCCTTGAGCACGGGGTCGGGGTCACTGCCGCGGCCGACGGCCTGCGGTGGCTGGTAGAGGGGAGAGGGCGCTGCTGTCACCCCGGCCCGAGGGCGGGGCAAGGACGGGATCCTCTGGAAAACCGCCGGCCCGGAGTCGTCCAACCTGTGATCTTTACGACTGCGGTACCTGAGCTGACACTGAAAGACGTGTCCGAGGTCGCAAGGGAGATAAGCCGCAGAGAAAGGAAACCGCAGGACCCCAGACGGTCCCTCCCGAGGGCCTGGGCACCGGGGAGACGGGCTCTGTGCGGCAGAGATTACGGAAAGATGCTCTGCGCGCGTTATTCACCCCCCACGCAGCCTTCGACCAGCCGATCCTCTTCTTAATTACACTTTCTTTACGTGGCCTCCAGGGCACCAGTTTCCTTCAGTTTCCTTTGCTGTCCACCGCCCCCCCCGTCCCCCACGCACACTTCCTCGCGTGCTCCCAGGTCGCGCGGTATTTGGATCTTCTCTCACTCTGCACACTCCTAATAATCTCATTCAGTCTGTTGGCTTAAAGTACTATTAATTTACCAATGACGTCCAAATTTCTCTCTCTATCCTAGATTTCTAAGCCCCAGATTTGAATATCCAACTTGTCACCTTCCCCTCAAATGTCTGATGGACAACTCAAAGTTAACACGCTCCAAACTAACCCACTGCCCCCCCCTGCAGCCTTCCCCATCTCAGTTCATGGCAACTCCATTCTTCGTTCGTGGACCGGACTTCTCTCACAGTCCAGGAAGTCCTGCGGGTTCTGCCTTTGAACTATTTCCAGATCCAGCCACTTCCCCCCACCTCCAGCGCTTCACCCTGGAATAAGACTGCCCTTCCGGATCGCCGCAATGGGCTAACAAATCTTAATGCCCTACAGTTTATTTTTAAAAACATTAAGACATGTCACAAAACTTTGAAATGCCTTCCCCCTTTCCTCAGAGTGAAAGAAAAAGGCCGCAGGATGGTCTCCAAGGCCCTGTATGATCTGGTCCGTCCTCTCTCGCCTCCCCACAGCTCACACCGCGCCACCCGCACTGGGGTCTGGCTGTTCCTCGAAAACACTGGGCACACGTCCTCCTACGGCTTTTTCACTGGCTGCTGCTGAGACGTGGAATGCTCTGAGCCTCAGCTGTCAGCTTGGCTAACGCCCTCACCGCTTTCAAGTCTTTGATTGTCACCTTTCTAATGAGGCCTCCTTGGATCCCCTTATTACTGCGACCCGCCCCACCCCTTCACACTCCTCCTCTACTCCATTGCAATTATCTCCTCACGTACTAAACAATTTCCTTACGTTTACTGTTCAGGTTGGTTTTCTCATTGTTAGAAGTTACGTTCCATGGGGCAGGGATCTGTGCTTACCGACATATTCCAGGCACCTAGAATAAATAGTGCCTCGCTCATAGGAGGCCCTTAACCGGTATTTGCTGAGTGGATGAATTTTAACCACAATGTTGCTTTTCTTTTTTCAATCTATTTTTTTTTTTTGAGTTAGTGGCCAATGTTTAAAATAATTGGACAAGTTTACCACAAAAATCTGTCCAGTTTCTGTCGAAAAATCATAGTTTGGTGCC
>NW_006442103.1:19450338-19467154 GCF_000325575.1 Pteropus alecto
ATGGAACTGAGAAATATCCAGCTTCTTTGAGACAGGGTGTGAGCTTTTTTGCTACAGGCCCGCCCAGCAGATCAACTAATTTCCTTTAGCTATCTGTGCCCCTGGAGGCATTCTGTTTGCAATGAGAAGGCTCAACGGTGTGTAGCACTCCTGAGTTATTAACTTATTCAGGGTAGGGATAATGATAAAAATACTGAACTGATAGGAACTGGGAACCAGCCAATCGGGTCAGACCTTGGATAAGGGTCTTGGAGGCCTCTTGGAGTGGCAGACACCAGCCCTTTCGTTGCTGAATTTTAGGGGGAGTGAGGACGTGCGTGTGTTGCGGGGGCAGGCCGGGTGGGCACAAGTGCTCAGGCAGAGCTGTTTACCAACCAGTAGAGAAGCTGAAGTATTTTAACAACTAACTGGTACAGCCGTGAAATGCGTACTTGGCTAAGGGGGTAGGGTGGGGTACGGGAGGAGACCGGACTCTTGAAGTGACATAAGGGTTGACTCCTCGTCCATGTCATAGTGCCCACTGCATCATAATGGCACCAGGTTGCCTAAACCTCTGCCGCTCATCTCTGAATCTCACTTTGCCGCAGGGAGGCACTGAACTGAAAAGCTGCCTTGTAACAGGTCTCGCCCCTCTATCTACTCCCTTTCTTACATCAAGAGGGGAAAAACACGGAACTACCAGTACCCGATCTGGTCACCATACGCCTATTACCTCTACTGCTACAAATACCGGATCACCCTCCGGGAGAAGATGCTGCCGTGTTGTAAAAGGTACTTATTTTCATCTCTACTTGTAGTTGTTCATGTAAATTGGAAGGAAAAATAAAGAGTTTGAGAGGACTTCCCAAGTGGCAAGAAGATGACAATAGCAAAATAGATGGAAGGCTGGCGTGGAAGTTTAGAGTTTTTCCAACTGGCTGGCCTGGGAAAATGGGAACAGACTGGTCCACAGAAGATGCAGAAGCTGGTGCCAGAGCCTGGGCCTGAGTTCCTGGCAGTTAGGACCCTCTCTCTCCCCTCAGACTCAGAGATAATCTAACTCGGGCCTTTTTTACCCAAGCAGCATCACTTACAAGGAACAAGAGGACTTGACACTCCGGCCCCGTTGCTGCCTTCAGTGCTCCTGAGTCCCTAGCAGGCCTCCAGGTGGGCAGAAACACCGAGCAGAGTGACCACGACCAGCTTAAAGAACTGTATTCGGTAAGTGGACTGTGAACTGGTGCTGAGTTGGTACCGGACAACCCTGTGCTCGCTGTAACGATACCTTGCAGAGAAGGGACATTAGCTGGTTGGAAAATAAGTCATAGAGAGTGCTAGAAGAGACCCCGGAGCTCAGGTGCAAACGCTGCTTGCTTCATAGACAAGGATTCTGACCCAGAGATCTATGTCGAGGTTGTAGAGCTGGTGGTGAAACGCAGGATGGGAAAAGTGGGAACAGAGGTCGAGCAGCCCGTCTTAGGGCTCGTGGGACATAAGGCTGCTCAGATGCTAACCGGGACTCGAACCCGGAACTCCTGCACTTGCCCCCGCATCGTATTGCACCAACGCGCCTGCGTGTGACCTCTGCATTTTAGATGAGAAATGCAATTCAAAGGAAACCCATATGATGGGAAAAAGTGGAATGAATTGTCTTATCTGCCGGTGAAGAGTGCAAGCAGGTGGCACAGCCCTGAGAAGCGGCGCTGACGTGTCTGTCCGTCTCCGAAGGGCAGTGTGCCGAGGCGAGGCTGGCAGCAGCATTCGACACTGGCTCCAGACCCGACGTTTCCCATCGAGAGCTCCACGATAGCGATGGAGTAGGTCCTAGAGCTAAGGGACGCTGTTGGAACCCTGGTTCCGGTTCTCGCAGGCTTTCCACCGCCCCCTCCTCGCTTCCAGACGCCTCAGTCGGCCTGAGGTCTGATGAGCACACGAGCAGATCACCACCACTCACTTTCACTCCCTTTCCAGGCTGGCAACCTGACGGTACTGGCTACTGACCCCCGGCTCCACCAGGCCCCAGTGCAGCTAGACTTCCATTTCCGCCTCACCCCTAAGACCTCTGCCCACTGGCACGGCCTTCTCTGTGACCACCGACTCTTCCTGGACATCCCATATCGGGCCTTGGATCGAGGAAACCGAGAAAGGTGACTGAATCTGGCTGGCTGGGAGAGGGGAGGGCAGAGGGAGGGGCTGTCACCCTCACCCCATCATAGTCAGGTGAGGGCGGACTCAGGAGCTGGAGACAGCCGAACCAGCTGAACTGCACGCAGACAGGCTCGCGAGCTAGCCTGGGGCCGGGGTTCAAGGATGCAGCCCGTGGGAGGTTGCTGGATTCGGGCAGAAACAGGATCCATGAACAGCTGACTAGGATGTGCTCTCCGGCTGCTGACAGGGCATGGCCTTCTCCCAGGCCCTGCCCGGGCCATGGGTGTCCAGTCTCACAGTGAATGAGCCCTTGGTTTCAGAGACAGGTCTATCAAAATTAATTTAGTAACTTGCACTTCTTGGCTGGGATCAGCAAAACCTGACCCATGAGATTTCTTCTGCTCCAAGTGGGCACCTTTCTGGATTCTGCGTCCACTAAACGTTCCGTTAACTGTGATTCTTCTCCCTGGCTCCTAGTTTGACTGCGACATTGGAATACGTGGAAGAGAAGACCGATGTGGACTCTGTGTTTGTAAACTTTCAGAACAGCCGGAACGACAGAGGTGGGATCTGCTGTCCTCGGCCCTTGGTGCTGAAGCGTTTGCCTTTTTAGGAGACGCTCTTTCCCCCTACTCTTTAAAAAGGGCACCCGCAAGCATTTTAGGGCCTCCCTGCCCCCACAAAGGAAATTAAGGTATCTAGCATTCCGTTCAAGTCCCTGCAGGTAGATTTGAGAGAGCAGACTGAAGCGGCACCGGTGAAACTGCATAGCATCCATTCGAGGGATGTGGCTGGTAGGACAGGAAGGGTACCCAGTGGATTAAGCACCTGCAGTATGAAAGGGTCAGGAGTAAGGACCAGGAGTATATTCGACCAGGTGCTGAGAGCCTCTTACAGAAACTACCTGCTCCCTCGAGCTCATACTCTGTTGGACATGAGACAAAGAACGGTCAAGAGTAGACAGAACTATCATTGTTAGGCATTTCATCAACATCTCGTTTAATCCCAAATTCTGTTGAGGAAGGTTCTGTAGTCCCCAATTTACGAATGAAGACACTGAAGTTCAGAAGGGTCAACTCGTAGACTGTCACATAGCTAAGTGAATGTTCACGCTAGGGTTAGTCTTGGGCCCGTGGGACTCTAAAGCGCATCCTCCCGATACCTGCGCCATACGGCTCCCCCGCGGCCACTCCCTAGTGGAACCCGCCAGACCCCTAGAGTGCTCGTGGCTTCCCAGCTCTAATTCGCCCTCTCCTCCACAGGTGCCCTGCTGCGGGCCTTCAGCTACATGGGCTTCGAGCTGGTCAGACCAGACCACCCTGCTCTCCCTCCCTGGGACAATGCCATCTTTATGGTGTATCCTCTTGAAAGGGACCTGGGCCACCTGCACAGCGAGCCTCCCTGAACATGCTTATTCCTACTGTGTGAGGGGCTGGGGGCCTTGACAAACAGGACCCGGGGGCCGAGGATGTGATTCAGGACACCTCCTTCCACCCTAGGAATAAAGGGTAGTGCAGTCCTCGTGTTCACTGTTTCTTGGGGTGAAAGTGGGGTTGGCTGCCGGGGAACATGAGCCTCGCAGAGCAGAAGTTGCTGTACGAGAAACACTTAATGACTGGAAAGGTCAGGGACCTGACCAAAGGCGGAAAAGACCTAAAGATTTTAGGCTCCTTTGCCTTCCCTGCACCCCAAAGCCAGGCCCCCTTTATTCTAACCATTTACTGAGCTCCCGCTGGGAGCAAGAGCCAAGCGTACCGGTCATCCACACATTTAAGCTAACTGGACACAAGTGCTAATTCCTTCTCTGTGGACGTGGAGGACAGAGAAGGCATATGGGTCCCCCGGCTTTGCCTCAAGGGGACTTTGACGAAAAAACAGGAGGCGTGGAAGAGGGTGTTCCAGGCAGGACAGCACAGGCTCGTACTGGAAGGACAAGGAACCCATCGGAATGCGACGTAAGCTGACGAGGCTGAGAGGCCATGGTAAAGGGACAGACTTTGACGCACAGTAGCAAACGGTGGCCAGGAACGAGGTGCCACTTGTGTTCTAGAACAGGAAGTCTTATGAACTTATGTCGGGGCCCTCTCCGCCTGAGGGTGAGGGGATGAGGGGCGAGGAAACCAGGCACTAAGTGGCCTCAGGACCCTGCTGGGGGCCAAGCCTGCGTCAGTGAGCAAGCTCGGGGCAGCCCCCACGGAGCCCTCCGAACCCGGGGGCTGCTCCTCAGGGCTGCTCCTTCACGGGAGCCTCTGCTCACTGGTACTGAGGCTTTTCTGTAAACTTTGAAAGTCGCAGCTGTGGGAAAATGGAGTTGCCATGTAGTATATGGGTAGACCTCACTAATTCCTAGCTCGGAAAACAAATCCGACATAAGGCATCCTCACGTGCTAACTTCAAGTTTTCCAGTTTACCTTGCTGATCCTTAAGCAAAACCAATGTTCATTTACTGGTCTTCCCCCACCCACGCTACTATACATTTATAATGTTTACTTTCACGTCCCGTCACGGTTCTCACTGGGTCCTCGTAGTGCGGGCGGGAGTGCAGACAGGCTGGCAGGGGGTCGGGCTCCCTAAAGTCTTACAACCTGTTTAGAGCGAAGGCCTCATGCTAGGACCCAGATTTCTAGAACCCTAATCCAGGCCTTTTCTTCCAAATAGTTTGTGTGGGGTTGTACACAGTCCAGACCGAGTTGGTTCTGGTTCTTAGTGAATGGTTAGTTCTGAAGTTAACTTTAGGAAAAGAATGTGATCTATACGCAGGAGAGACACTCGCTTCAGGGGTGGCCCCTCTCTGGGAGCTGTCTGGGAATCTTCTCAACCTAAGTCTGGTGAAAACTGCCAAAGGCCTGCTTCTACCTTGCAACTCAATCAGCATTTAGTTTTAAGTTTTTGAGAACTTTATTCAGCAAAGAATCTCCCACACGCTTTAAACAACTACATGTGCTCTCGCTCTCTCTCGGTGTGTGTGTGTGTGTGTGCGCGCACACACGTACTACAGATACTACATCAGCAGTTTAGAGTGCTTCCTGAGCCGCCTCTGTCAACTGGGATTTCACCCAAGGGTACAAGGGAACAGCTGCAGCGCTTTGCAAAACCCGTCTCCACGTGGGCAGCTGAGGCTGGGAGGCAGTGCTCTCCCACCTCCTGGGGCGTTTTAACATAAATACGCTGTCCTGCCTTTGCCTCCTGACTCAACTGCAGTGCATCACTCAAACCCTCCCTTAGCCAGAGCCGCCTGACGGGCTGCGTCGGAAGCGCGCAGACTGTCACTTCCGAAGACCGAGCCCCTGGCTGTTTCCCAGCCTTGCAAAGGGCACAGCCCAGCGGCGGGGGCATCGGACTGGCAGAGGGGAACAAGCCAGATGCTGAGCAGCCCGGACATAACAAGCAGTAGTCAAACCCTGGGATGGGGTGGGAGGGGGTGGAGCAGGGGCACGCGTGTCTCCCGCCACCCCGCACTTTCTGGTAGTCCGACGGAAGGAGAAAACGCACTTGGCCCACAGCAGGCCGGACCGTGCGTGTAATGAAGGAAGGACTGCATAGATCTCTTTGGCACAGGCTCCTCTCTCCAGGCACCAAATCCTGTGCAAATTCTGCCAAAGACACGAAAGGCTTGGAAGGGCTCGATCTGAGAGCAAGGTGAGCTACAGGAAAGCAGCTGCAGAGGTGGTACTTAGGCTGTGGGGACGCGAGGGTGCAGCAGGGCCCCTGCTGCCATCCTCACTACTGTTCCTGCTGCTACAGACAGATGAGAGCTGCACTCGCACAGCAAAGCGGATGGCCAAGGCAGCGGAAGCCGACTTCAGATTAAGAAGTCATCTTCGAGGTTATCATCGCCAGACATGGAGGCAGCTTCTGCACAGCAGAAATGAGGACAAAGTCAGACCCCACCCTAAGCTAGCAGGCACTTCCATGGAGGCTCGGGGTGCTCTGTGACCCCCGGCCAAGAGCCTCGACGAGCTCCCTAGCTGGGGAGGCCGACTGAGAAATGGTGGCTGCGGAGGACGCTCCGGGAGGAGATGCTGTTGGTACCTGATAAGCTGAGGCAGGACAGGGTGTTCGCTCTCTCTTCAGGGCTCTTCCTGGTCTCGGTGAGCACGCTGCTGGCAGAGATGTCTGTTTCTGTGGCCTGAGAGGATGCAAACAGGAGAAGAATGTGCTGGCCGGAGGGAAAGGGGTGGCCAGTCTTTCTGCTCAGAGGATGTGGTTCAGGCAGTTGAGTCTGGCTGCCCAGAGGGACACGATACTGCCTTTGATAACCCCATAGAGCAACTCGGCGTCCTGGGTAAAGCCCTCTGCAAAATGGCATGCCCAAGAGCCCTCGAGTCTCTTGAGGCACGAGATCTGGCCTGAGGCAGCACCCTCAGTGGCTGTGATGGCTCACTCACCGCGTCGTGCAGCGTGTCTGAGACAGCTCGGTTTTCTTCCATGTCTTCGGGAAGCTCAACTGCGTACCCTTTACGAACTAATTCCAACCCGATATCAAGTTTCTGAGAAGAACAATGAAAAGGGCGAGATCTCTCTGTGAGGAAGGGCAAATCTGAGGGGACGGCAGAAGAGCTAGGATCGATGCTTTACAGACATCCCTCTGCTGGTCAGTGAGCAGATCTGACCACGCGGGAGTCATGCCGGTCAGGGTTTCTGGGAAAAACAAGTAAATGAGCTATAAACACACCGAAGAGCCAGCGAGCGGCGTGCGAGCCCCTGGCTTACCTTCCCGCTGCTAGTATCATACAGGTAGATCTTGGGCCAAGTTGAGATCCCAGTCTGGACGTAGCTAGAGATCTTGGCTACCAGGGGCTTCCAGTCGGCACAGTGAGTGAGTCTGTCAAACTCGTCCAAAGCTTCCTCTTCCCACTGTTCGCCTGGCAAAAGATTGTTGGGGGGTGGTGGGGGACTCCGAAGGGGGGAGCGGTCCGTGCTGCCCGGGCTGCGAGTGCCCCCTGGAGGGCAATGGGAACCGCAGCTTCCTGTGCTGGAAGACACCTACGTGACCGCCAGGCAAGTTTCTGGCTGTTGCTTTCCAGTGCTGGTGAAGACGAGACACCTGAGCCCCTACAACTCGAAAAGCCTCAGAATGTGAGAGCTCCTCCCACAGGCTGTGTCAGTCACTCTACTTGGAGGCAAGGTCAGTAGGTGTCGTGACCAATTTACCTGCGGGGCCGATCCGCGCCAGGCTGCACTCTACTGCTTGAAACGGAAGGCTGAGGAAGTCACTCCTGAAGAGAAAGCAATGAAAGTCAGAATCGCAGCGCCGGAAGGGCCTTCCTGTCCCTTGCTCCTAGACAGCGGCGGCTCACCCAGCGGGGGAAGACACGGTCTGCTCCACGTGATCATGCTCCATGTGACCATGCCCTCTTGCAAGGCCCGCAGTGAGGGGGGCAGCAGCTCACTGTCCTCCGGCCGGGGCAGAGCGACAGCTGGGACTCCAGCCTGACCCCACCCTGGCCTCCACACTGACCTGAGTGCCCTGAGGTCCCTCAGTGGGCAATCTCCATTATCTCCGAAGTCAACAAAGTAGAGGTCCAGGTTCCCGTTTTCTAAGGTGCCGAGGACCCGGGCTCGATACCAGGAGCCATTCGTAGGTAAAGGTGCTGCTACAATGTCCCCTACGTGCACGGTCAGGTCTTCGGGCTACACGTGGGGAGGCGGAGCCAGGAGAGGAGCGAGTTAGTGAGGCGTAGGCTGAAAACAGGTTAACGGGCAATATCGGAAGGAAAAAGGACAAGTAGCTGCTCCACAGGAAAAGGAAGCGAATAGACCACGATGAACAGGACAGGCCCCTCTGCATCAGACCCAGCCCTGCCCCTCAGGCGACTCACCAGACTGTTCTCATAGTGCTGGGTCATCTCACTGACAAGCTTATCCAACTGCAGGCTGCGGGAGCCGATGATCTGGATCCAGAAGTGGTTGGGATGTTCCGAGGCAGAGACGTAGACCTCCAGGAACTCATCGGCATGGAAACTGAAGTCAGGACTGGGGACTGAACAGAGAGAAGCCAGTTAAGCTGCAGAATCACCACCGTCTGATGTGGTGACCACACCAGAACCATCTCTGGTTGGCACGGGGAGACTGCATCTGGGGGTGAGAGGTGCCAAATAAAAAGTGGCCATTACCATTTTAAAGGGAGCTGGAGGGACAACCGGATGAATCACACAGGAACACCCTGAAAGGCACTGAGCTATGTTCCATGCCTTCCTACGGAACTGAGTAATAAGAGTTTACGTTCTTAGTCATCGGCCAGGTACCCAAATCAGTCATCGATTACAGTGACGGTAAGCCCTGCACACGCCAGCTATGCGCGGACCAGTGGAAGGCGCTCGGACAGATGTGGGCTCGCTCCCTATCCCATGCTCCCACTGACTCATTACGTGACCCTGGATAAGTCTGTGAGCCTCTCGGGGCCCCGTTTCCTCTGCCCATCCCACAGCTGTGGGTGGGACAGAAAGCTCACAGCCTTTTCAT
This sequence comes from Pteropus alecto, assembly GCF_000325575.1. Taxonomy (NCBI): domain Eukaryota; kingdom Metazoa; phylum Chordata; class Mammalia; order Chiroptera; family Pteropodidae; genus Pteropus; species Pteropus alecto. Next base: position 19,458,931 of record NW_006442103.1, read on the forward strand.
TCTTCTTCAGCAGCTGGTTTTCAAAAACGAGACAGGCAAAAAAATAAAAGGAAAAAGAATTGGGCCGAGTATTTTACTTGTTTAATAACTGTATTTGGTGAAAGAATACCATGTAAATTCAATTATTTGATATATTACTCCTGGACTAGTTTCCTGCCAATCGGCATATTTCTATAATGTTCTCCATCACTAAGTGGTTTGTATTCAGAAAAATATTATCTTTAGTACCAACCTAAGTAAAATATTACCAAAAAAGGCCTATCTGTGATGAGACTTGTAAGTGTAGTTAAGAAAACAGAAGTTATTTTTTACTGTTCCTATTTTGGGTTACCTAAGCCAGGATTTCTATCTTCATGTAGCTAGTGGGTTCCACCCCCGTTTCATACTTTCAAACATGGACGTCTCTGGACTGGTCTGGGCTCCAGACTTCTGAACGCTGTCACTGTTAGGTGTCTCCCAGGAACCTTCTTCTGGCCCCACGATGGCTACGTCGCCACCCCCTCTGTGGGGAGGAGCCCCCGGCGGCGAAGCCTGCTGTGTCCTGGCACCGGCGCTGTGCCATAAAGCTGGCTCTCCGGCTGCGCCCGGCTCGGCCATGGCCTCTCGTCTCACACTGATCGGCTGCTTGCGTGGGACCCTGGTTTCTGCAGAATGAGCGATCCTCTTGCGAAGTTCTTCATCCTCAGAAACTTTCTCTAGTATCAAGTGCTGTGGGGAACAAGGGGAGGGGCGAGAGCTGTGGCCAGCTGGCCTGACCCGGGATGGAATGAACGGCTCTCCTCGTTCTTCGATGTGATTCAAGTCCGTCAGCTACTTGCCTTGGCTGCTGCCACTTCCTTCTGCGTGCCTGAGATTTTTATAAGTCTCGATAGTAGTAGCGTCCCCTCCGACTCTTTGTCACAGGTAATTTTGGCTCCAGAGGCCTTGCAGATGGAACGAATCGTCTCGCCGCCTCGCCCTACGTTCAACAACACATCAGACCGCGTCCTGGGTCCTGGCTGGCCTCCGCCACCAGAGAAACCACTGTGTGCGCATCTACAAGGAGCGGAATGCAAAACACCGAAGGGAGAGGCGCTACGGGGACCCCCGCCGCGCGGAGGGGGCTGCCGGATTCTCCACTCTGCCCGCCTCACGTCCACCCGGCACTGGCCAGGCTGGCTTCGCGCCATTTCTGTTTCTGACCACTCAGCGTGCCTGCCTCCCACTTCGTTAGAAGAGACCTTACGTGACGTGTGAAACGTCGGGCCAAGGACAGGGCGCTTCTGTGAAGGAAGCGTGCCGGGGGCTCTCTGCAGCACTCCCGTCAAAGCGCTGGGGCGGCACGAGCGGCCTCGGTCTCCCTCTACACGTTACGAGGGAAGCACATTTACCCGAACCTGAACCCTCTGGAACCTATCTGTAAAGTTCGGCTCATACGACTTCTGAGGGAATGGGCTTTGCTTTACCGATAGTTCTGTGAAAAAGGAAACCTCTAGTCTCAACGTCTTTTTTTCACGGCAGGGTGAAGGGGGAGACGGCCGGGAACCCTCGGAAAGGTGTGACAGGAAGGCAAAGAAGAAACGGAGACGGCAGAGGCAGCCGTCCGGCGGTACCTATGATTCTGCCCACAGATCTCTGGGGGACTGAGAGCTGCTCAGACACTGGGGTATTCTCTGTCAGGATCTGATGGATTGCTGCTTTGGCCTTGCACACCTGAACAGGAAAACCACTGATAAGCAGCACCCGCTCATCGCCTACATCCTCTGTGTCCACATCGATGCGAGCACCTGTCTGTTTCCGCAGCTGCAGAGAAAAGGGTACATGGCAGTGTGCTTCCGGAAGGGCGCCCATTCGGGCCAGCGGAGGACACCTGGAGCCCGACCCTGGAGGGAGACGGCACTGCACGGCTAGCAGCCAAATCGGGCCGCTCCACGCAGTCCTCCTACGGAAGGGGGTCAGTGACAACGGCAGCCCCGAACGGCCGTTAACTCAAACAGCTCCTCCCTGTGTCCGGAACCCGCTTTCCTAACCTTATGTGGATTAGAGACTTAGATATTTTGTTTTCTTGACATTCTACCTGAACAATGGAAGATGGTACGGACAATCAGGGAGGTAGTCCATATTTACTATCGATTAATGAGAGTTCATTAATTCCACAGTAGAACAGAATGATTCGAGCTATACCAAGCTGAGACTCATCCACGCAGAGATCCCCATTCCAAGCCGAGTCATCCATTCTCTAGGGAGCAGAAGTACTCATCTCTAGAAGGGAGTCAGCATACTAGCTAAAAAAAGTTCCTCCATTTTTTATGTTTAAAGTATACATAGCGTGGGTGGCTTTTGTGGGGCGGGGGCAGGGAGGGGGAGCAGTCAATCCCCGGGACAGCGGGAAGCCCCCGCGCGCTCACCTGTTTGATATTGGCTCCCTGCCGGCCGATGATGAGCTTCACGGCCTCCTGGGGCACTCGCATCTCCATCTCGACATCGTCCTCCCCAACGAACGTCAGCCGCTCCTCTGCACAGATCACGCTCGTCCGGTCAGGCTGACAGCACCCAACGCCACTGCCAGCCCTCCCCTGACGGGGCTGTCGGACACACCGAGCCAAGAGACAGACCGAGGGTCTCAGCCACAAGGACAGGGAGAAGTCGCCACTGAGTGGGTACTGGAACGCCCCGAAGGACTGGAAGAGGGGCACGCTCTCTGGGACACTGTTTCAGATGCTCAAGTGGAGGGGGCATTTGGCTCTGCCGGGTTCAGGCAAACTACTTCTGGAGAAGAACGGAGGCCGACGGCGCCCGAAGAGCGGGCCCGGAACCCCCGTCTGTACACGCATCACTTCTCCAGCCCGGCCGCTGGGGAAACTGCACCCCAGTCAGCCTTCTCCTAACGACTAAATAGAAGGAGCTTACGTGTAAAAAAGATGAATATAGATATTAAAAAAAAAAGAACCATTGCAGCACTGATGTTGAAGGGAACAGATCAACAGAATTATGAATTTTTCATTTCATAGAAATGATAGCTTCATATAAATGATAAGAGCTTCACATGAAGAACAGAGAAAAGAAGAAACCAAAGCGTTTCAAAGATCCCTCAGAGAAAGCCAATTACATCCCAGCCAAGGACACCGGGCCTGGCAAGGGCAGCTGTCGGTCCACTTGGCAGAGGCCGCGGTGGTGAGCGCTGCCGTGTGCGCAGGCGTGGGGTCCACGTACCTCTGCTCTCCCGGTACCTGCGGTACAGGATGTAGGCAACTGCGGCGCTGGCTGGGATCCCCAGGCCCAGCGCTATTTTCTGAACAGTGGACAGAGTTGTCCAAGAAGTCCGTTCAGTGGACATTTTCTGCTGTACTCTTACATCCTGAAACAAGCAAATGAGAGGAAAGGAGGCGCTTTCCCCCAACACCTTTATGGCTGGCGGAGGGACGTGGGAACGCAGTGATGCTCCTGAAGAGAACACTATGCCCGCTGTCCCGTTTCAGGAGCCTGAGTGGTCTCCACATCCACTTCACACAAAAGATCTTGATACTTTTTAAAGCTAGCGAAGGGACGCATGCAGCTAAACAGAGGCACCCTTCATCCCCTTGTCCAAGTGGAACTACACACTGAGCAGTTTTAAAAGACAAATGAACACAAAATTATTACTATTTAAAAAATACATATTTAGATTTCATATCAAACTATTTAAAATTCCTTCTTCATGCTCTTCTCTGCTTCCAGGCCTTTCCAGAAGCTGCTGTCTCTGCAAGGAATGGTTTTCCAGGCCTCGTGTTAGGCTTTGCTACTTCTGCGTACCTTTCTTGGAGGAACAGTCTTTGCTGACTGTCTGTACTCCTGATTTCCATTTACTCAACAGTGCAAGCAGGTTCTGCCCTGCTCCTTCGCCAAAACTCCAGCCAGCAGAAAACAACCCAGATGGCGCCTACGAGCCTCATCTAAGCTTAGCCCTGGTTCCCTCTTTTCCTTGGTTTCTCCTACTTCCCTGGAAGGGCCTTCTGGGTCCTGGGCTCATCCTCCTGTTGCTCTAGGCACTGCTCCTGTCACTCTGCTCTTCTTGGCTAATTTCATCCACACCTGCAGCTTCATTATTACCCACCTGCTAATGACACCACGACACTGCGCCTGAACGGATCCGAGACTCCTCAAATCTCACGCCACTGCAGTGGTCTTCCTGGCCTTCTCACAGCGGCCAGTAAGAAGTGACACAGTCAGATCCTGTGTCACTGTATCTTCATTTTGCTGCCAAGCAAATCTTAATGCCGAGCATGTCCCTTAATGTATTTCCTCGTTCCATACACTTTCTCACCCTCGTAATTATTTTATACCATCTCTTCTCAAACCTCTAGGGCCTCCTCCTCCATCCTCTCTCTCATATCCTTGCTTCCGATTGCACTGAGAAAGTAGAACATTCAGAGAAAAGAAATTTCCATATTTTCCCACCTACCTCCACCTGCGCCTACCTCTTGTATGGTCTCTCCTACGAACCACGATGAACTGTCTCTGCCCCCAGCCCCGCGGCCTCTCACAAACGTGCTGCTGCTCTTCCTCCTTGCCCAGCATCCTTAACGATTTCCTCTCCACTGGATCTTTCCATCAGCAAACACACTATTATTTCTCCTTTCCTGAAGAAACCTCTTCTTGATTTCACTTCTTCCAAATATCTTTCTTTCTTTCCTTCCTTTTACGAGAAAACTCGAGTGTTAATACTTCTGTGCTCAAGTTCTCTTCTTGAATCCACTCTCACTGCTCCTTGTCAAGGCCACCAGTGACTTCCCATTGATAAATCCAACGACCAGTTCTGCCCTCGCTTTACCCAGCCTCGCCTGTGTCTGGCACAGCTGGAGACGGCCTCTCCCCCTGAACACTGTGGCCCCACAGCGAGCATCTTCCTGGCTTTCCCGCTCCCTCTCTGGCTGCTCCCTTGGTCTCCTTTGCTGGTTCCTCCTTTCTCTAAGCTCTGGAGCGCTCCAGGACTGACTCTGCCCTCTTCACGGTTTTCTTCAATCTCATTAAGTCTCATGCTCTCTGCTAGATCCTACCTACATGCTGAGCACTCCCGGGTCCAGTCAGGACTGCTTTCCTGAACTCCAGGTCTGTATATCCGACTGCCTGAGACATCTCCACCTGATGTTTCATAGGCATCTCAAACTTAACACTGAGCTCCTGGTCTCACTCCCTTCCTGTGTGTGGTCTCTGCCATCTCAGTGAATGGCAGCTCCATTCTTTTATTTCCTCAGGCTAAAAATCCTGCTTATCTTCTCCCTTGAACAACGCATCCAGCCTATCAGCAAATCCTATTCATTCTACCTTCGAATTATGTGCAATCTGACTACTTTTCACCTCCCCACTGTTATGACCACCACCTGTTCAAAACCACTTTTGATTATCTCTTGTCTAGATTACTGTGATTTTTTTTTTGCGATTGCTTAACTATGTCCTTGCACTTGCCATTGTCCAGTTTATCCTCAACGCAACAGCTGGACAAAGTCAAATGACATTACTCATTCGCTCAAAGCCTTCCAGTGGCTTCCCGTCTCACTATGATTAAAAGCCAAAGTCATCATAATGACCTGCAAGGTATTTATTTTGATTGTTTCCACATGAGAACCTAAACTGCAGAAGGGCAGGAGTTTTTTGTTTCATTCCTTAGTGCTTAGCAAACAGCAGCCACTTGATAAATATTTGGTCAATAATCATTTGAATAAACTTTCTCTTCTTCAGCAACTCGGTGGCCCGCATGTAAACTCATGAATGGCAGGCACGGTTCTGTAATCTGATCTCTGCCTACCATTACATTCCGAGCCCATGTCTACTAGAGAAACGGGATACGCTGCTCTCTTCCGTTTACTTGCTGACTTGTGTGTCACTTGCCTTCCTAGTTTTACTCCTTAGCCCATCTGGTATCCCTGGCAAAACCCTATTCCTTCTTCAAATCTCAGCTCTGCTACTACCACTTCTGAGGCCTCTGGGATTTCCCCTTGCTGGCTGAGGGTGAGTTTCTTTAGCTCGTACTGCCCCTATATTAAGATGTTTTATTCTGGGTGTCTAAAAAAGATTTCACTTATCTACTGGTTATTTCATATATTTTCTCATATGGGCTCTAAAGTACAAAGCTTGTCTTCACTATTAATGTGCCACAGCGAAATAGTGCGGTCTGTTATGGGCTGAGCACGCTGGGGACACAAGGAAGAATAATAACTCCTGCCCTGAGATAGTCTAGTGGGAAAGATAAACACCAAAACAATAACGTGGCAATACAAAGACAATGTAAATTCTTGGTTCATGCAACAGCTGGGAGGAACCAGAACTTAAAAGGCTTATTTCTTAAAACCACCCCATTAAAATACAAATCACTTTTCTTCTGCATTCAAACCAACAAATATTTAGTATTCAATGTGTGCTTGACCCTGAGGATATAACAATCCAGGCACACTTAGTAGCTGCCTTATGAAGCTATCAGGCAGGGATAGCTTCTTGACAGGTGGCAATCTGTAGATGTTAAAGGTTTTGAGAAACTGAAAATCTAGCTCTGTGAACAAGAGCAGTAGCTTGATCCAACCTCTAACGCTGTCTGCCTTTAACACCATCTTTCTGGCCATAATTCATGCTTATGGGGCATAGAAGTCATAGAATTGTATAAACTGGAAGGGACTACAGAGCTGACCTGAATGCACTAATAATGTTGACAGTCTGAGACCCGGGGAGATATAGGGTTTCCCTAAGGACACACAACTAATTGGTCATTTCCGCACAATGCACTGTGCAAGGTGGTTTGAAGACCCGTCACTCGGCACCTCTTTACGGAGCCTAAAAGGACTAATAGCATTTTTTTTTTCCAGTTCAGAATCTATCAGAATCAAGGCAAAAGGATATTTGATAGTCCTGACTCTGCAGCCAAATCCCCAGCCCTGACTAGGTCAGATTTCGTGGCAATGAGCTTCCGTACGCTCCAAGCATACCTTCATAACACACGCATTGCTTGCAATTTTTGATTAACAGCTGTGTCTGTAGTGAGACTGAACTGAAGGTAGGAAGACCAATTTAGAGGCTAGACCAGGTGTAAACGATCGATAAGACCAATTTAGAGGCTAGACCAGGTGTAAACGATAAAGATGGAGAGAAGTGGCTGGATCAGTTTTAATAGGTAGAATACATAAGACCTAGCAATTAATTTATGGGAAGGTTAGAGGGTGAGCCAAGGAGCTGGCGAGCCTGAGCACCTGGTAGATGGTGGCATCTGAGATAGAGAATACTGATGATTTGGTAGTGGAGGGGGGGTGTGTGGTAGGAAGATGAATGTCAGTGACAAGGATAAATTGATTGGGTGACCTCTACTTGAACCAAAAGCTAAATTTTACCAAGTCCTCTTCAAATATTACAAATGAGGTTTGTGCTAATTGAGTTATCAGCTGCTGTCTCAACAAATGAACAGGTACTCGACTGAGCTAGTTTTGTTTACAATTTACACAGCTTTTCACACTTTTAAGTTTCTCTCTAGAAAAACATATAAAAGTGGGAAATAATATGATGGAAATTGGGACAGCTGTACAGTACTGAATGCTTGTGTTTGATGTTATTAATTCCAACTGAATGTGAAGAGAGTAGAACTTAAGACCACAGTTGCTAGGGGAAGCTGGGTACAGAGATGTGGATCGTTTGGAGGTGAGAAATGCGGCTAGATGAGGGCTTTCGGGAAAAGCTAACTTCGAAGTTTCCTGATTTTTGTATTAAAGAGCTGCTAACAACTATCTGATGTGCACAACTAAGACTTACTTCTACATTATCATTTCAAAGACGGTTAGGAGTCGAACCACGTGGTGAGCGGCAGGGCAGCAAGGGTCTCCGAATGACCAGAACCTAAAACACGGTGGTGACACGCGCCTCGAACTAAAGCAGCTCAATGTCATCATCCCGGCTACATTTATTTTTAAACCGAGATCGTTAAAAGAAAAAGCTGGGGAAAATCAAAGGGAAACTGAGAAACTGATGGCGGTTCTCAAAAAGGAACGGTCGGTGGAAGAGTCCGAACTGGCTCGGGGCGAACTCTCCTGCCCGGGTCCGCTGGGGCTTAACTCTGGGCCTAGAAAACACCCTTGGGTGCGGCGACTCGCCTCCTGGGGCTCGGATCCCCCCACCGCTGGGCCCCCGCCTCGGACACTGCCCTTCCTCAGCCCATTTCCGCCTCCAGGCTGCCAGGGACGCCCCCGGCCAGCCTGCCCACTCCCCCGACCTCAGCTCCCGGTCCCCG
>NW_006442103.1:19467326-19481086 GCF_000325575.1 Pteropus alecto
CGCAGCCCGCCCGCACCAATCAACGGCCGGCTCGCAGCCCGACCAATCGCCTTCCCCGCCACAACCAATCCCGCCGCGGGCTGCCCCTGAGCGACGGGGCTGCGCGCCGATGCCCAGTTACCCGGATGGAATTCGGGGCCGGCCCACCGTGTCAGCCAATAGGATCCCGGGAAAGCAGCCGTTGCTAATTAAGAGTGCAGCTGCTGAGAATTAAACAGCCAATTAGAGGCGCCGTGCGGTCGCCTCCGGGCCAATTATCGAGGAGGCGGCCACCTCCTGAGCCTCGGGGAGAACCCTGCGTTCCGAGGCTGGGACCAAGGTGCGAGGGGCTCGAGTGGCTCCTGCCCCCGTAGCACGGTTCGCACGACGTTAGTGCTTTTGTGCAATGCCAGTGCCGCCCCGCAACCCGGTCATCACTGGGAGAGGAGCCTCGTGACGGGCCGCGCTCCGCCGCTTGTTTCCTCTGCGCAATTTTGCCTCGATCGTTCCCCACACCAGGGACTCGGAAGACAAGGAAACACTTTTTTTTTTCTTTTTTGAAAACATAAAGTAGGCTTAGAGATGGACAGACGGTCAAGGGGAAGGAGCCGCGTTGCAGAGAGCGAGGGTCCGCTATGTTCCTCTGTCGACGAGGACCGCTGCGCAGCAGGACAGATGGAGAGGGACGCGAGTTGCAAGCACCCCGTGGTAAGGGAGCCTCGGGCCCGCCCTTCCCTGGGGATTGAGGGAAACCGGTCCTGCGACAGGCGCCAAGGCACACGCTGGGGCCGTTTCTGTCGGGGGCGAGAAGGGGGGTGGGCTTCCGCAGGCGGCGGTTTGCTTTGGAAGATTGCATTCCAGTCGCGGTCCGGGTCCTGGACCGTTAGGGACGGTTGGGCCCTGCTGCCGCCTCTCCGCGGCGGGGCGCCTCGCGAGCGGGTCTCTGCGCCCCTCCTCGCCCCACCCCCACCCCGCACGAGGGGCTCACCCTGGGGACCAGGGGTGGGGCGCTCCTTTTAATGCGCGGATCTTCCGCACTAGCTTCTCTCACAATGCCTGGCGCATGGCGAGCACTCAGTGAATGTTTGTTGAATGAACGCAAGATAGTATCTTTGTCAACTAAGGAGATGCCTCAGGGACTCAGTAAACATGCCTGTGTTATATATTTTTACCCAGACGATGATAACATGCGTACTATTTTGCAGTTTCCTTTTGGATAGTCTAGTGTCTTTTCATAGCAGTACATATTCATAGTAAGTTTCATAGTAAGCTCGAAGGACATATTAAGATGTATTCAGTCATCCTTGAACATTATATTGATACCCAAGTAGATTTCATTTGTCTCTTGCACATCTGTATGATGAATACTCAGGACTGCAAATACTAGGTCATAGAAGTGTGTGCGTTTTTTTTTTTTTTTTTCATTTGGCAAGTATAGTATTGCCACGTTGCTTTCCATGAAAGTTTTACAAATATTCTCTCTCCAATCAACATGTTTATACAGTATGTTATCAAACCTTGATTTTTTACAATCCGATAGTGTAACCGGTATCATTGTAATTTTCATTTTCATTTCTTTTACAAGGTTGAGTATCTTTGTTTTAAGTGGCAGTTGTATTTAATTTTTCTGTAAATTGTTCATATACTTTGTTCATATTTTTATTGGTTATCGGGTCTTAATACTTGCTCTTTGTGTATAAGTTAAAAATATTTTTTTCTTTTCTCGGTTTGTCCTATGCCTTTTTACTTTGTTTATGGTGACTCTTTTGCTATGCAAATATTTTTTTTTATGTAGTCAAATCCGTGAGCCTTTTCTTTGATAACTTCTGGGTTTCATATCATATTTGGAGAAGCCTCCTATTACCTCAGATTATTAAAAAAAAAGTTGTCCTGTTTTCCATAAATACTTTTATAGTTTCTTTTTGTATATTTAATTATTGGGTTCACCTGGAATTTATTTTGCTGTAAAGATGTGAGCTAGAAATATAATTTTATTTTGTTTTATCCGATCCTACTTATCAAATAACCTATATTTCCTCCATCATTTTTGAATGCTACCTTTATAAGACTCACCTCGCCATATGTGTTTTGGTCTCTTTCTGGGTTGTTCATGTTCCATTGATCTCTTTATTCATGTTCTAGTACAATACTGGTTTTTAAAATTGATGTACATTTTTTTTTTTTACAATTTAAAAAAATTTATACTGCATACATACAGTGCACAAACGAAAAGCGTACATGTCAATGAATTTTCACAAGTGGAACACGTTTGTGTAACCAGCACTTAGATTAAGAAACAGAACATTACAGCTCACCCGAAGCCACCCTGTGTCCCCCTCCTAGTCCCCGCTCCTGTCAAGTTGCCACTCTGCTGACTCCTAATAGCAGAAACTAGTTTTGCTCGCTCTTGTATTTTACATAAAGGAATTATACAGTATCTACTCTTTTGTGTCTGGCTTCTACTGTTCAACATAATTTTTGTGAGATTCAGCCATGTTGTGCATAGTTTAGGTGGTCATTCTCATTAGTGTGTGGTGGTACGTTGTGGGAATATACCACAGTTGACTTCGTTTACTATTAATGCTATTTTGATTGGAATCACATATCTTTAGATTCCCCAAGGGAGAATTACTCTATTTATAATATAGAATCTTCCTATATACATATTTAAGTCATTGATGTCCCACGATTAGCGTTTTAAAGTTTTTGTCATTTAAATGTACATATTTAAGATTATCCCTGGGTATTGGAGTGCCTTAATTGCTATAGCTATTTTTACCTTTAAAAGGGTAAGAGTAGTTGAAATCCAATGAAGAATGCCTGTCTGCTTCTATGAAAAGCACAGACCTACTTTATGGGCCCATCCATCGTCTTTTAGCTCCAGTGGGAGAGGAAATAAGGGCAAGTCCAAAAAAGAGGAATTAAAAATTAAAAATGAAACCACAGGAGGAACTTCTTAATCAGAGCAGTGAAAAGCCAGGTGTAATCACTTTTCCTGGAAAATCTTTTGAAAGAGGGTTGACTTCTAATTGGTTGGGAGAGAGGCTGGGGAGTAGAAGAGATAATTTTAGGTGAGATGATTTCAAGCTGGGGTTGGCAGAAGGTGGGCAGAGTCAAATTCTCTTTGAATCTGAAACGGCTCAGGTCTGTTTCTCCACACTAGGGATCCTGAGCAGCCTCTCTGTATCCTGAGAGGTTGTTGAGATTGGAACCCAGAAAAGGACCTAGGAAGTCTCAAGCCTCTGTTTTTAACCACGAGAGGGTCTGTCGCTGGCAACCAGGCATTTCAGTTCCGTCCAACCGATTCCTGGAATTTCTGCCGCTTTCTGCTGGTCCTTGGGGCAGAGGCAGCAAGGACAATGGGGAGGAGACTGAGAAGAAAGAATAAAAACAAACCCACCCTCAGCCTCCTGAATCAGGTGTATTGGAGTTACCGAAGGAAGGTGAGGATTAACAACTGACCCCAGGCCCCGAAAAGAGTTGTTCAGAGTAGGTGGGGTGGATCACCCGTGGATTTTACCTTTCTCACGGGCTAGGTCCTACATCTGAGAGGCCCTGGGGGAGTGACTAGAGCTGGTGGCATTAGGTTCTGAGCCAGACAGCCCTGGGTCCAAGTGCAGCTCCCTCACTGACTAGCTCTGTGTACTTGAGCAAGTTACTTCATTTATATGACCTTTAGTTCCATCAGCTAAGATGCTCTCCCTATCTTACAGAACTGATGTTAAGATGAATAAGAAAAAGATAAAGCCATTGACATAAGGCCCTCAATAAATGTTATTTTTCTCCTCTCTCCACCTCTATCCCACCCTGGGGGGAGCGCCACAGATGGCGGCGAAGATGGGGACCATGACATTCCTGCACGTGCACACACATGCACACCTGTTGCATCCACACACTCATTAACACACACACGCCAGCCTGTACAGTCACACTTGAGCTAAGGGCAGCCTTCTCGGACGGGCCAGGTGCAGAATGGCTGGCTGATGATCGCACAGACTGTGGAGGTGCTCGTCAGAGTAACCTTGCTGTGTTAACGGGCTTCACCTCTCGAAGGTATTCTGGAAAGGCTGTGTAAAGAGAATAGGGTAGTAGCGGGGGTAGCGCCACAGGCATGTCTCAGAGCGAGTGTGCTGCCTCGGGGGTGCTCTGCCCACCTCTGCCAAGGAGGCCTCAGTCTATGCCTGGAGTTGTAGCACCCGGAGCCGTGCGGTCGCTATGGTAGCCACTGGCCACATGTGGCCATCGAGCAATTGAAAGGTGGCCAGTACGACCTGGAAGTGGAATTTGAAATTTATTTAATTTTAATTAAGTGTGAAAAACCGATTCTTGATTTAGTTATTGGAAAAGCTTTAATGTTTGGAACAGCTTGGGTGTGTAAATCGACTTTGCTTTTTTTTTTAAAACTGAATATTGTGAAACCTTAAATACAGATTAGATATTTGTGGTGAAAATTTAGTGATCGAATGGGAATGTGCTGGAAGTGTAAAATATACACTGGATAGCAAAGACCTAATACAAAAAATAATGTAAAATATTTCATTACTAAGTTTTATATTGATAACATGTCGAGATAATAGTTTGAGTACATTGGATTAAATAAAATGTAGTATCAAATGTAATTGTACATTTCTCTTTTTTTAATGTGATACTAGAAGATTTGAACTTCCATATGTGACTCGCATTCTGTTTCTATTGGGCACTGCCGCCCTGGAGACTGGGACTCAGGCGGCAGCATCTTGGCTCTAGACGACACACCATCGTCATCTGTTCCCCTCTGCCTCAGGGGGCCTCCCCGAGATTTCTCTAAGAGCAGTGCTGGCTTCCGGCCTTCCCTGCACTGCGGACGGGACAGCTAGAGTGAGAACAGCTAGCACCTGACCCAAAGGCCCAGCCTAATAGGCTGCTGGTGGAGAATTTGGGGCGGAGGGAGAAGGCTCTGCCCGGGGGCGGGAACCTCGTTGGGACGCGAAAGGAGGGACGGAACTGTGCGTGCAGGTGGGAGGGGGGTCGGAGGCCCAGGGATACCGGTTTCTCAGGACTGTCGGATTCTCCAGCCTCACTCCCAAACCGCGGGTTCTCACGCTCACCCCTGGCCCCACCCCCATCTTCCCACCTCTGCTGGCCGAGGAGCCGGCCCAGCCTGGCGGTGAAGTCCGGCTGCGACCTCGTGGCGCCGGCTCCTCTCACCTGTTAGGGACAGTAATGCGTGGTCTCCTCAGAGCAGGGACGAAAGCAGCAGGGCTCAGCGAGGAAGCTCGCGATGCTTGCGTGATGTTGGGTGAGGAGTGGGCGAGGACGCTGCGCCGATGCTGCCGCAGAGGGTGGGGTGGGGGGCTTCCCAGAGCCACGTGACTCGCCCCTCCGCCCCTCCTCGAAGCTCTTTCCCCTCCCTTCACCCCTCCCCTTCCGATGGAGGATGCTCGGCCGCTGTCCCTCGAGCTCCCAGCAGCTCCTCTCTCTCCCGCCCCGCTTTGAGGCAGCCTGCACCCCCCGACGCTGCGCCGGGCGTCAGAGGTGACCGCCCTCCAGAGTCGGCTTCCCGCGGGGGCTGCACTGGGCACGGAGGTTCCCCTTGCGCTTCCCCTCAAGGGGACACAGGGATGGTGGGGGAGAGCCCCCCAAGAAGGAGAAAGAAGGGGCAGAGCCGGGGGTCCTGGGCCGCGGTTTCTGCGGAGCGATCCTCTGAAGGCCTCCGAGGCTCGCTTCTCCGCCCCAGACGCGCAGAGCGCGCGGACAGGGTTGGCACTGAAGTGGGCACTGAAGTGGGCCGGTCCCCTTTTCCATAAACCTGTTTGTTAGATTCAGGCGAGGCCATTGGGATCAGAAGGGGGAGATGTGACAGAAATAAGGGGCAGAAAAGGTCTGAAGTAAAGAAAACTGCAGAAATCATGTTTAGTTTGGGCTGCCCCTGTCACGGCTGCTGGGCAGCAGGTTTAATGATGTGACGCAGAAGCAGGTGGCGAGGACTCACGGGGAGGACGCAGCGCCAGTGTAGAGCTGCCCTCCCCAGCCCACTCTCACGTCCTCTTCCCCGCGGGCTGAGGTCCTTGACCCCAGTTCCTTGTGTGGGCAAAGGGGATGGAGCAGAAGAGAGAGGGAGACCCCCTGGGTGAGGAGCAGAGTCTCTGAGAAGCAAGTGGCCCTTCCCTCAGAAGTGACTTCATAGCGGTGGTTGGCACATGTGTGAAGAAAGCCTGGTGGTTAGACGAGCAGACAGAGCCCTGGTCCTATTTCCTGCTCTGTGTGTGGCACGGGAGGCCTGGGCTGGCTACAGCGTCTAGTCCCAGCTCCCTGGGACCCTCAGGGAAGAGATGACAATGGCATTGAGACTGCAGAAGCACGAGGCTGACCTTCTGTCAGGCCCCCTTAATGGGCTGGGTGCAGGCAGGTGTGGGAGGCTGAGGCCGCTTGGGACCTGGTTCCCGTCCAAGCAGCCTTATTTCCTTCCCGTCCCTTTGACGCCCGAAGCTGGCGTGGCCGGGTCCCTGGTGTGGAGGGAAGGGTCAGAAGAGCTTGGCGGTGACCCGGTTCCCCCCAGACTTCTTATCCCCTGAGGGCCGAGGAGCCACAAAGTCGAAGGTCATGTGATGCTTGACCCGGCCTTTGCTCTTGCTCCAGAGGGCAATGAGGCCGAAGCAGAGGGTCACGGAAGTGAGGAAGGGGAGGAAGCCCACCGCCAGCACCATCGCCACGCCTCTGCTGTCCAGGAAGAAAGGCCCCGGGCCCCCTGGCGTGGTGATGTTGGGGTCAGAGAGAGTGCCGTTTGGTGGCTCAACTCGGATTACTTCCAGCCAGGTCCTCAGGGAGTCATTCCCAGCGACGTTGCTGACCACGCAGACATAGGGCCCTCTGTCCCGTAGCTGCACTGAGCGGATCTCCAGCGTCCCGTCCTCTAGGACCCTTACTCTCCCAGCCCTTCCCAGCCGAGCCCCCTGAGGCCTCATCCAAGAGACTGTGGGGGCTGGGTCCCCATCCCCAGAGCAGGAGAAGATAGCACGTCCCCCCTCCTCTGCGATGACCCATCTTGGTCCGGACTTTCGGATCAGGGCCGGCTGGCAAGTGAAGTGGCCCGGGGGGAGGATGTCCGAGAAGTCCCTGAGGCTCTTCCCTTGGACATGCTGGGGGCCGGCGCACGCAGGGGCAGACGAGCCGAAGTCCAGGCGGCCGCGGAGCCGGAGCAGCCAGAGGAGGCGGCAGTCACAGGTCAGGGGGTTGCCGGACAGCCTCAGGGTGACCAGTTTGTCCGGAGAAGGGAAGGCCGTTTCCTCCAACGTCTGCAGGGCGTTATCCGCCACGTCCAGGAGGTGGAAGGCGGTCAAGCCGTGGAAGGCGTGGGCAGCGATGGAGGTGAGGCACGCCCCGGACAGGCGGAGCTCCTGGAGCCGCACCAGGGGGCTGAGCCTCCGGGCCGGGATGGCCGAGATGGGGTTCTGCGAGAGGTCCAGGACCCTCAGGAAGCTCAGGTGGTGCAGCGCCTGGAAGGGCACCGCGCTCAGGTTGCAGCAGGTGATGGCCAGGCTGCTGAGGTTGAGCCCGGCCAGGCTCCCTGGCTCCAGGGCCTCCAGGGCAGGCCAGCGGTGGATCTCCAGCTCCTGGAGCTGCCCCAGCCCCCGGAGCGCCCCCGCCGGCAGCCTCCCAATGTCCAGGTCTCGAAGCCGAAGGGCCCCCAGTTCTGGGAGCCGGGCCAGGGCCCGGCCAGGCACTGTGCTGAGGTTGCAGCGCTCCAGGGTGAGGGACCTCAGCTTGGCCAGCCCTGCAAAGGCCCCCGGAGCCACAAACACCAGGTGGTTGTCCCCAACCTCCAGTTGCTGGAGACTGCCCAGCTCCCCAAAAGCTCCGTCGAGGAAGAGGACGATCTGGTTGAGGCGGAGGTCCAGCAGCGTGAGGGCGGACAGGCCGGAGAACACCCCGGGCCCCAGGATTCGCAGCCGGTTGCCCTGCAGCCTCAGGGTGAGCAGGCTTTGCAGGCCAAGGAAGGCCCCGGGCTCCAGGGCCGACAGCTGGTTGTCGCTGAGGTCCAGTTCCTGGAGCAAGCCCAGGCGGGAGAGCATCCCCCGCTGAAGCCCCCATAGGCGGTTCCCACTCAAGTCCAGGAGCTCCGTGTCCGGCGGGAGTCCCCCAGGCACAGCCTCCAGCCGCCGGTGGGCGCAGAGCACGGCCCGGGGCTGGGAGGTGCAGTCACACGCGGGCGGGCAGCTGCCACCGCTCCCTCCCAGCAGGAGCAGCAGGATAAGGAGGGGTCGCCACGGGTGCCAGGCTTGCTTTGGAGTTGTGGCCGTGGCCATCCCCTCTTCAGTCCTGGAACAGATGGTGACATGGTCCTTGTTGGGAAGTCGGCTCAGCCAGCAAGTGGGGCGCAGACCCAGGAGGAACCCCAGTGCCTCTTCCCTGGGGCCCCCTGGGGCTCCTCTTTGCAGACCCTCTCCTGTCCTCCCTCCTGGCCCCGGCTAACAGGCCAAGTGCTACTAGCTCAGGGACCCGGCCGGCCTTGGGGAAGTTTTATGGGACTGGGACCGGAAGCAGCAGGAAGTAACTCTGGGCTGGTCTCCCTGTAACCGGTTTTTCTCTGTATCTGTGAGATCCAAGGATACTCGGGTCCCTTCTCCCTGAAATCTGCTCTCCCCAAGCTCTGTTCTGTCCGTCTCTCCCATATTATCTACCCATAGCTTTGTCGAAGGCTAGCAGGGTGGAGGCCTCACCTCGAGCCGGTCTCCCAAGGCTGGGAACTGTGCGGGCCTTAGCTCTGCCCCCGGCCTCCGCTTACCGCCTCTCTGGCCAGCTCTGGCCTGGCACAGGGCCCGAGGCCCTGGACCAGCAAGATTCAATCTCCCCAGAGCGCTTGGCCGTGGAAAACGGCCAAGCTGCACATTAGCTGTGGCTCAGGACACAGGGCTACTTGAATCTCTCACAGGAACCCCAAGGGCAACCCCTCCTCCCCGATGGATGACACTGGGGTGCGTGAGGGACCTGAGAGATGCCCAGGCTTGGGGTTCTGTTGCTTGGTCCTCAGACTTAACTGCTCTTATGTCCCTCCTCCGTGGTGTTTTGATTCAAGTCCAGCGTGTGAATCTGAGGGAACTGTCTTGTCCCCTTTGGCTTCAGCTGCCCGATCGTAAGCCGGGAGGCATAGACAGGTGTTGAGGAACAGCACCTGACTGGACGCGGTGGGTGGGAAGCGGTAGGGACCCCGTGGCTGGCACAGCAGATCTCTGGGCACAGGCTGTCGACTTAAAGTGGGTTTCTGCATGCCGGGGGCCTGGGCAGCCTCAGGAAGACAGTGACCACTGACCACTGGACACTGGCCTAAGCGATGGAGGAGAAGGGTCCCGCAGGTGGTTTGGGCCCTTGACTCACCCTGTTCAAGACCAACCAGGGACCCCCAGGAAGGGCGGGGCGGCCCTGGGATTGGTGAGGAATGGCCACATGAAGGGAAGGTGCCTGCCTTTCTTTCTAGCTGCAGGTTCTGATCGGCTTTGGGGTGCAGGCTTCCGGCTTCCTGGGCCCTCATGTGCCCTATAACCTGCCACGTGGAGCTGAGGAGAGGCAATTTGGGACACGGTGTGACTTCTTCCCCTTTCCTTCCCCCTCCACACCCTCCTCTAGCGGGGTCGTGGTGGCCACTATCCCGTAGCTACTTCAGGGGACTGCAGTAGTTGGGAAGCTGAAGAAAGGGGCCACAACAGCCGAGGGACGTAGGTCGCTATTCTGAGGCTGAGGCATGAGAAAGGGTGGCACGGGGTGGGCAGAGGCTGCCGACCGTCCCCGCTCGTCCCCATCCCAACCTAACAGGTATCTGTGGCATGCTGCGAGTTCACCAGGCAGACAACTGTCCCGGCCGCTCTCGTTGTCCCTGTGCATGCCTGGGAAGTCCACCCGACACGGACCCCGACAGTGACAACGGGCCCTTTCTCTCTGCCACTGCAGTTCCTGCTCATCCTGGCTCTGCATCCAGCAAGAGTGCAGCGAAGCGTGTAGCCCAGCTTCCCTGCTCCCCACTGCTGCGAGTTCCCTCTTAGTCCCCAAAGCCTGCTGGGCCAGGGGCTGGGGGATCAGGGGGCCGACCCCTTTTCTTTATAAGGTGGCTAATTGAATCACAGACTTCCCTTGCCAATCTCCATGGCTACAGGACTGGCTTCTCGCCACTCTGCAGGAAGAGATAGCTGTCAGAACCCCTTCTCTCTCTCCTTAGTGGGTTAGGGTCTGGGGCATCGTCCCCTCAAGGAATAGAGTACTGTCTTCTTCCTGGCTCTCTGTGGCAGTCCAAAGACGCATTTGAACCTGGGTGTTTTCTTTGGAGCAGGCCCGATTGAGGCATGGGGACCCGCGTGGGGAGGGGGCTCTTGGAGGAAAGATTTCTGGAATAGCCATGCTGATTGCAGGGCGGGGGAGGAGGGCCCTTCCCAGAGGTAGGGGGAGCACTGGGGAGCCGGAGGGAGGTCTTCTCGCAGTCCTTACCCCAGGGCCGCTTGGGACAT
Organism: Pteropus alecto; assembly: GCF_000325575.1. Classification (NCBI taxonomy): domain Eukaryota; kingdom Metazoa; phylum Chordata; class Mammalia; order Chiroptera; family Pteropodidae; genus Pteropus; species Pteropus alecto. The sequence goes on from NW_006442103.1 coordinate 19,477,781, forward strand.
CTTACTTTTCCCATCAAAGTCCCGCGGGGCTGGGATCAATAACTGGCTGGGGGCGGGGTTTGTCACAGACCCTCTAGCCTCGACCAACCGGCACACTGGGCTGGCTCCGACTCCGGGGGAGCATGACAGAGAAGGGGGCCGCTGCAGTGGGGGGACAGGGTATGGGGGCGCTTACCGGAGAAGTGGAGGGCGGCATCAAGTTGGCCGCTGCATCTGTCCGGGGTTGGGGGCCTGTCCCATTCGAGGTCACTTCGGCCTGCACCTCCCCAGTGCGCCTCACTCCCACTGCCCCCTGCCCGCCCGCCCGCCGCTGCCTCTGCTGCTGCCGCTGCCAAGACCAAGGTAGAGAAAAGAGCCAGAAAGCGTTTCTCCGTTTTTTTTTTTTCCTCTCTCTCTCTTTTTAAACCAGGCGAGAATGAGTCTGCAGCAACCCTGTTGGTGCAAAATAAATAAATAAAGCAGCCAGGGAGGCTGCAGCGGGCGGCACTCCAGCGTGCAGAGAGGGAGGGGTGCGGGCGGCTCTGTGGCCCCCAGGCTCCCGGCCGCTGCAGAAGCAGCCGGGCAGCTCGGAAGGGTCTTTCGGGCTCCAGACCCCCCGGGCCGAGCACCTGCCTTGGGGCTGTCATTTAGTCTGGCAGGTGCAGGGCAACCCTGTGCGACCTCTCTGTCTAAACACCTCCTGTGGGTACCATTTGTGGGCAAAGTTCTCAGCCCAGAGCATCCACTGGGGAGCCGAGTTTGAAGCTCCTTCGATGGGGGTCCCTGAGGCTCGGACCCCAAGCCTCAGCGGGGGGATGCTTGGAGTGGGGGCTAGAGTCCCTGCAACACTGATGGTGGCCGGGCTGGAGACCAGGGTCCCCCCTAACCCTCCCCACCCACAGCGCTACTGCAGGGCGGCATGTAGGTAATCTACTTAAGGCTCCCCCGCTCCCCGACACACACACACACCTCTGGCCTTTAAGATCCTTTTATAAAGAATGGCACAAGTCGGGGTTTAGGTTTCCCCGGCTAACCCCTCCTATCACCTGCTGTTTCTCCCTCAGCGGGGGGCGGGGGGGGGCGGCTCACAGCTCTTTACAGAGCCAGGACGAGCCCTGGGGAAGGTCAGGGCTGGAGAAAAACTGCCTGCTGGTGCCGGTGGTGCCCAGCCGCTGGGTGGTGGAGGCGTCCTCTCTGTAATGGGAGCAGGGCCGGGGGGCGGGGCCCAGACAGTCCTCCGAGAGTCTGTCCCTGGCCTCTGACCAGCGTCCAGCCATCTCCGCTTCTCTCGTGGTTTCTTGTCATAGGAGAAAGCCGAGCCGGGACAGAGCCTGGAGCACCCCAGGTCTAAGGTTGGTGCACGGGGCACAGGGAAATGCTCTTGGGCTCCCTCAGGGCTGGCGCTCTTCCTGAGGCCACTAAACTCCTCTGAGCCACAACCTCAAGGAAGACAGATCGCGTCCGATCAGAGGCGTCTGTCTCTAGAGCTGCGTAATAGTTTGAGTGAGTGTGTGGTCCACCTGCATGTGGACTTGTGTCTCTGATCCGGCTGGTGCTAACCCCTAACGTCTGTTTGTAAAATACACATAGAGGTCTGAGTTCTAACTCTCTATGATGGTCTCAGCCTTCATTGTACCTTATCCTATACCCAAATCCCATAAAAATATCATCCCCAGCCCCTCGCCCTCCATGGATGCAGTTTTTTTTTGTTCTGACCCCAGGAAAGGGGCAGGGTGCCCAACCATTTCCTTGCTGAGCTGGCAGGAAGAGGAAGATGCAGGTTCACGTTATGTACAGCCCTTCTGGGCTCCGGCCGCCGGTCTCTGAGCTGGGTGCTTCTTCCCCGGCCGAAGCCCACAGGGAAATGCGATGAGGTATTTCAAAGACTGGTTCTTAGCTTCTGAGCCCAGAGTTGAGTTCCATTCGTCCAGGGTGTCCTGGATCCCCCTGTTGTGCTGAGGATAGCTTGGTCCTCCTCGAGGTCCTTCTGTCACCCCATCCCCCAAGGCCTCCCAGAACCTGGGGTGACAAGGCAAGGGAAAGGGGCCAGAACAAAGCTGAGGCCAGAGGTGCCGGTCCTCGTCCCCACACTCTGGCCCTTGGCCCACTGCCAGGCAGGCCGGTGGCAGGAAACTGGTCTCAGCATTTGCTCGGTCCCACAGGACGGGCAGGGACCACCCTCCGGGGGAGAGGGTTATGGGAAAGGCAAAGGCTGAGGGCGGGAGGGTGCGGGTGGGGGCGCGGCAGGCTCTGGGGAAGAAGCCCCTCTTCCAGGTCACTGGGACAGTCCCTCGGGCGACTCGATTTCAGTGCTGAAGAGCTCCTTGTAGAGCGGGGGGAAGGCGGCTTGGACCACGATGGGGTGCAGGTGCTGGAAGGTCTGCAGCTTCTCCACGTGCTGGCTGCACAGGCTCCGGAGCTTCCCCTTGGGCGGCAGCTGGAGGCGGGTCAGCGGGGAAGGAGGGGGGCCCTTCAGCGCTCTCCCCAGAGCCCCGAGCTCCTCTGTCCTTCCTGGGCCAGGGTTCCCCTTCTCTCTTTCTCTCTGTGCCCTGGGCACTTGTGGACGGGCCAGTGCCCACCGGAGCGGGTATGTGTCAGGCAAGAGCAGACCTCTGGGTGAACCCCAGTCACGTTCCCACTGCTCCTAACGTGAACACTGTTTGGGACCGTCCATCACACTTCATGCTCTGATGGGAAGTTCTGTGACTCTCTGGGTTATGTTCTGTCCCCCGCCTTTTTGCCTTTGTCGATGCCCCGTCACCTGGAGTGCCTTTCCCATTCTCTGCTTAGCTAGTGACTCCTTCTCCAACAACGTCTCTCTGACCACCCCCTGGATTAAGGGTCTTTCCTGTGGGCTTCCCGCTATGTGGCCCTTACACCCCATTTTAAGGAAATGACCCAGTTTGTCTGCCTTCCCAACCTAGGTTTAAGCTCCTTAGGTGGAGTCCCCCCATCCCGTGGCAAATACTCAATAACTGTTTGTTTGAACTAAACAGTTTCCCAGCTGGTGCCCAACACCGCCGGCGGCCCAGAGGCCGTGAGGAGACAGAGCGGGAGACCTTCCTAGAGGAAGGCTGAGAAAGCCATCTATCTGCCGCGTTTTTTCCTAACTAAGCGAGCCTTAACTACACCTCTTACCGGCCACCCCGCTTCTCCCCGGCTCAGTGTCTCAGGGAAGGGGCAGGCAGGGAAGAGCAGGCGGCGTCTTCTCTTTGAATCTGTCTTCTTTTCATTTCTATTGCTTTAGTTCGAGTTTGTCCAAACTATTGCAATAGCTTCCTTCCTTCCTTCCTTTCTTCCTTCCTTCCTTCCTTCCTTCCTTCCTTC
>NW_006442103.1:19481165-19487303 GCF_000325575.1 Pteropus alecto
TTTGTTGAGAATTTCCTCATTTCCTTAAAATGGGGTGTAAGGGCCACATAGCGGGAAGCCCACAGGAAAGACCCTTACTCAGCTAGGCACTGGGATGGGCTGTGGTGGTACACCAGTGAATAAAATAAAATCTCTATCTTTATTAAATATATATTCTAAAGAGGGAGCCAGAAAATAAGCAAATATATGTCAGAATTTCTTTAAAGAACCATAAAGGATGGTTGGGGGCAGAGGACTTTTCATATGGGGCGGTCTGGGAAAATCTCTCCAGAATGAAAGGGTGGAGCGAGGCATTTGGCAAACTGGGGGAAGAAGCTTCCAGCAGCTGGGACGGCAGGTACAAAAGCCCAGACATGCAGCTGTGTGTGACGTGTTCCAGGAAGAGCGAGGAGGCCGGCGTGGCCGGCGTGGCCGGGGAGGGGGGAGAGAGGGCAGGGGGCCCCTTGGCTGTGACTCAGACTCTAGCTTTGATTCTCAGCGTGAGGGGCAGCCACAGGCGGACTGAGGACAGTGCGGTGTGGCAGGACAGACGGGGGTGGGGCGGGGTGAGAACTGGTAGCTGGAGGGCGTGCGTGCGTGTGTGTGCGTGCGTGTGCGTGCGCGCGTGTGTATGGACAGTGGGAGGCGATGCTTTCTGAAGGTGGGGATCTAAGCAGATTTGCTTCCCCACGGCCCTCCCTGGTTCCAGTCTCTCTCCTCCTGCTGTCTCCCACCAGACCTGGAGCTCGTCAAGGCAGAGACCATTGTTGAAGTCACCGCTGTATCCTCAGCACTCAGCACTGTGTCTGGCACATACCAAGGGCCCGTTGCTTGAGTGCTTACATAAGTGACTCCTTTACACCGGTTCCAAATTAAATTGCCTAAATAATAGCTCTGATGATATCATTCCTCTAGCCCTTGGGGCTTGCTATTGCCTAGAAATAAAGCCTTTACCCTTTACTATGTCATTGAAAGTCCTCTCTGATTGGCTCCCTGACCTAATTTTCAAGCTCGTCTTCTGCCACGTCCCTGCCGCCGTCGATCTCTCCTGATCTCGCGCTTCGGTCAAAGTGCGCCTGACCTCTGTTCTCCACAGATGCACGATTTCGCCTCCTTATTTTTGCTCCGATGGCGCTCTAAGCCCGAATGAAATGCCTGCCCTGCCCCCACAAATGTCCGTTAAAATCTTACCTACTTCATGGCCTGGTTTAGACGCCGCCTTCTCTAAGAAGCGGCTACGATTCCCTCCTTTCCCCCAGATTATGTTCAGTCCTGTTCCATGCTCTCCTATGTCTCCTCCGGTATCTCATACCACAGTGTCGGGAACAGGGATGGGCGACATGGAGCCCTGGGACTAGATCCTGCACGCTTCACTTGCCAATCTCGTAAACTTGGATAAGTCACCAGGTCTCCTTATCGCTCCAGGAAGAGATGAATACCTGTCCTCCCGACGGAGGCTCCTGAGCACAGGGGAGCACGTCTGCGACATCCCCTAGTTAACGGCATTACTATTATATCACGTCTCGCATTCTGCTCTGCTTAGAGCTATTGGCACGCGAGTCTCTTCCCACCAGACTGAAGAAGACTCTTGGTGGGAACAAGGACACGTCCCTGTATCTTTCCACGCCACAGCGCTTTGTGCCAGGTGCTGGGGAACAATTGTCTGTCTTAAAGGGAATTGCTCCCCGAAGGCCCCTCCCAAGTCCAGGCTCTCTCTTTCCTCTTTCCACAAACAGAAGTGACTATTTCTGTGCTGTTGCGAGCTCTCCAACGCAATGCGGTACTTCCTCCCCTGTACCCACAGACCCCAGGCCTCGCGAGCCCAGACGTCACAGCTCTGGTGGCGGGCCCGGCCTCTTCCACCCCAGGGACTGCGCCTACCTTTGCCAGGATGCCTTGGCGATGCGTCTTGCAGAGATGATGGTGAAAAGCCAGCTCCAGGTTGTACTGCAGCTGTTCTACTTTCCTTTTCTCTTGGAGCCCCGGCCGGCCTGGAGGAGGAGGGGACAGGGACGCAGTGAGAACAAGAAAAAGCGTGGACGTTGACTTCCACCAAAATCGTGGCCCCTTTTGGACGTCTGTGTTGGATGAGGTCTTCTGCCATGTGCGTGCGTGTGTGTGTGTGTGTGTTGGTTTGACCATGGTAAGCTAGGGTGCCGTGGGCTTGGCTAGCCGGGGAGCTAAAAACTGGGGAGAGAGATGAAAAAAGGGATGAGAATGTCCAATTTAAAAAATTTCGAGCTGCCTCCTCCCTGGCACCCTGATGTTTCACATAGCCCATCCGATGCCAGGCACCAGGATTCTGCCACCAGGGCGGGGGGGCGGAGAGATTGGAAGAGAAACTTCTGCCCCCAGGCCAAGGGAGACCTCAGGTAGGAGATGGCCTTTGCGAAGCCACCTAGGCCAGCATCAGGGCTTCTGCAGCTAACTGCAACAGGCAAACCAAACCACCTTTTCGCCCTGCCTCCGTAAAATAGCCAGAAACCATCTTTTGGAACTTGATTTCCAGTTTGAGGAGCATGTTTAGGTCTCTCCTCATTGGCAGAGCCGGAAGACTGACAAGCTTGGTCTGCAAACTCAGGTTGGTTCCTCGACCGACTTCCGCAGGTTCTCCGAATACTTAGCAGTCAGCGGGCCCGGCCCAGCCCAGCCCAGCCCGGCCCAGCCCAGCCCTCCTCGTGGAGTGGGTACGCAGAGTCCTGCCATGACTGACAGTTTTAAATCGAGTTCACGCAGAGCAGTGGTTCTCAGGCTCAGCGGCACGTTATGCTGACTTGTGGGAGGCTGTTGAGAATTCTGGAGCTCTGGCTGCACCCAAGACCAATCACCCCGGAGTCTCTGGTGACCGTTTTCCAAGCTCTGGGGCGCGGCCGTGACGCCGTGGCTCTCGTGGACGTGCCGCAGACCCGCTTCTCTCTGGGCAGTGGCTGACCGTTCGCCCTCCCATCACCCCACTTCTGCGTCCCGCCCCCCTCAGCCTCCTCCGAATCTTCATCACGGCTCATTTTATTTTACAGCGACATCGGGCAGAAAAATTTCTTTAAAGCAATTTCCCAGGGTTAACCACACCCGGAGGTCTAGGCTCTTCAATATCTGCCGTACCCCTTTCAGCCGAATGTCCCTGCCCCAACCAAGCCCAGCGACACTCACTGGCATTGATGAGGACGAGGGCTGTATACAGGGCAATCTCGTCCTCGGAGAGGCGCAGGGCACTCAGGGAGCGGGAGAAGTCAAAGATGGAGCTGATGAGCTCGCCGCAGCCTGGCGGGGTGAGAATGCAAGGGTGAGCAAGGCGGGCGAGGCCAAGGGGCCCGGGGACCTCCGCTGCCGCTGCCGCCGCCGCCTCCGCCTCCGGCGTTCGGAGCAGAGGGCGCCCGGGGGCTCGGGGGCTGTAGATGGGGTCGGCACCTAAGCCCTCTGTCTCATTCCCCGCTGCCCCTCACCCAAGGCTCGGAACAGCTCCACGCCACCGTATTTGCCTTCGAAAAAGACGGTGTGGTTGTCGGCGTTGTAGGCCCGGCACATCCTCACCAGCACCACTTCCATGGCTCCTGGGGGGCAGGGAGAAAAGGTGCAGGCCTCACACGGAGCCAGGCTTGCATCTGTGTCCCCCTTGCTCCCTCGGTGTCCCAGTTCCCTGAGGCCACCTGCCTCGCCGAGCCCCGCCCCTGCCCTCCAGGCAGCCCGCCCACCCTCCCTGGGCACCTGCTTTGAGCAGCACGATCTGGTCATTCTGGCAGAGCTCCATGAAGCCCGAGAGCCTCTTGGCGAACTCCACCACGTACTGGATGGCCTCGGTGAGGCGGCGCGCACAGCGCTCCCACATCTCCCACGTGGACTGCGGGGAGACGGGTCCAGCTGCAGCCGGTTCACCGGGGCACCCGGCGGCCATCCCCGGCCCCTGGGAGCCCGGGCTGACCGACCGCCTGCGGGGCGCAGGTTCTGGACGCCCGCATTCCCGGCACGGGTGCTCCAGCCTACTCTTAGCACACGGGCACACTCGGGGGCAGTTCCCGGCATCGGGTCGCATGCACCGAGCTGGCACCCGAGTGAGCCCTCACGGGGGGCAGGGGGGGTGGATAGAAAACGTCTGAGATGCGGCTTTGCCCTCAGAGCGTTCCCCTCTCATTGAGGTGGCAAGGATGCACTGAGCCCCCCTCTCCCCAAAAGGCCACAGGCCTCGAAGGTCTGAATAACCCGGAGAAGCAGAGTTCAGTGCCGACGGGTGACTGGAGCGTGCGGTGCTGTTGCGGCGTGACAGGCTTGGAGCCCTGCACATCTGCATCTGCCTCTGGCCACAGCACTTTGTCACCCGGAGCCAGTCTGTCAGCGGCCCTGAGCTCAGTTCCCTGGTCCGTTAAACACGGACACATGCGCCAGCCCCGCAGTTCGGTCGCGGGAAGGGTCCAGGACAATCGATGTAAAGCGCTTGGCAGAGAAGGGGTGTTTAACCAAAGGGAAGCTGGACTCTGACAGTTGTTATCATCCGCGGGGGCGGAGGCAGGAGAGGAGGTAGGGTGGAGGCCAGTCCCGCGTCCCCGGGCGGGCGGGGGCTCGGGGAAAGCTCTCACCCATCGCCAGGGTGTAGACCCCCACGCCCACCCCAAAGGGGCATGCGCTGTGTGCGTGGGTGCTGCCCTGCCTCGCCCCGGCCCCCACGCTGTGCGGGTCGCCACCCCTGGGCTCCCGGTGGCTGCGGCAGGTGTCCTTCCTCCCCACGGGCGCCTGGCCTCACCTTCCTCTGGTAGCCCGCCACCTCCTCCCGCGAGAAGAGGTGGGGGCGCTGCCGCAGCAGGTCCTCCAGCCTCAGCTGGCACGTTTCTCGGTAGGACTTGCATACGTTTTGCACCAAGTGCTCTGAGGCGGACGAGAAGGCAGGGCCCCGACTCAGCCGGCCCCGGCCCACCACGCGCAGGTGCAGGGCGCCCCTCTGCTGGGCCGCACCCCGCCCTGCCGCCCCCTCCACCGCCACCCTTCGACTCCCTGGGGCGCATGCCCGGGTGGCCTGGGGTGCCGGCTAGGGCCCCTCTCCTCGAAGCCCTTCCCTGCCTCCCTTACCCCGTCCGTCTCCCCAGCTGCTCACCGATCCCTGTCAGCGAGGCATAGGGCACCTCTGGGGTGCTGTGGATACCGGGGCTGCAGTAGCTGTCCGGGCTCTGCCCTGGCGCCCCCAGCCCAGGATGCCTGGGGGCCTCAAAACGAAGTTCACATCTGTCAGGGGTCAGCTGGCTGCCCAAGCTGTAGGCGCTCGCTCTGCCCTCAGCCTTGCCCCGCTCGGGGCTGTATTCGAGGTGGTACAAGGCCCCGTTGAGCCCGGCCTTGGCCAAGCTGCTGGAGTAGGGGGACCCGGGGCCAGAGCCGGGGGCTCTCAGGAGGCCAGGGGGACAGGCGGAGGCCTCGGGCAGGTCAGGCGAGGCGCCGAGGGGCAGCTGCCCATCTGGGAGCCCCAGGGTGCGGGAGAGGGGGTCCGCCCCTTGCTCCCCTGAGGGAGAGGTCCTGGCCGCCTGCTCCCGTTGTTGCTGCTGCCGCTGCAGCTGCTTCTGCACCTCGGCGTGCAGGCTGTCCCTCTGCTTCTTGGACATGCGGCCAAACTTGACGGCTGAAAGAGGTCAGGGGTCAGGAGTGTTTGAGGCCGGGAGGTCGCAGGGCAGGGCAGAGTCAATAGGCATTCAGATCCTTAAGGGATTAGCTTGCTGCTCCCTGAATAGCGAGTGTGTGTGTGGGGGGTGCACTTGTTCAAGACCCCTCCCCACCCCTCACTCTTTTGCTCCGGGGCTCTGTCTGGCCCAGACACTTCGTCATCCCAGCAAACATGCTTCTAACTGTGGCGGAACTCAAGCAATCGCGTCTGGACCGAGGAGTCTGGATTTCGGGGCTGGGGGTGGTCGAGTAGGGCCCTCAAGCCGCATTGGGGTCACCTCGCCTGTCTAGGAGGGTCGCATTGGGGTCACCTCGCCTGTCTAGGAGGGTCGGAGGAAGAGGAGAGCCGAGAACACAGGTCTCCCTGTGGTCAGGCCTGCAGGCTCCCTGGTGACCTAGATACTCACCACAGCCCAGCCCACTCCGCGCCCGGCCTCTGAACATCCTCTTCTGCTCTTTCCTGCCCTTCCCCCCCACCCAGGTGTCGGGGCACGGCCCCCCGCCCCCCTGCCCCTTGCG
>NW_006442103.1:19487553-19490706 GCF_000325575.1 Pteropus alecto
CCCCTGCGCGCTTCCTTTCACTTTGTTATTTCGGGCACTGAAAAGTGCTGACAGGCTCCTTCTGCTACCTCAGCACCTCCCGCGTCCCCTGCCCTGCCCTGGCTCCCTCTGTGGTGGGGGCCCGAGGGGGTACCAGGAACGGCAGCCCCCCCCTCCGTCAAGGCCTCTCTCTGGGTTGTTCTCAGGCGCCTCTGGTGCCATTCCCAGCACAGTCCCCTGTCTAAGGGCGGGAATGGAATGGGGGGCTGAGGAGGGAGACAGACGGGCAGGGCCTACAGACGTGGGGCTGGGAGCAAATCCGTGGAACCCGGGCCGTTTCTGGGCGGGAAGGGTGCGGAGTGAGGCGCACCCATCCCCAAGAGAAGGAGACGGAGCGTCGGGGACCTTGGGGAAAGGAGGAAGGTTCTAGCAGAGCCTAAGTTGGGGACCGTGACGGGCCCTGATGAGGGCGGCCTGCCCTCTTCCATGACGGACGGTGGGAGAGACAGGGCCTGTCGGAGGGAGGGACGGAGAGCAGGCCCCCAGAAGCATGTTTGTGCCGGCCAAGCCCTGCGCTGCACAGCGGGGGAAGCCGGGGGCCGCCCGCTGGGCCTCACCGTCTCGGGACATGCCCAGCGCCAGGCATTTCTGCAGGCGGCAGTGCTGGCACCGGTTTCGGCTCGTGCGGTCGATGGGGCAGTTCCGCTGCCGGGTGCAGGAGTAGGCCACGTTGCAGTGCTGGCTTCTGCGGAAGAAGCCCTGGGGCGGGCGGGCGGACACCAGGCTGCTGACCCCAGCTCCGTCCCCGTGCCTCCAGCCCCACCGCCAGCTGCGGCCCCGGCTCCCCCAGATCCCACGACAGGTCACTTTTCTTAGCATAATTGCAGTTTGTCCTGCAATCACTTCCCCAGCTCGGGACAAGGGCCCCCTGTGAACAGGGGCCTCCAGCTAAGGCGCTTCCCCCGCCGCCTCGGAAGCCCATCCCTGGGGTCGAAGGCCGCCGAGCCCCTCTCCTCATCTCTAAGCAAATGCGTACGTGTGTGAGCTCACCTTGCACCCCTCACAGGTGATGACCCCGTAGTGGATCCCAGACGACTTGTCCCCACAGATTTTGCAGGGGATCACTTCGATTTGTGCTGGAAGAGAAAGAGCAGGCGGTCAGCCCGGGAGCCTCCTCCGCGTCCGGCCCCGCGGACACGGGTGCGCAGCTGGCCCGCCCCGCTCCAGCTCCCCGTTCCCCTCAAGCGAAGCCCGAACGCTGCTCAGCAAAGGGTCTGTGGAGGCCGTTTTTTTTTTTTTTTTGCTTTGTGGGGCGGCCGGGAGGTGTACCAGCTATGGGGGCACAGAGCGCAGCTGCACTGAGGCCACCTGCTCAGTCAGCCCTTCAAGTTGAAAAGCTCCGGTTGCCTCCCTCTCGCCCGGGACCTCAGAGTCCTCGCTGCTTCGCGACACCTGCTTCCCGCCCAGGGGGCTTCCTCTGGGCCCCCCTCCCCCATCGCGTCTCGGCTCCCCGGGGCGGAGTAGGGGCATGGTGGGGCCCACGGGGCACCAGGCAGGGCCACCTGGGGGCCAGGCAGAGACGCAAGTTATACTCAGCTGGGCCGTGAAGGGTCAGAGAGATGGGGGCCCAGGCCACGGAGTGGGGCCCAGAGAGGGCAGGGAGAAGACCAGGTGGAGCCCAGGGGACAGGAGCTCAACAAGCCAGCTCTGCTGGGAGCCAGGGAGAGGCTCCGACAGGCCCCAGAGCAGAGGGGAGGCGACGGGGTGTGTGGCTCGGCGTGGCGGAGTAAGTCTGTGCACGCGCAGGCTGCCGCGTCCCCCCCATGCCCACGAATCACAAGCGCTGACACTGACTGGGACTCGAGACACTGTCAGCCAACCTTCCCGTCCCTTTGCGGATGGAGGAAGGGGCCCGATGAGGCAGGTGGCGGGCCTGGGGGTCGCACAGCTAGCCTGTCTCAGAGCTGGGTCTATATCCCAGTTCACCCGAGCTTTCCGTTACGCTGTTCTGTGTGCGTGGCTTTGGGGGTGCACATGTCAGTGGGCACGTGTGTGCACGCGCATGTGTGTAAACACACGAAAGGGACATGTGACCTGCGACTGTTCGAGCCAGCGGGCACACGCGTGTGTGTGTGTGTGTGTGTGTGTGTGAGCATGTGTAAAAGGGACATGCGACCTGCGACTGTTCGAGCCAGCGTGCACACGCGTGTGTGTGTGTGTGTGTGTGAGCATGTGTTCACGGGTGCCCTCCCGTCCCTCAAGGCCATCGTGCGCTGTGCCTGTCGCCCCCACGGTGGTTGGCTGCCGGCCCCAGGCTCATCTCCTCTACTTGGCCCTGACCCTGCCAGTGCCCACAGCGCTGCTGAGTTTTAGGGACCAGAGCCGGCCTTCCCCCAGCCCGTCCGAGCAGGGGAGCTGAGCAGAGTTAGGGTCTCTGCCGCTTCAGGGGCTTTCGTCACTGCCAAGGGTACGTGGGTCTCTTCTCTGCCACCGCTGACCTGCCGCCGCCCCTCTGAGGGGGGAGGCCTGAGGCGGCACGGGCCAGAAAACTGGTCTAGGACTGAGTTTTCTAGAACCTCTTCTCTCCGACACGGATCTTCCCCACAAGCTCGCTTGGGCCCAGGCCTGGACCCGGGTCCCACGTAGGGCCTGCCGATGTGAGCTGGGGGGTGACTGTGGCTTGCTCACTGCTCCCTGAACTACTGTTTATATCGCTCTCGATCCATCGTCCCCTCAGGCCAGCCTTGAGCTGAGTAGGAGTAAGCGGCTGCCTCCTCAAGGGGGACAGGGCGCCTGGGTGTCTTCCACCCTCCATTAGAACACGACCCCCCGCACCCCAGCCCCATCTGCCTGCCCAACACCCGCACGGCGAGCCGTGACCCTCCAGGACAGATGGAAAGGGAGCCTTCCAGATTCTTTCTCCTACGTGCAAGAGCAGATTGGGATGATGGAGGGGGGATAGGGGGCCTGGAAGAGGGGCAGCCAGTGTGGGGGGTATGGGGGGCCTGGAAGAGGGGCAGCCAGTGTGGGGGGATGGGGGGCCTGGAAGAGGGGCAGCCAGTGTGGGGGCACCTGCACTTCAGGGCACTTAGATTCCCGAGTCCTCGGTCCCCTTGTCCGTCGAGTCAGGATAGAAAGCACGTGGCCTGTCCACGGGATGGCTGTGGGTAGGAC
>NW_006442103.1:19492289-19494859 GCF_000325575.1 Pteropus alecto
AGATGCTGTCTCCTACGTGCAAGAGCAGATTGGGATGATGGAGGGGGGATAGGGGGCCTGGAAGAGGGGCAGCCAGTGTGGGGGGTATGGGGGGCCTGGAAGAGGGGCAGCCAGTGTGGGGGGATGGGGGGCCTGGAAGAGGGGCAGCCAGTGTGGGGGGATGGGGGGCCTGGAAGAGGGGCAGCCAGTGTGGGGGCACCTGCACTTCAGGGCACTTAGATTCCCGAGTCCTCGGTCCCCTTGTCCGTCGAGTCAGGATAGAAAGCACGTGGCCTGTCCACGGGATGGCTGTGGGTAGGACGGCCGCGCGGTGTCCCCCGTGGAGAGAGCCGTGCTGGAGGCGAGGCCCTGTGCGTGCGACTTACTGCCGGCCCCCCGCACCCCGTCCCCCCAGCCCTGCGGCGCCCCTGTCCTCGGTGGCCCTAAACCCGACGGGGGAGAGACCAACGTGGATCACCCAAAAAAGCAAGCGGGGTGTGGGTGGAGGGAGGGGCGAGAGGTTAGGCCAAGCCACAGTGAGAACTCAGGCTGCAGCCCGGCCGTGAACCGGCCGTGAACCGCAGCCCTCCCTGCCTGTTCCCTTCTCCCGGGGCTGCATCCGTGTGCGTGTGTGTGTGCGCCGACCACACGGCTGACCCAGACACCTCTCCCTGCCCCACGCCTGGCCCGCTGCTGGTCCTGGCCCCAGGAACCTCACAACGGTGTCACCAAGACCTCGCCCTTCTCGTGGGACGATGTGGCCAGCCACAGGCCTCCTTCACAAATAGCAGGTTTGGGGGATGTCAGGGTTTGGACCCCCCCAGCCGCAAGGCCAGCCACTCCCCCACGTCCCCAACCATAGTCCAAGACAGAGGTGCCCACTGAGACAGGCACAGAGTCGGAGGGTCCAAGCTAGAGGACCACATCAACAGACACTTAGACCCAGAGACGGACCGAGAGCCACAGAAACCCCCCGCGCCCCCCCAGATCCTGGCCCGGCCCAGACCCTGGACCTGTCGGCACCTTCGGGCCCTTTCGTCCTGTTCCTCCGTCCTTCCCCTGTCACCTGTGTCTCCTTCGAGGCTCTCTACCCGAAACCTCAGAGAGAAAGTCGCGGGGCACATGAGTGCGACTGTGGAGGAGGGGAGCGGGGTACGGGAAGGGGACTGGCAGAGGTGGCGGTGTGGGGAGCAGGAGCTCACCCTCTGAACCCAGCCCTGAGCCGCGGGTGCTGGGAAGCCAGATTGGGGAGGGGGGAGCTGAGTAATCCTGTGATTACTCAAACTGTGGCCCGGGAGCCTGGCCTGCCAGGAACTTACCATCTGAGGGCCTGCCGGTGCCAGGAACTAGAACCCAGCAAAGGTCAGGGACCTCTGGGCCAAACCTGCGGCACAGCTCCAGCAGCAGCCCGCCCTGCCCAGCCCGCTGCTGCGGGAAGACGCGTGTCTCCCCAGCACCCTCTCCCAGGGAGAGAAATGCCCACCTGTGCTCTCCCTCCCCAAGTCCCTTGGCGGCGTCTGCACGAGAGAGATGCTTGGGGATCTGCGCACTCAAGCTCGGGAGGTCTGAGGGGCCCGGATTCGGCACTGGGACAAGCTCCTGCCTGGTGCCCAAGCTGGCTGGGCCTCAGCCCGCACTTCCAAGTAGCGGGAATTCCCTCCCTTCCCGCTTCTGTGCCAGGCCGCTCCCACGGGCACGAGGGTGGGTTGGGCGGCCTCTTCCCCAGCCCATCCTGGTACCTTCTGCACCACCCAGTGGGACCTCTAAACACGTGGTTCTGACGTGGTTCTAGGAAAAGAGGATGCATCTCTCCCGGATCACTTCGGGCCTCATAGGGTCACCAGGGAGCTTCCCATGGGCACACCTCACGTGGGGAATGCGTAGACAGGTGGAGACGGGAGAGCCCGCGCCCCCTGCCCCCCAGCCTCCTCTGACCTCACCCTTCCCACAGCTGCGAGAGTCCCTGACAGCGGTCTTCTCTTCCACTGCACCCGGAGCTGGCCCCGTGCCACCCTGGGCCTTGTCCAGGTGCCCTATGCCACAGAGAGGAAGTGGTGGGCGTGCAGTGGGGGCTGCAACCCCCGGGGATCTCTCTGCTCAAACCCCGCAGCCCCCCCATCCCCCGGGCCTGGTGGAGACGGGGTGCAGGCAGAGCGCCCTGGGGCCATCTCCTCCTGGCGCTCCGTCCGTCTGGAGCTGGGCCTGTCCTCTCTCTCTCTCTCTCTCTCCTTCTCCGGTGGACATTGATCAAGGAGGAACAATAAGGGTGGGAGTAGATGTTGGCTGAATTCTAACTCTGTGCCAGGTTTTGTACATGTTTTTCATCGAATGATGGCAACTGCTTGTATTGTCCCCATTTTACAGATGAGAAAACAGGGTCCGGGAGAGAGCCGATGGCGTAACTGAGGCTACGCAGCCAGAAGTGGCAGATGTGTCTCCAACCTGAGGCCCAGAGTCCTCAACCATTCAGCTCTACACCCTGTAAGGATGAGCCGATCAAGTGCACTACCACAGGGGACAAGGTTGCTTACCTGCTGTGGGGGTGCAGGGGGCGGGGGACGGGGGGAGTGTGAAGTGAGGGGGGTTGGCTA
>NW_006442103.1:19495104-19504194 GCF_000325575.1 Pteropus alecto
TGGACCCCCTCCCCCCGCCCCCCCCAACACAGCCAAGATGCTCAGTCCCTCTCCCCGCAGAGACCACAGCTCTGGCCAGGGGTCCCCTGTGTGCCCCAGCCTGTCCCCAGCCTCCCTCCTTTCCCAGCTCTCCGTTCCCGCAGCTTCTGCAAAGCTGGAAACCACGGCGGTGGGTGCTGCTGCAGCGCTGGGTGGGGGCCGAGGGGGGAGGCAGTGCTACCTGGTGAGCTCGCCTCCCAGCCCGTGGCGAGAACTTTCTGCTGATCCGCCAGATCCCAGGGCTGAGAAAGTAGTGAAGCTAAAGCTCAGGTGGGCGACGGAGAGTCTGGGGTTTTGAGAAGCCACCGAAGACAGCCAGCCACCCGAAACCCCCCCGTGTCTCCCCCGCCACCCCCGCAGTCTGGGACAGGAGGAAAGAGGGGAAACAAAAGAATCGGGTGAAAACAACCCGCGAATGGGGGAGGGGTGAATCACCAGGAGGAAGCTCTGGGGAGTGGGGGCCCCGGCGGCCCCACGGGCCCCCTTCCCTGCCTCCAGGAGGCCCAGGGCCCGACGGCCGCTGGCCCAGGCCCCGGGGCCCTGCCCCATTGCCACCTCTCCCCCCCTACCCCCCCCGGAACAGACATCTCCACCTCTGGAGCCCGGCCTGCCAGGGAAGCAGCTGGGTCGCAGCAGCAGGTGGAGTGGACTGGCCACCGAGGACGGGAGGGGACCCCGGGGCAGCCATCCTTAGAGAGCTGGCAGGGGAAAGTCCCCGTCCCCTGTGTGAGTCAGGGCACAGAGGCAGGGCAGGGGGAGGGAGCCCCTGGAAGGGTGGCAACACCACACCACGACACCGGGGTGTCGGCTGCGTCACCTCTCCTGCTGGGAATGGGGACAGAGGGAAAGGGACGGGTGTGAGAGTGGTGGGAGGGAGGACGGGCCCTTTGCCGAGTCCTCAGCCAGCCCGTGGCGCCCTGGGGACTTGACTTCTCTCTGGCCCCCGGCTCCTCCTCAGCATCGGGCACAGCAGAGACAGGCCGGCGACCTGGCCTTCCTCCTCCCCCGTCCCCGTCCCGGGCCAGGCCTCACGCCAAGGCTTTCTGCCTCTCGGCTCCACGCCGGCTGCTGGCCGCGGCCTCAGACGGGGACGACTGGGCCACCCGCCCCCTGGCTGGCTCATGCGTGGACGCTTCCTCTCTGCTTAGCAGCGGCCGCCATGGCAGGGAGCCTGTGCCATCCTCCCAGAACCTCCGCGAAAGCCGTGCCTCCCGCACCGCCTTCGCGGCCCCAGGCGCTCGGCGTCTCCCCCCGTCCGCCGGCCCGTCCACCTTCTCCGCTCGGTCTCTGGCTTCTCATCACGAGCTCTGGCTCTCCTGCTATGTCTCCCCTTATCTGCATCGGGACATCACTCTTCCCTGCGTGTTTCACAAACCTCTGTCCTCCGAGCGGGGCCTCGGTATCCCTCCTCAGTCCCAAGCCCTCAGTGCTCTGACCCGTCCCAGCTGTGGTCAGAGGGCAAGGTGGTGGCTGGCACTCATGGGTGGGGGGCGGTCCGAGGAGTCGGGGCTATGGGATACCCAGAGATGTCCGAGTGAGACGGACCCCTGGCACCGAGCCCAGGTTGCAGGAGACCCCGCTCCTTCCCAGCAGCCTGGATGGAGCTGTGGGCGGACATGACGTAGAGTCGCCCAAGACCCCAGTCGCCCGGTCCTGCCCGTCTGCCAGGCTCTGACGCCCACCCAGGCATCGCTTCCCGGGGCGGACTTGCTGATTTGGGACGACGGGTGTGTTCACCTTTGCTGCTAATAGGAAGAGGCTGGAAGGGAAGCCGAGGCCGCAGGGGCCCTGCCCCCTGCCGGAGCTTTTGGCTCTCCTGGCCCCGCCCGATTCACCCCACCCCAGGCCACTGCGCCCCGGAGACCCCATCCCAAGCCTGGACGTGTGGCTGCTCCCTTTCCTTTCCACCCCGCCCCCCGGGAAAGCCTAGTGCCCTTCCCCACCTTTGGGGGTGCCTAGGGCAGGGACCGGGGCTCTCCCCTTTGTCCCGGGCCCTCGGAACTGGGGGCTTCTCCCAAGTTGCTTTTGTTTTTAAACCCAGCTCCCTCGTCTCGCAGATAAGAAGACCATGGCCCAGTGACCTGCTGAGGACTGTAGTAGAGCTAGTCAGTGACAGAGGTGCCTCCAGAACCTGGTCTTTGGACTTGCAGCCCGTGGATCTTTCTAGCACCCAAGAGGGGCCTCCCTTCTGTGTCCTGTGGGAAGACCCCAGGTTGAGGCTGGGGCCCGGGGCTCTGAGAGGCTCTCCAGCTCCCTTATGTGAACGTGGGGAGTGGCAGATTCGCCCAGCCTTGCTCCGCTGGAAAGCACGGGGACCCCGCGCATCTGCCCACCGGCTGTCAGCCCACGGATCCCAGCCAGAAAGAGGGTGAAGCTGAGAGCTTCCTGCTCTCATCGCCACTGCCTGATCTCATCACGCGGGTGACTGAACCTGGGGACACACACGCGCGCGCGCGCACACATGCACGGCACCCTGGGTGGCTCCGAGGCCCCAAGGCTTGGCTTCTGGCCCCCGCTGCCTGCTGTCCTCGCTCAGTCCTCACTGTCCTGCTGCTCGGGCCCAGCAGCTGGTCTGGCCTCCTGTTCCACCCTACTCACAGGCAGGTCAGAGGCACAGGGGGCGACCCTACGGTGGGACCCAGGAGAGAGAGTTGGGGCCACCTGGCAATCACCAACCTCCCTCTGCTACAGCTGTGTGCTCTGAGGCGACGCGCTCAGCCTCTCTGCTTGTCAGAGGGGGCAGGGCTCCTCGGATGCTCCTGGAGACCCTTCCCGGGACTTGGGACAGAGCGGCCTCTTTACTGTCGCTGCTCCCAGGGCACTGCCTGGGGGCTGGACTCCCCAGCTACTCCACCCATCTGCCAACAGACCTTGGCCTTGGCCAGGACACACCCGGCCAGGGAAGAGCACCCAGCTTTGCTCACTCTATTCCCTAGAACCTCTCCCCTTCCAGGGGCCCAGGGGGGACGGCGAGACCCAGGCTTCCCTCCACTTCCAGGTGGCCCCGTTCACTTACTTCTCATGGCTGAGCCGTGGGCTTTCCCCGCTGCCTCGGCTCCCTGTCCTTCTTGGAGGGGGTCCAGAGATGGGGCGCAGCTGGCAGCAGGGTTGGGGCGAGGCCTTTCAGCAGAGCCTCAGACTGACGCTCTGCACCCAGCTCTCCCCCAATGCTTCTGGGCAGGGGGGGTTTAAGCTCGCACCACACAGGTGGCCCAGTGACAACCCCCCACTCCACCACCCCCCACCCCTTCTGGGGCGTAGTGGGAAGGATGACAGGCGCCCCACGTGGCCAGTCTGGGCCTGGGGCAGGGTGTGAGGGGCGGGGCCGCCAATCACAGGGGGCGGTGGAAAATTCCAAAACCACATGCGACAGCCACGGGCGCTCAAAGCCGCTTCCACCTGACGGGCGGCTCTGGCTGAGGAGCCAGAGGGGAGCTCACAGGAGCCGGGCCAGTGTCCCCCTCCCCCCCGAGGACCCCTGGGACTGACCCTCTTTGCCAGGTGACTCCAGGGCCAGGGATGTTTCTAGAGGTAAGTCGCAGGATGTCGGCCCGGGGCGGTGGCATGTGCCATTGGAGACCCCGTGGACTGGCAAGGGCCATGCCCAGCGAGGCGCAGTCTGGGAGGCCACCCCAGCGCCCGCCACACCCCCCCTCCCTCCGCCCTGCGGACACAGTGGAGGCCCTGGGCTAGGGAACACATGGCAGCTGTAGCAGTGACAACGGGGACAAATGCCACCATTTGCAGAAGGGGGTCAGGCCATCCAGAGTGTCCTCAGGAGCAAAAGTGCTGAACCTAGACGGCAGCTCTGTGGCCGAGGACGCCGATGCCAGCTCCGAGGCAGCCATGGTGCTTAACGTTTCATGCGGATGGCCTAAGCCTCACAAAATGCTTTATGAGGTAGGTACCCTTAGCCCCCCTCAGCGATGGGGAAAGCCAGACGCAGAGTAACTGGGCTAAGAAACGTGCCCGAGGTCACACAGCCGTGAGTGGTGGAGTCAGGATTCGACCTCAGGCAGTTCGGCCCTAGATCCCTTTGAGGAGCGGGAAGGGTTCTCTGGTCCAAGTCTGCCCTCGAGAGCATCTCGGCCTGGGCGGGCTCCTGGTCTCTGAGCGTCTCTATATTTTCCCGGCCTGGGGGGTCCTTCTGAGGGACCAATCAATTTCAGAGGCACTTTCAGCCTCATCTCTGCTCTGCGGGGAGCCTGGGTCAGGCCCCCTCCTGATCTGGGGGGTCCCTCCCCAGTTCCTTTCTCCTTGGGGTTGTCTCTGTTCGGAGCGTCTGTCAGGGCTCGGGGGAGGCTCTGACCTCTCCTGGCTTCACTGGGAAAACCTCCAGGGTCCCTGATCTGCCTGGACTGCAGCAGCTCCTCCGCCTGGTCCAGGCCTTTCCCCGCCAGGCTTCCTCGACTCCCGGGAGCTGGGCCGTGGCGCGGGGCAGGGGCTGCCAGCCTGGGTCCTCGGGAGACACGCGGAGGGCCTGGGTGGGGGTGGGGAAGGGCGTCGGGAGGTGTGGCCCTGGACCAGGTCTCTGCGGTGAGGGGTTAAAGGGTAGGAAGAGAGTTCAGCCTCTTCCAGTTCCAGCTGCTCCGAAAGTCCCCCTTCACCCCCCACCCACATAGTGTCCCCCGCGCCCTTCCCCCAGCTCACGCGTCACACTCCTTGACCCGCTTTCCTCCCAGGGGCCTGCTCAGCATTTCCGTGGGGCCCTGCGGCTAGGGGCAGGCTAGACGCAATCAGGATTGTGCTGAGCAGAGCAAGCCCCCACCCTGAGGGCAGCATCCTGGATGGCCCCCCAGCCCCTGTCCGCCCCGTGCAGGGAGGGGGAGACGCTGCTGCCCGCCGTGCGTCCTCTGCCCCCCACGGCAAGGCTCCAGGCAATGTGGGGGCAGGAGGGTGGCGGGGAGCTCTCAGGAGGAACCGGCAGGCCCCGCCTCCGGACCCCTGCCACGGAGGCCTTCCCCTGTGTGCGGGGACTACGAGAGGACTTTCGGCTCTGGGGCTGAGGTGGGGTGCTGCGCTTCTGGGGGAGCAGCCTCTCCCACAAACCAAGAGGGCAGACCCGAGGTGCCGAGAGGCCCTATGGAGGGTGCCGACTCACTAGTGTCCACTGGGAAGTCCTTCCCGAGCCCTGCCCCGTCGTCCTTGCACACTGTGGCTCAGTCTTCCGGGGCCCCTCGACCCAGGCTGTCCCTGTCCATCGCGTCCCCTGCAGCAGCCATGAAGGCGCTCCCCGCTCTCAGCCCTGCAGGGCCTGGCCCCAGGCTCAGCTCGTTCACACCTCGGAGTGTTAACCACACAGATGAACACCAAACCTGGCTCCGGGGCCACAAAGTGCGCGGTGCAGGCCGCCCTGCCGCCCCCGGCTTCTCATGGCCCCTGCTCCGCGCCCCCCCCAGGGACCGGGCTCTGGTGCCGCTGTCCAGCACCTCGGCCGCCTTGTCCCGTTGCTCTGCCGTGTTCCCTCGCGCTCCAGGCTGCTCCCTCACCCCCTCCCACTGCCCGACCTCGAGGCCTCTCCACCCCTCCCCCTCCTCTCGCCGCCCCACCTCGTGGGTTTCCACGGCTCCATCTCTCTGCAGGCCACCTCCCCCGGCCCCCCGCCTCTGCCCAGCTCTTCCAGCTCTGTGCACCGCGTGCCACGAGCCTCCCCCAGCCCTTGCTGGGCCCTGCATCTTTGCTCCACACCCAGCCACAGCTCTCACCCCCGAGCTCTACTCACAGCTGCGGGGCTTCTTCGCAGTCAGTGGCTCTGGAGAGAGAAGAGAGGGCGTCAGGGCCAACAGCTGAAGACCCTGGAGGACCGAGAGAGACGGCCCTGCTCGCAGGCCCCGTCCCTTCCCCGTGGAGCCCGGCTTCGGGGGACGAGGTGGGGCCTCTCCTTCCTTCTCTGCCCTTCAGTCACCCCGCTCCTCGTCCAGCCCCTCAGAAGCACCAGGCCCCTCGCGACTTCCAGATTGCCCGTATTTCTCCCGCCTGGAATGTTCCTCCCTCACTCCCTCTCCTCATCCCTCCAGTTTCGGATCCGTCTCCTCCTCCTCCTCGGAGAGGCTGTGCCTGACTCCTCCGTGCTCTGGTGCCGACACACCAGGCGCCCGCCCTCGCTGCGTCTCCTGCCTGCTGGGATGGTGTCGTGACCAGTGAAACGGGGCTGTCCCGCTAGCCGGTGAGCCCCCCGAGGCAGGGCCGGAGTCCATCTTGAACTGCCAGAACCTCCCGTAGTCCCGCCTGCTACAGGTGACCCGTGAATATGCTGCCAGCAGAGCGAAGCCTCTCGGTTGCTTACATGTGCCTCAGAGCACCTGGGAACCTGGGCGTGGGGGCTGAGGGCAGGGTGTTGAGGACGTTTGGAGGGACAGGGAGCGCCCGGCCCGCTGTATGGCGCCGGGCAGTAGGGAGCAGGCGGGTTGCTGTGGGGGGCCCTCGGGGAGGCACAGAGCTCCAGAGGGGCGCTGCCGATGGGGGACCCTTAGCTAGAGCACCATTGGGGCGTCGTCCGCTCGTGTGCTCAGCATTCACTCAACACCCACCCGGGGAGCCCCTGGAGAGGCCCCCCCGCCAGGCCTTGGTCCATTTCCTCCACCCACACAGCGGGTCCCCCCGGGGACAGGGCCAGAGAAGGGCGCAGCCCTGCCTCAGGCCCCCTGGAGCAGAGCTTCCCTAACCTCTGCCTTGGTCTTGTTTTCCTTCTGTCGGCCAGTCCTGGCCACCCCCACCCCACACTGCCCGCTTCCCCGGGATGCTCCCCACCGGCAGGCACCTCCACTGGGCTGCGCAGGGCGAGTGGGCTCCCAGGCCTGGGCTCTGCTGGGTGGGGTGCGGGGAGGGCAGCCCGGAGAGGGCGTGGCCCCATCGGGCACCTCCCGCCTCCCTGCTGATCCTGCCCGGCCCCACCCCGCTTCCTCCCTGACGTGGCACCGGCTCTCTGGCCTCCAGCCTTGCACCTCAGAGCAGTCCTGATATGGGGGTGCCCCCCTTGTGCCTGGCGGTGCATCCTGAGCCTGGGTGCTCACAGCTGACCAAGCCTGTGGCTGTGGGGTCTGCTCTGAGGGCGTCTCTAAGGGCTGCCCGATGCTCTGTGCCCCGCCGGCCTGGGCTGGGCACCCCACATTCTCTGCAATGAAACCTCTGGGCCAGTGGGAGAAAGGTGACCAGTAGTGGGCATGGGCAGCTTGCTAAATCCCCCCACCTTCGTCTGTCATCCTTGAAGGCAGGACGGCTTCCTTTATTGGCGAAGGAGTGGAAAGTAGAGTGGCCAGCCTTCCGGCCGCTGCGGCCGGGGGTCCCAGCCGGCTCCGCTGCCTCAGGGAGCTCAGTGCGGCAGCGTCTGCGCCTCGTCCCACGGGCACTGACCCTTCCCTGGGCCTGGCGCCCCCGCCTGTGCGCTTCTCGCCTCCCCCACCCCACCTGCCTCCTCCGCTCACTCTCTCACCTTCCCCTCCACTATTTCCTGTTTCTCCCCTTTCCTGCTTCCCCTCCTCTTACGCCCCCAGCTCCTCCTCCCCTTGTCTCCTTCAGTTTCCATCAAGACCCGTCCCGTCTCACCCCTCCGTGTTCCCCTGCCAATCTATCCGCCACCTCCCCGCCCGGCTTCGTGGCCAGTCCCATCTGTTCCTCTCCTGAACCTCCTGGCAGCCCCTTCCACCTGCCTGCAGGGCCGTAGGGCCTCTTACCCTGCGAGGCTCGGGGGTGTCTCTGTGGGGACCTGTCCATGGGCAACTCCCCGAGTGCCGTCCTTGCTGCCTCGGCTGCCCAGGAGGGCAGGGAGCAGGGCCCAGGGGAGGGCGGGGGCGGAGGGAGGGAGCACCTGGTCTGTCAGCGGGCAGGGGAAAGGAGTGGCTGGCAGAGCGTCCTGGCACGGGGAGGGGACAAGGGCAGGGGACAAGGGGAGAGGACAAAGGGAGAGGCCGGAGGAATAGAGTTTGGGGCCTTGAGACAAATCAGAACAGGCAGAGGGAAGGGGACTAGCCTCGGTGATCGCCCGCCTCGTGCCGAGCCCTTTGCCAGGCACTCTCTGTAAATCCGGGACTTTCTTCCAGTCTCACGAAAGCCACCGTGAGCAAGCATAGCTGTCCCAGGTGCACCCCTGAGCCGAGGGATGCGCGGAGACGTGATCGGCTTACCCGCGTGCGGACCTGCACGAGGACCCGGAGGGGTCGAGCTGTGATTTGAACCCAGGTCTTTGTGGCTTCAGAATCATGTGCTTTCTCCCTGACGGGGGACAAGGGCCAGGGAGATGGGGAGGGAGAGGTGTGGGAGGGATGCTTATTTGGAGGGTCGGGGGCATTGTGCCTCTTCTCCAGAATGAGGTCAGACATCCCAGTGGTTCCTCGGTTCCTCGCAGCCTCGGCCTGCTTGGCCCCTGCCCCTCGCTGCCTTTACCTAGCGTCCCCGACTCCTGTGCCTCCACATCCTCCCGTCGGTGGAGGGGTACAGGGGTCAGGCCCGGAGGAGGGTGTGGGGGCAGAGGAGCAAGGGAGGGGAGGGGGGAGGAAGGGGCGGATGCTGCACGCCCCCGGCTGGGGGAAGGAGGCCCCCAGGTGGAGTGCGCCCACGCGGGTCCTGCACGGGGGACGCGCTCCGTGGAGGGCACGGCTGTGCCACGAGGCTTCTGCAGGTCCTGGATGCCACTTCTCTCCTGCGCGGCCTGGGCCCAGAGTTTGATTAGCTGGGCCTGGCTCTCCTGGTTACCCAACAGGCCAGCTGGCCGGGGGCCAGGCTGCAGTGGGGAGGCTCCCTGGCACCTCCCCCCTGCACCCGTCCCTCCCAGCTGGTAAACAGCAGCGCAGAAGCCGGCCACGCCACAGCCTCGTGACTCGCGCCCCCCCACCTGGCGCACGTGGCCCCTGGCATGGAGAGGCCAGGCAGCTGTCCCCTCCCTCTACCGCCTCCCTATCCACTCCTGCCCCACCTGGAGCGCAGCACCCTGCTGCCATGAGCGACTCCCCCCACCCCCGCCCCAGTTCCTGGGCAGCTCCCAGAGTCTCCAAGGCTGCAGCTCGAGGGACAAAGGTCAGAAGCAGAGGAGGACTTTTCGCGTCTCCAGATGAG
>NW_006442103.1:19504249-19508409 GCF_000325575.1 Pteropus alecto
TGGTCAGCCCCGTGTCCTTGCGGTAAAGGCGTGGCCCGTGCGGCTGTGTGCCGTTCGCTGGGCGGGCTCGGAGAAAGGAGCAAAGCCCTCCGAACCCTCCGAAACAGCACGCCACCCAGCGCCCTCCAGCGGACGAGAGGGGCCAGCAAGACGCAGGGGGCCAGACGGACCAGCGCGGGGGGAGCTGGGTCCCTGCCGGCCTGCTCTCCTTTCCGTCCGTCCGGCGACGGCGACGGCGACGGCTCCCTTCCACTCTGGCTCTCCCTGCAGCCTCTCCCACTTCTGTCCCCTCCTGCTCTGCCCTCTGATCTCGTCTCCTCTTTAAGCCCCTCTCCCTCGGTGACTCTGGCTTCCCAGACCCCTCCTGGCCTCCCAGTCGTGGGCACAGAACGAAGCCCTGCAGAGGGCCTGGGCATGGGCTCTTGGCCCTGGCACCATGCCGGGCGGCCTTCCTGCCCCAGACACCACAGGTACGGCTGCCTCTCCCAGCTGAGCCACTTCGTGCCACTGTGTGGGATGCGGAGGGAGTGACGGGGAGGGCGGCAGGGGCTTGGAAGACAAGGTCCTGGCCTCTGGGCCTATGTGAGTCACATGCTTCTTAGACATTCTCAGGTCTCTAGCCCTTCTCTGCCCTGAGCATCGATGGCTGCGGTCCTTCCTTCCCGGGGCGAGGGGGTACCTCGGTCATCCCTCCAGGAAGAATGCTGACCCTTCCTCCCTCCCGCTCCAACGCAGCCTCTTTTCTGGACGGATCGGTCCTTTCAAAGCGGGCCAGGGGTTATTTCCTCCTGAAACGCGTACCTGTATTTTTGCGCAAGGTGGAGGCTGATAGGGATCAAGAGAATCATTTCACCCCCACGTGCCCAGGTTCCCTTATCAAGCCGGGCATCTCGAGGCAGGGGCAAGCAGCCTGGAGGGCGTGGAGGGCGGCAGTAGTGGCTTGGAACTGGGGAGCAGCCACCAACTTCTCTTTCTCCTCCTCCCCACCCCCCAAACCACAGAAACCACTTAAAGCTCAGTGCAAACCTGCCCTGCCAGCGAGGGCCCGGCTGTTAAGGGTGGAGAGTGTGTGGGCCTGGGGCGGCCCGCAAGCCTCTCGCTGCCCCGGCCCCATCTTCCGAGGGCCGCCCCTCTGAAAAAGCCTGATCCAGTGATTAGGGACCATCTTTCTTTGGGTCTCTGGGGAGACCTCGACCCAGTGCAGGGACTCAGCGAGAGGGCTGTACCCCTCCCTCCCTCCCGCCCTCATCCATTAAAAAGAGGCCAACCCAGTCTCTATAAACAGCTATAGATCTTACAGGCTCCACCCCTCCCCCTTCCCGTCACAAAGGCCACTGTGGGTGGAGGGAACAGCTGGAGTTTGACCCCAGCTCCGGGCCCTGAACTTTCCACAGTGACCCTGCCTGTTCCACTGCTCTATCTGTCAATTAACATTTGTGGTCACTTAGGCTTGGACAGGGCGAGGAGGATGGAAAAGCAGGAGCTCTGAGTCTGGCAGCCAAAAGGCTTGGGTGAGAACGTGGCCTGCCATGTTGAGTTCCATCCCCGCAGCAGTGAAAAGGGGCCGCTGCCCGTGTTCGTGAGCAGCTCGGCGGCCCCAGTGGTCTGCACACGGAGGGGTTCTTGGGGGCCCATGTGCTCCAGGGCATGTTTCTGTGGCTTTAGCCAGCCAGAAAGTCCCTCCAGGGACACTGTGGCCTCCATTACAGGGGAACAGTCCACAGCCGTGACCACCGAGTGAACGGCTCCTGCGCGGAGTGGACGTCAACCCCGCCTCATAGCCTCCTCTGAGCAGCAGGGTGCAGTGGGGGCGGGGGGGGGCGGTCTGCGTGGAGCCACAGTCCTAAACTTTCCCTGAAGCTAGGGGATCCCCAGTGACACTTCACTTCCTGATCAGGCTCCCAGGTAAAATGGGGACACACCGACCTCGGTGTGACAATTAACTGAGTAGCACAGGTAAAGCACGGGCCCCGGCATCAAGGACTTGATCAGAAAAACGTGTTTCGGGGTTCCCTCCTCTCTCCAGGGCTGTGATCTTCCCTTCCCCTTATCTGGCCCCCCGTCCCACGTGCCTTTCCTGCCTTATTTTTCTAACGCGTCACCCAGTAACACCATTTACGTCGCGCTCGTTCATTTTGTAACGTGTCCGATCCCCACATCTGATCCAATCACTCTTGCATCTGATGCCCCCCGCTCCCCGCTGGCCCGACACATGTGTGGACAAAGGTTAGATGACGGCAACGTTTCTTTCCAGCTATTTTCAAACGGGCCTGAGACCCGGTCGCTTGCGAAAGGTCGTCACGGGAGGATCTGGGGCTGAAGCAGAGGGCAGCACGAAGGACAGAGCCAGACTGAGGGGCGGCCTTCGCGGTCTGAACCGGGAGGAGCACCATCGTCCTAGAGAAGGAGGACACCCCTTTCAGAGTGGCCTGGTGGGGAGGCGGCAGCTGGTACTTAAGGACATTATAATGAGGTGATGAAGAGTCCAGACTCTCCGGGGGTCGACTCCTGGTTCTCCTTGCTAGGTGAGTAAAGTCCAAGGTCACGCCGATAATCATAGTACTTAACCCTCATGGGAGTTGCTGGGAGGAATAAAGGACTCGACAGGTCGTTGGAACATTAGTTCATTGCCTGGCGATAATCGGTTAGCTGTGGGCACTTGTTATTATTCAGTCAATGCTACCACCTGGTGGACATCTGGCAGAAGAGGTTTCCTGGGCGGTGCCGGGTGGCCCAGGGCAGGGGGCCGGGGAGAAAGAACTGGGGAGCGATCTGAGTGTGTGCCGTCACCCCGCACAAACCGAGGTTTCCAGCAGGCTCAACCCTGGTTCAGGGAAGCGTGGAAAATGAGAAAAGGCCCGGGGAGAGGGCGGAGGAAGACGCGATGGGCCGATGGGCCGGTCCCTCCCTCCCTCCCTCCTGCCCTCCTCCAAGCCTGGCCCAAGCCAAGAGGAACCAGCTTCAGGGAAGGTGGAGAGACAGAGAAGAAGGTCACCGCTGACGTCAGGGACATGCGTGTAGGAGGCGAACACGCTCTGACCTACATTTATCCATCTTCCACACCCTCTCCCTACTCCTGGGGCACACTTTTCTGGATGGTCCCCAGCTCCCACACTCAGGCAGGACACCCTCCCCTCCAGAGACGTCGACCCCTGGGTCGTTTAGTGCCCAAGTGCTGCTCTGGCTCTTGGCTCTGGCTCTGCCCCCCGCCCCCCGCCCCCCGGGGGGCACAGGTGCAGCAGGGACAGGTGAGAGAGAGGAAAGCTGAAGGCGCCGTGCACTGTAGTCTGAATCCCTTCACTCTCAAGATACAGAAGTTTCATCTCTCTTCAGGACCGATGTAGGTTGGGGTGGGGAGGTGGACGAGGCGCGGGGAGCCCCGAGGAGACCCCAGGAGAAGGCGGCTTATTGGGTTTCAGTCACGGAACTTTTTCTGGAGTGACTCGGAGGTTGGAGGGCCCCCAGAGAGGGTGGGGACCTTGTTGGATAGGGAGCCGAGGAGGACCGACCCAGCTCAGACCCAATGAGCGGGCCGCGGTCTCTCTTGGGGATGGAGCCCAGGACCACTGCGCGTTTCACCAGCTCCCCCAGGATTTCCGGAGTCTGGTTATTTTGATGCTCTCCGCAGTTTGAGGGCCACTGCTCCAGGTCCGCTTCGACTCAGACGATCTGAATGAGCTGCTTCTCTCTCTGTATGGCCAGGGCAGAAGGAAGAGGGTAGGCTGCAGATCCGAGAGTGCAGGGTGCCCCGAAGGGGACAGGTCCCGCCAGAGACAGACCTTTTATTAGCAAAAGTAAATGCGTGGGGGGCGGATGGAAAGAGCGGGCCCGCAGGCCCAGGGAGGGCTCCCGAGGAAGACAGACTCAGTCTACAGGCTGAGATGGGCAGGCGCGGGAGCGGCTCCTGGACCTAGGCCCCCACCCAAGGGGGGCAGTAGGGCGATAAGGGGCGTCTCGCACTCCCCCAGCAGCACGTCCCTGCGCAGCCCTGCGCCTTTGTCCAGCACCTTGGCCTTTAGACTGCGCGCGGCCAGTTCTGAAGGCCCGAGCTCGTCGAAGAAGAAGTCTTCGTTGAAGATGGGGTTGGCACTGCATCTGACCACGCGGCTCCGCTGGCCTCGCGGCCGGATGCGCGGCCGCAGCCCCAGCACCACGAAGCA
>NW_006442103.1:19509045-19509703 GCF_000325575.1 Pteropus alecto
TTAGGGAACCGGCTGCAGAGCGCCCACCGGGCCCCGGGCTGCGCGGTCCGCGCGGTCCCCACCGTCCCCACCGTCCCCACCCCGCAGCCAGCTTTCTCCAAGAGCCACATGCGGGGAGGAGGGAGGGGGCGGGATGGAAGTGTCAATTCCTCGAGGCCAGAAGGGTCCAAACGCAGCAGAGTCTCAGCGGAGCTGGGCTGGGCGGGGGAGAAGGGGAGCGGGAGGTGGGCGTGGGCGGTGTTAGGGAAGGACACCCTGCCGTCCCCGCGTCCTCTCCTGGGGCCCACGGCGCCGCGCACGGCCCCTATTTGAGTAGGAAAAACCGAGCGCAGAGAAGCCCAGGGTCCCGGGGAGAAACGAAGGGGCCCACGGCCAGACAGTCACATTTTCAGATGCGGGCCTCGGACATCCGAGGACACAGACTCTCCCACTGGCACTAAAGGTATCATCCGCTTCAGAGGTAGAAGGCCCAACACACCCACTAGAGTCCTGGGCTCCTATTAGGAGGCCAGAGTAACACCCGCGTAGCAGAGCGTCTGTAGTCACAAACAGGTACCCAGACGCTGTTCATACACAAGCACCCTCCAGGGCGGCTCACTCCTCCCCGCATTCAACACTCAGGCTCTCCTCCAAGGTCTGGTATGGAACCTGTAAGAGA
>NW_006442103.1:19509745-19519753 GCF_000325575.1 Pteropus alecto
CCCATTCCTCCTCCCCACACGCTGGCGCTGGCCTGGCCGGGGCTGTGCTCCCCTGTCCCACCCGCGGACTTCTCTGGGCTGAGCCATCCTTCTACCCCAGCTCACCTGCCTCCTCCAGCTCCTCTGCCTTTCCAGGTCGCTCCAGGCCAGAGGCAGACCGGATGCACACCTGGCTGCTGCCTTGTAGAGCCCAGGGCTGGTCCAAGAAATCGCGCCGCCCCCCTACCCTCCACGTGGGGGGCGCAGAATGTCACCCCCCTTAAGCTCTGACGGTGCTGCTCCCCACCCCCCAGCCCCACCGCGGCCTGACTCTGCAGGGCGGGGCCTGGCCACCTCCTACTCCTTTCTGCCTGAGGAACCATGGAGCACAAAGGCAGCATTGATTGCCTGCCACCCCCAGCGGGCCCCAGGAGGCACCGTCACCGCGTGCTGTTGGAGCCCACGGTGGGCTCTGGCGGGCGCCCGGACTGCAGGCCTCACCTGTGGACCGCCGCTGGGTCCTGACCTCTGGCCTGGAGGCGTGCGGAGCCTCTCCAGCTTGCTCCCCCAGCCCAGTCCTTCTGGGAGGAGCTGGCATGGGCCTGTGCTGCCTACTGCCTACGTATGACCTCTTTTCCTGGATAAACACAGCTCTGTCTCTGCGGCCATCAGCCAGGCCTTCTTAACTCCTTCCTCCAGCCCGGTTTCTGGCAGTGAGCCAACCTCGTTCCCCTGGCCTCCTCTGTTGGGCCTGAGCTGCTTGGGAGATGAGGAAGGCTGCTTCAGAGGGAGGTGGCCATCAGGGGCCAGCGGCTTCCATCCCTTGGTGCCACACTGGCCCCGCCCCAGCCCTCCTAGGTGAAGCCTATAGCCATGGCCACGCAAATCACATTTTCTGCAAAGCTCTCCTCCCTGGAACCCTGCCTTGGCCCCATTATCCCAGTTCTGGAGCCATTCCAATGGCTGCCAGACCGAGTGACTTTCAGTGGCTGTTATCTGCAAGACAGAGTTCAAACTCCACAGCAGGGTTTATGAACCCTTTTGGTGGCCTGCCCCGGCCCCCTGCCCCACTGAGGCCCTGCCTGTTCCCCGAGGTCACCCCTCTGTGCCCCTCTTTCGCCCCTCTGTGCCTTTGCTCTTGCTGTCCCCTGCCTGCCTGGTGAACACCACTTAACTTTTGAGACTCGGTTCAAGCAGAGCTTCCTCTGGAAAGCCTTTTCTGATCGCTTTCATCAAGTAAAATGGACCCCTTTCTCCCTTTGGGTTTGCACTACACCCATGACAGCAGCCAGGGTGGGGTGAGGGGAGCTGAGGGGACACCGTGACTCTGCCTGGCTCGAGGTGGTGTGTCTCGAGGCCAGGGGTCCTGTCTTTCGTTGCGGTGTGCTCGGCACCTCACCCAGTGCCAGGAGCCTGGCAGGTGAATTCTTCCAGTCGGTGCCAGCTGAGAAGGCCGGGTGTGGGACACCCAGGGAGGGTTTTGTTACCCAACTGCAGAAAGGTCTTGGGCTGAAAACGGGGCTGTGAGACTTTATTTACTCAGAGGAAAGCGCCCCCTCCCTCGCCTCACTGGTCCCTTCCCTGGTCTGTGGCGGGTCCAGGCAGGCAGGGCCAGCAGGGGTGGGCTCTCCTGAAGGCATGGTGACTGTCAGTGGGATGACTCCTCTTCCAGAGGCCACTGAAGGAAAACACCTGCAGGAGAAGGGCGAGCCGAGGGGCAGGGACAAGGCGGAGATGGCGGGAGCTCGGTGGGCGCTCTGGGCATTTGCATCCAGTTATCCAGTACCTGGCCCCTGTCCTGTGGTGCAGCGTGGGCAACTCACACGCAGGGGAAAAAAAAATCCCGGGGCGACTCTGCCTCCCTCACCCGTGTCTGCAGGAGGTGCCCAGTCCCCGGCTAGAAAACCGAGCCCAGCTCCGGACTGGGTCCTTGTCACCCCCCTCCCTTCTGCTCGCTCTGGGGGTAGAGGTGGCAAGACAGGAACTGGGGCCAAAGCACCTGTTTACCTGAGGACTTGGCGTAGACTGTCTGCTGGTCTCTGCTCTGGATGATGCAGCGCATGTAAAGCTTCTGGTCCTCAATCTTTTCGACGTCAATGTTCATTACAGCCAGCGAGCCCAGGGGGATCAAGCTGGGAGAGGAGGCGGCTGAGCTCATCCCCGCCACCGTGATCCCCTGGCCTCCCTCCCTACCCCCCTGTGTCCCCCATCCTTCTTTTCGTCCCACCCTGCCTCAAGGACTTAAGGGACTCTGGGCTCAGGGGCCACCCGCCAGCTCCCGGGGTCGGAGGGCCGGGGAAGGAGAGTGGCAGGCCGCCTTCAGCACTCCCGCTGCCAAGGATGGCCACTCCCTCACTGTTGAAAAGGGCCATGACTTTGGCCAACACCCCTGGGATCCATACTTACTTTTGGAACCTGATGTTGAGGCTTATCGTTAACAGCCCCTCTCCGGCCAGGTAGGCAGTTTTAGAAAAGGCCTCGTCCACCAAGGCTGTCAGGGACCCTCCGTGGGCAAACCTGGGATGGGGCGGGGAGCGAGGCCAGGGCTGCAGGCTTCCCCACGATCTCGTCCGATCGAACCTGTCACAACCGGCCGAGCTTCCTCCCACGTGGCTGCAGCATGTGTTAGCTACCACTTGCCACGATTCACTTATTTCACCGGGAAAAATTTTTTTTCTGATAGCGTTAACAGAAAAGTTCAGTCTTCACCTAGACGTTCACCTGTATCCTTTGTCACAGCCTTTAATAAACCGGTAAATATAAACACGTGTTTCCTCGAGTTCTGTGAGCTACTCTAGCAAATTAATTGAACCCGAGGAAGAAGTTGTGGGAACTTCTGATTTGTAGCCAAATCGGACCGAAGTTGTGAGTCATCTGCGGACCTACTACTCGCGATCAACGTCTGGAGTGGGGGGAGTCTTGTGGGACCGAGCCCTTCATCTGTGGGATGTGACACTATCTCCAGGTAGACAGTATTAGAATTGAGTTAAATTGCAGGACACCCAGCCGATGTCGCAGAAAATTGCGTGGCATGGGGAAAATCCTCGCGTTTGGTGACCGGAAGTGTCAGAAGCGAAGCGTTCTAACGTAAGCAGAGCGGAAGACACACAGGGAAGACACAGTAGAGAACAGCTAGGATCCTCCCTACCCGGGAGGTGGGCTGAACGGGGTGTTTACAATCCAGCTGTAATCTCTTCTCTGGACACCCCCAGTCCACCGGCCTCAGCGTTGGAAGGTGCTTCTCTGCCTCCCCCGCCCCATCTCCACGAGCCCCTAAACAAGAGCCAGCTACACTTCACCCCATCCCTGCATTCTTGGGGTTTATCCTCTTCAAAAGGGAGGCGATCCCGGGCCTGTGTTGGGCTCTGACCTAGGCCCCCAGTGTCCGCATGCACTCGTGGGGGAAGCGGCGTCCCCACAGAAGAGGCCTCTGAGACGGCCACGGTGACCAAGGGCTGAGGTCTCTCTCCGCCGCCTGCAGAGGTGCTGACACCTGCTAAGTCTCTGAATTCTGCTTAACTGGTCCTGAGTCCTTCTCAGACCTTGGCACCCTGCAGCCGCTCCTCCCCCTCCTTGTTCTCCCTTGCAGGAGCTCTGGCACCATCGATGGCCTTCAATGACTGTCCAGAGCAGACACAGGGATGGAGGAGAAGGCAGACGGCCGTGGACTTGGTGGTTAGGCCTTTGGCAAGAGGCTCAGGGCCAGCCTGATTGATCTTGTGGATGTGTTTATGTCCAGAGCGAGTTCTTTCCTGAGTCTCTTCCAAGTCTGGAGGCAGCAGAGCACCGTGGAGAGAGCAATGGACTTGGAGTCCCAGCTCCTGGACTAGAGTCCTGCATTTGACCCTGATGGACTGTGCTACCTCGGGCAAGTGACCTTACCTCTGTGTCTGAGCTTGCCCTGGGGTAACACGTGGTGTGGACAGATGGTGTCTGACAGCTATGTCGTGCTTTATGGCGCACGAGCACGTACACGTCGGCCCACAATGGTGTACCACCCTGGCAAATAGATATCATTGCCCTGGGTTTTAGATAAGGAGACTGAGGGTCAGAGGTTAAACTGCTTGCATGGGGTCCCAAGGCCAGAGGTGGCAGAGCAGGATTGGAAGCCCGGCTCCTAATCCTAGATCTTGTTCTCTTCCAAGTTCACCACATTCCTCTCAAAGCGGCCTCTGAGACCCCTTCTTACCGGAAAATTCCCAGACTCAATAAGGAGGCTCTCCCTCACCTGCACAGCGGGACTGGACCAGATGACCCGGCCGTCCTCCCAGGCCTGATAGTGTGAGGCTGAAGCCCAGTGCACCCCCCAACCTGGCTCCTTAGGGAGAGGTACAGCCCCAGGGGCCTGGTGCATGCGGGATCCACCTGTGAAGCCCAGCCCAGGACGCGGTCAAGGCCGCCCACCCTGTCCCAGCCTGTAGTCTTACCCTGGGATCCCCTCCAGGTAGGGACCTGGTTGGAAAAGACAGACAGACTTCTTCTGGGACGGTTGGAAAAAAATGACATACTCGTAGCCCTGTCCTTCCACCTGGATGCACCTGGTGAAGAGGCGCCTGTCGTCTTTGTCTGCGGAGAGACAGGGGGTGTCGCAGCTGGAGAAGGGGGTGCATGAAGGATTGGGCCCCGCTCCGGGTGCAGGGCGGCCGTTCAGGCCATTCAAGCACGGGTCGAGGAGAAGACCAGAGGGACACCCAGGCCCCCTGTCGGGGACCAGAGGCACCGCCCTGTCCCCACCCCACCCCCCTTTCCGGAGGGAGAAACTCTGAGGAAGTTCAGAAAGTCCTGGGTGAGGTGCAGAGGGGGTCGGGGCCAGGTCAAGGCTTTCACAGACCTCGAACACTGGAAATTAAAAATGTAACTCACGTCATTCACACAGTGAAATAAGTCAAACTTCTGACCCACCCCCGCCCCACCAAGACAACCACAGCAACTATGTCCTTCATGGATGGCTACAAATTCCTTTAAAACATCACTCTGGCGCCCCTGCTTTGTGCCATAAACCCCAGGGGTGGTCTGCCTGCTGCACCACCCATTCGTCCCGGGGCAGGAAGGCCACCTGCACGGATGAGCGCGACAAGAGCACGTGGACGCACGCTGACGCGCACGCTGACGCGCACGCGCACGCGCACGTGAAGTCTGGAGGCGGAAGGCTCTGTCAGTCTCAGCGCTGGCGTCGTGGACCCAGGCGGAGCCGCGATGGCATGCCCGAGCCTGCGGTGGGGGACGGGCCCCGAGGCCTTTTGGGGTGGGGGAGGGGGGCTTGGGATGAGGCAGGATGGCAGAGAGCAGAGCTGGCAGTTCCTGGGTGGTGCCTCTAGGGTGCGCTCTCTTCAGATGGAGGGCGGGGGTGCTGGAGAGCGGACAGGACCCTCCGTCTACCTGCCTGGGGCTGCGGCATGGAGGGTGGAGGTAGACACCAGAATGAAGCCCTGGCTGAAACCCGGGTGGGGGCTCGTGACCTTCCCTCCCAAGTGCCTCTGAGCACAGGGAAGGGGGCTGGGCTGGGCGGCTGGGACCTGGTCCTGGTGCCCTCTCAGGCCAGGCCTTACCGGAGGTCACTGCTAACTCGGATGGCAGCTTGAACCCTTGGATGTGGTCTTTGTTGGACTTGAAGGAGGGTATTTTGACCCACTCATTGGTCTTGGTCTTCTCCAGGAATTCCTGGTACAGGCTCAGCATGTCTGGACACCAGCTGGGGTTGGGAAGGGCATAATCCTTGAAATCTGTCTTCTTCAGGCAGAATATTGAGACCTGGGCAGGAAAAATCAGGGGGACTAGCCAGCTTCCTGGGAGCTGCTGCATGGGCTGTGGGACTTCTGGGTGGTGTGCACCTGCACTCGCGGGCCCCTCAGTCCCCTCCGCCAGAGTCCCTTGAGGGAAATGGCCCATCTTCCTTCCTTGCACAGGGTTTGGAGACCCCTGTGGGCATCTGCTCCGTTGTTTTAAAACCTGCGAGCTGCTAGCGCTGGCCGCATCGTACAGATGGGGAAACTGGAAGATGGCTAAGGCTGCCAGGCTGTGAGCGTGAGAGCCGAAGGTCGGCTCAGAGCCCCTCGTGAGACACTGTATTCTCTAGGGGGTTGACCACAGGTGGCGAAGGCCACGGCTACCACTCCCTCACTTGAGGGGCTACTTCGGCTCTGTCTACAGCTGTGTGCATGTCGTGGCATGCCTTGGGCTTCCACAGAGGTGTGGTACCATTTGTGGGACTAGGAGGGGTCCTCTCCGGCATCAGGTGCTCACACGCCAGTCCCAGCTGCAGGCAGTGAGCCAGCCACTCGCCAGGACCACACACAGGCCCCTTCCTCTGGGGATGCCTCGAGTCAGCTGCAGCACTCCCAGTGTCATGGGAGGGAAGTGACTCACCTGGTGGCCACATAAAAGCAGACTGGGAAGAAATGGTCTTCCTGGTCTTAGTTTTGGGTCTGGGCTACTTGGGGTCCCAAAGTACCTTGCCCACCTATGCCAGCCACGATCTAGGAAGGGGAGTTTGGGGGTGTTCCTTGTGCCCTAGGCCCCTGGGAGAAGGGCCATCCATCCTGCTGGGCTGGGGACCCACTCACCAGGGAGTCCACGGAGGATCCGAAGGCTGAGGTGGGGCTGAGTCCGGGCAGGACGCGGGGGCCACCAGGGAGGGCTCTGCGGTGGCCCAGTCTCGCTGCCACTTGGAAGCCCGTTCTTATCATAGCGAGCACAGGGATGGGAGTCCGCAGGCTGCCGGCTGACTCTCGAGGAAGCGGCCAGGTGAGTGAGTGTGTGCCTTTCAGTGGCGCTTTGGGGCTGTGAGTGTGGCTCCCTCTCAGGCCTCTCTCTTTTTTATCTCGCAACTTTCCTCAGCCAGCTTTTATTTCGGGGCAAGGTGGAACTGGTTTGACACACCTGAAGATGCTGGGGGCCTTCGTCTGGTCCCAGCCACACCCGGCACCCAGGATGGGGCGGATGCTGCGTAGGCGTGAAGGCCTAACAGGACCAGCTCCAATTTAGAAAAAAAGTGTTTCTTAAAGGAGCAGGGAAGTGCGTGAAGAAAGAGGACGGGCTCGAAGAGCTGGCCTGGAGCTTCGGTGGGAGAACCCAAGGTAAGGAGGGCTGTCTCTTGATTGGAGTGGTGTCTCTGTGTGTGTGTGTGTGTGTGTGTGTGTGTGTGTGTGTGTGTGTGTGTGTTGGTGGAACATTTGTGGCATGTGCTCCCCAAGCTTTGGTATGATTCTGGGACTCAGGAAACCAAGTCACAGCCCCTAGCCACCCACCTCTTTTACCCCAGACAAGGGGGAGCACAGGAAGGCTTCACTTGCTGGTCCCCACGGGGGATAGGGGTCCGAAGGGGGAAGTCTTGGAGGGGAGGACAGAAAATCATTTAGGAGGAAGCAGCTTGGCAAGGGCACTCTGGTGTTTTGAGACCGCCAAGGAGGGGTGATGAGGGCAGACCGTGCTGGGGTGACGTGGGGAGTGGAGCAGTGGAGGCTTCTTCGCCGTGAAGCCTGGAAAAAAGATGGATGGCTTTGAGTGGAGGAGAGCGAGGGGCGCTCAGCCAGGATCTGCAGGGCTGTGGGCTGTTTTGGTGATAGTGTTTCTTCTATTGAATTAAAACTGCCAGTTTTCAAGTCAAAGTACCAGTTTCTAGCTCACTAGAATAACGCATATCCCAAGGGTCAGAACGGTGCACAGGTGGAATTATAATAATGATAATGACGACATTTTGGTAGGTTCTGAAAGACCAAACTGATTTAATATGGAAATGTAAAGGTTTTATCCCACACTCTGTATTTGGCTAGGAGACTAGACTATAAATATTTTCACCTCTTGTGACGCGTTGAACGCAAATTCCTCGAGGACTGAGGGAACCAGTGTTTTGATCGATTCAGGTTCTGGGTCTAACCGAAAATATGTAAATGAATTGCCAACGTTTAGAACCAGAGAGTCTCGTAGGAAACAGAAGGTTGGGGATCTCTGGGTAGGTGGAAAGTTCTGGTGAGTGTGCACCTTCGCCCCCGCGCTGCAGCAGTTGGCCTGAGCAGGCGGTCACCTGCGCCCTCTGCCCGTCCCAGGCCCCCCACGGCGCCGGGCAGCTTCATTCCCTCCGCCAGCCTCTCCGGGTGACTCTGGATTTGGAAGACTTGGAAGACGGGACAGGAAGAGACAGGAGAGAGAAGGGGAAGGGGCTGAAGTGGAGTCGGAGGAAGTGAGAGTGGTGGCGGGGGCTCCACAGGGGCCCCGGAGCCTGGGAGCTGACCCAGCAAGCTCGGGAGGGGGGCAATGTTTATCCCCGCAAGAGGAGCCAGAAGCTGACCCTGGAGAGGAGATCCTTGTTTCACTGCCCGAGAGCCCCGTGGGGCCTGTGTGGTCACGCTCACACAGTCAATCTCTTTGCAGACCATGTGGCCCAGGGTGGGGGTGGGGGCGGATCTGCACCTCTTGTCACCTGACTGGAGAAGTAGCACCCTCTGAGATCACAGGAAAAATAGATATTGGCCTTTGCCCCTCATTCTGTTATGGCGTGAATGATTCTAAGACCCACGGAGCCAGTTGAGATTAATTATGAACCTTTATTAGCCGGCCGGTGACTGACTCTCTGCCACGCAGGGTTAGAAGAGATCAGGCCTGAGCTTCCCGAGGAGGCAGCTTCGAAAGCCTCCAACTACATCCTTGAATAAGCAGATTACAAGAAGCAGAACTTAGCCATTAACGTTTTGTACAAAAATAAATGTATCCGGGGAACTCAGATCAAACAGGGCCTGGCAGACGGTTTAATCATCTGCACGATGGAATGTTGTGCTGCTCCTGGGGCGGGCGCCTGGAGATGTCTCCTCCCTGAAACTGGAGAATTTCCACTTTGACATTCCCCGCTGGTTGTCCAAGAGAAATCAAATCATTGATTCTCCGACTTGGAGCGGTTGGTGGTTTGTTCTGAGGACCATGAGTTTTACTGCCTGGACCCGCTTTCTGACATAGGCGGTTATCTAATTAATTACACAGGGGCCAAATAGCAACTCCAGAAATACCAGCATTAGGGGTCCTGTGATGGACGTAAGCAGCGTAGTTAACCAAGGGGATCTGTTGAACAGGTTCTCATACTAAGACCCTGTCCGCTGATGTTGTTCTTCTCTGTCACGGAGTCTCTGTCTGACCAGGGCTAAACTATCTCTGATAATACCTGAATGATGAGCGTAGAAACAGCAGGTTTCGCCCAGAGCCACGCAGAGACCTCCCTGTTTCAGGAAGAGGAGATCCAGCCCTCTCCTATTCTGTCAGACCACCTCTGCTAGGGAGTTCACGGAGGTCTCTAGGTGAGAAACTGATGTCTCTAAGTCTTGCAAGTCCTTGTCTACTTGTTGACTCAGGGTCCAGTAGTTAGAATCCCCGTTACTAAGGCTGCCGCTCCAGCAGCGGTTGATCCTGCCACACCTAGGCCTACTAGTGCAGGTACTAGGATAGGCGCCCTCTTTGCAATGTGATAGGCTACGTACTGGAAATGTTCGCGGCCCCCTTCCCCGGAGTAGAAATACACTTGAGGGATAACGTGAACTAGTACACAGAAGCCGTATGTCCCCTGGGACCAGCAGTTGGAGCTGATACAGGGGGTTGGCCCGGTATTACAGGCAAACCAGGTGCCTTTGGGGCAACTAAGTAAAACGGAGGAGTAATGTCCGTGGGAGCGATGCTGTCACAATTCTGGGCGTAGGGGGAGGTGCTGAAGGGATAGCCAGCAGAGTGAGTACAAGGGCCCTGGCCTCGTAAGTCTCCCAGAGTGAGCTTTGCCAGGCTGCCCGGATGGCACATAGATCTACACTGAAAATAGGTTGGCTAGAGGTATTCACTATGGTGAATCTAATGTCGGCGTCCAGCTACCTTGACCGCGGTGGGTGTTGTGAGGATGACAGGGAAAGGTCCGTCCCAGCGGCACTCAAGAGAAGCAGGCTGTACCTTTTTCACCCAGATCCAATCGCCTGGAGCATGGTTGTGTGGCTGGACTGGATGCTGAGCGGTTGTTCTGGTGGCAAAGACCAGTTGGTGTGTCTCCTGCCGTGTGAG
>NW_006442103.1:19520561-19522326 GCF_000325575.1 Pteropus alecto
TAATCTGCCCAAGGCCTCAGGTACTACAATGCAGCCGTCCGGAATCCTAACCCACCCAGTAGATTCCTCTTTTCCTCCCAGCTTGTTGCATAGTTCAGCTTCCCCTGGAGTGTAGGTAGGGGTGTCTGTCAGCACTCTGGGCGGTAGGGCCGGCAGAATGTCAATTGGCCCCACTGGTTTTCGGGCAGCCTCCTTTGCTGTCTGATCAGGGAAGGAGTTGCCTTGTGCTACCTCAGAGCCCGAGTTCTGGTGCCCTGGGCCGTGGATGATCATCACTTTCTTTGGCAGCCAAATTGCCTCAAGCAGGGCTGGTATTTTTTCCTTATTCTTGATTTCTTTTCCTCCCGAGGTCAGTAGCCCCCTTTCCTTATATAACGCCCCATGTCCATGTGCCGTGGCAAAGGCACAGCTGCTGTCCGTGTAAATGGTAACAGTCTTGTTTTCACCCCACAGCAGAGCTTGAGTCACTGCTACTAGTTCAGCCCGCTGAGATAGTTCCATGGCTTAGGGCTCGTGCCCAGATGACAGTCTCAGTGATAACCACTGCAGCCCCAGCATACCTGACTCCTGAGACGAAGCTACTCCCATCCGTAAATAGAGTAGCGTCCAGGTTCGGCCAAGGGCTGTCTGTCAGATCCGGTCTGGTGCAGGTGACGTTCTCTGGGACCTCAAGACGGTCACGTAGGGGTTGGCAAGGCTCATCGTCAGACTGTAGGGTGGCTGGGTTGAATGCAGCAGTTTTCAGGAACTGTATGTGGGGTGGGTTGAGAAGCAGGACCTGATGCTGGGTGATTCGAGCATTGGAAATGCACCGGTCCGGTGGACTGCGAAGCACTGACTCAACTGCGCGTGGGGCGATGACCTGAAGGTCTGCCCCAGTGTCAGTCTTAGGGCTTCCTTGGTGAGGACTGCAGTGGCAGCCGGCGCCCTCGGACAGTTGGGCCATCCTGCTGCCACGCAGTCCGATCTTTTGGAGAGGTATGCAACTGGTCGCTTCCAGGGTCCTAGGATCTGTGTCAGGACCCCCTTCGCGATTACCCGTACCTCGGTACCAAAGAGCTGGAATGGCTTTTCCAGGTCGGGCAGGGCGAATGCAGGGGCTGTGGTCAGGGCTGCCTGCAGGGCTTCAAATGCCTTCCTTTCTTCCTTTCCCCAGGCTAAGTCCTCTCCTTTCCCTCTGGTACTGGTGTACAGGGGCTTAGCTATTTCTCCGAACCCCGGAATCCAAAGCCTGCAGTAACCTACTGCTCCCAGGAACTCTCAAACCTGTCGCTTGGTGCGCAGCTGGGGTATCCTCAGAATAGCCTCCATCCGACTAGAGGACAGGGCCCTTTGGATTGGCTCCTTGCATGGTTGCAAGCGGGACCTTGGGCATCTTCTTGGTCTGTGCTATATCTACCTCATCTCTATTGCTGAATACTCGGGCTCTCTCGACCAGCTCAGACAGGTTCTTTCCTTCAAACCCTTCCATCCTCTGCAATTTCTTTCTAATATCCGGGGCCGACTGACTGACAAAGGCTAAATTCACAGCCCTCCTATTATTAGGGTCCTCTGGGTCAATAGGGGTATACAACCGGTATGACTCTAAAAGTCATTCCAGGAACGTCACCGGTGATTCATCCTTAGCTTGGATGACCTCGCTTACCTGAGATAAGTTAATGGGTCGTCGGGCGGCAGACCGGAGGCCCTGGAGCAGAAGCTGGCGATACCGTTGGAGAGCTTCCTTACCTTGGTCGGGCGTGGGGTCCCAAGGCGGGTGGGGGTT
>NW_006442103.1:19525975-19529538 GCF_000325575.1 Pteropus alecto
GGTCTCTTAAAATACTTAAATTGGTTAAGGAGGCACTGCAAGGGGGTAGGACGATTTGAGGAGGAAGCCTGACCCATGTTAGTAAAGACAGGCAAGAAAAGAGAAAATCCTCACAAAAGCCAAATAAGCCAGGGCTAGGATCAGCCTCTGACCTAACGTCCAGTCGGGCGGGGCCCCGGAGGCCAGACCTGAGGAAAGAATCGAACTAAGTAAACTTATGAAGGCTAAAGCAATAGGAGGGTAACAGTACGTTCGGCCGGTCCGGACAGACGGACAATACAGACAGACAAGACAAACTACAGGTGACACAAAACGCTAGCGCACCAGAAAACTGAATACCCGGGGTCAAGTCTGACGTCTCAGACCTTGACCGGACTAGGGAAGGATTGCTGCGTCCAGCCTTCCTCTAGTTCCCTTTAGGGCCCGCCGACAGACAGGTCCAAGCGCAGTCTGACTCATCGGTGAAGCTGCTCCAGATGGCTCGTGCCCAGTTGTTACAGAATTAAACTTTTTTGTCCACCTGCCCTCCTGGGCGAGTCTGCCTGGCGTCCGGGGCTGAGGAACGTCTCTCAGCGGCCATCCCCTGGACGGGCAGGTCTGGGCAGGTCCTCGCCCAAGGCAGCCGGAGTCGCGGGTCTTAGGAGATCTCCCCCGCTGGAGAGATCTCACTGGGGCCTCCAAATGTTATGGCGCGAATGATTCTAAGACCCGCGGAGCCAATTGAGATTAATTATGAGCCTTTATTAGCCAGCCGGCGACTGACTCTCTACCACACAGGGTTAGAGGAGATCAGCCCCAAGCTTCCAGAGGAGGCAGCTTATAAAGCCTCCGACTACATCCTTGAATAAGCAGATTACCAGAAGCAGAAGTTAGCCATTAACATTTTGTACAAAGATAAATGTATCTGGGGAACTCTCAGATCAAGAACTTAGCCATTAACGTTTTGTACAAAGATAAATGTATCCGGGGAACTCAGATCAAACAGGGCCTGGCAGACGGTTTAATCATCTGCACGATGGAATGTTGTGCTTCTCCTGGGGCGGGCGCCTGGAGATGTCACCTCCCTGTAACTGAGTTACTGCTCTCCCTGGGGGCTGGCGCCTGGAGATACCACCTCCCTGTAACTGAAGAATTTCCTCTTTTACATTCCTGGCAGAGAACTCCGAAATCCCTGGAATTTCCGGGGTGAAAGGGGTGTCCCTTGTTGTAATGAGGTGACTCTGGCTGGGTTCCGGGGGTGGGGGCTGGTCACCAGAAAGACGAAGCCATGATCAGAAGCTTGGGACTCTCAGCCGCTCCTTCCATCCTTCAGGACGGGGAGAGGGTCTGGAGCTGAGTTAATGCATGATGCACCTGCACGAGGAAGCCTCCATGAAACTCCCAAAGTGTGGGGTTTGGAGAGCTCCCAGGTCGGCACACCCCAACTCCTTGGAGACTGAAGCCGTCCCACGACTCGCCCTGGGTCCCTCTCCGTGTGGCTCTTCATCTGTGTCCTTTATCACAGCCTTCGTTCTGTGAGAAGCGGGGAAGCTTCAGAGCTGCCCCGAGCTCTGGGAACTGTGCTGGCAGATGATCCAGGCCAAGGATGGTGTGGTGGCAGGAACGGCTGATTTGCAGCCGACTCAGAAGCTGTGGGTAACCTGGGGACCCACTGCTTTCTACTGGCTTCTGAAATTGTAAAAGTGGGAATTCTCCAGTTACAGGGAGGTGACATCTCCAGGCGCCAGCCCCAGGAGAAGCACAACAGTCCGAGATGCAGATGATAAAACTGTCTGCCAGGCCCTGTTTGATCTGAGTTTCCCGGGATACATTTATTTTTGTACAAAATGTTAACGGCTAACTTCTGCTTCTTGTAATGTGCTTATTCAAGGATGTAGTTGGAGGCTTTCGAAGCTGCCTCCTCTGGAAGCTCGGGCCTGATCTCCTCTAGCCCTGTGTGGTAGAGAGTCAGTCGCCGGCGGCTAATGAAGGCTCATAAT
Organism: Pteropus alecto; assembly: GCF_000325575.1. Taxonomy (NCBI): domain Eukaryota; kingdom Metazoa; phylum Chordata; class Mammalia; order Chiroptera; family Pteropodidae; genus Pteropus; species Pteropus alecto. The sequence goes on from NW_006442103.1 coordinate 19,527,955, forward strand.
TCATCTCAATTGGCTCCGTGGGTCTTAGAATCGTTCACGCCATAACAGAATGAGTGGGGCACCATCGTGTGGGACCGAGCCCTTCGCCGGCACCGGCTCTGGCTGGGATCATGGAGACCCGCCTGGGGTCGGGGAAAACACCCTTCACGTCCAGAGTCGGACGTGTCGTGTGGAGAGCGGAGGAGGAACACGGACTTTTTCTTACAGATCCCTGCCCCCTCTAGTTTCACAGGTTTTGGTTAAATCGACTTTCAAGTATTTATGTCGTTAGGGGTACACAAATGACGTTCGCAGCCTTACCTCAGATTGTAGTCACAGTTCCTTTCTCGTGAAACTCTTCTCCTCCTTGAGTTGATGACCACCAAGGTTCGGCTGGACGCCGTGGTCCGGGGGGACCGAAGGGGTTGACCCGTGGCTGAGATGATCAAGTGTCACCCAGCGAAGCAGCAGAGGTGACCGAGGCCTTGGTGGGGTCAGCATCGCTTCTCGGGCCCGGGCCCTTTCTTCCTGTTTTCAGGCTCCCACATTTCAGCTCACGCCCCCCTCCTTCTTGGCTTCCCCCCGACACAAGCTGGCCGTGCCGCAGCCCTCGGTCCCCCCGGCCTGCCCTCTTCCCTGCTGCCCGCCAAATAAGTTCGTGGGATATTTAAATACGAAAGAGGAAAATTATTACATTTCCAGAAATCTGACACAGTCGCGGGGGGCCCCGGAGGCCCTCTCAGATGACCCTTCCAGACACGGGGCGGCGCGGCCAGGAGGCAGGCCGGCCTCTGCCTGCTGTGTTGGTGGGGATCCCAGCACCCTGAGGTGCTTCTGTCAGGATGACCTCCGTCTGGCCCTTCTGGACGAGAAAGGAACCTCCCCAGCAGGCTTCCTAGTGCCATTGCTATTTAATCCTCTGTGAACTTGGTCCGTCCTGAAGACTTGGCCCCAGAGGTGATTTCTGGAGGCTCCAGACTGCCCATTTCCGTGCTCCTTCACACTCTGCCCAGGTTGGCTTCCCTCATTTTCTTGACCTTCTCCTGAGCTAAGGGCCAGGGGGCGGGCTGGGCAGGAGCAGCTGTGCTCAGTGGAGAGTGACGGGCAAAAGTGGGGTGCTCAGAGGGGGTGGTCCTGGCTCTGCTCCACTCAGGAGCCCCTGATGGAACGCGGGCCTGGTGTCAGTCCTTCTGATTGTCCAAGGACAGGCAGCAGGAACCCAGAGCTTTATAAGAAACCTTCTGACTTTTAAATGTTATGACTGATTATAAAAATATTGTAAGAGCCAAACCTACATCTCTGCCTGGATCTCGCCCTGCGGGCTGCCGGCCCACAAGGCGGTCCTCAGCTCATCCCTGCTGCTTATCTGCCCCAGATCTCGCTCGTCTCAGCCCGCCCCCCCCCCACCATCAGCCGTCTTTTCCTAGTTCCCTCTGGGAGAGACCTGCCTGAGGTTCATTTTACACCCTAGATACCTGCCCACAGTGAGGCCCTTGGAAAGGGTGAAACTGTCCCGTGTCAAAATCGGTGAGTCAGCTGACTCGACTCTCTTCAGAGTTTTTGCTTTGCCCAGTGGAGAGTGACGGGCAAAAGTGGGGTGCTCAG
>NW_006442104.1:0-5070 GCF_000325575.1 Pteropus alecto
TCCTCCCTCCCTCCCTCCCTCCCTTCCTTCTCATTTTCTTTTCAAACCATAAGAACCTAGAAAATAACTGAATGAATGAGTCCCATAAAATATTCATGGAATTTAATTGAATTTATGGTGCACCTTACTTTAAGGAATGATCTATCAGATCAGCTATAGTATTGTTCGTTGATGGACACATGGGAACTTGAGGAAAGATTAAGTAAACAGTTGGGTGATCATTCATCTTCAAAAATAGATTTACAAGGGAACATTTTTATTCTGGACAGGCAGTTATAACCAATGCTGGTTTTATAGGAGCAATACATGAAGAAAAAGTCATGACAGCAAAATAGCTCCTTAAAATCTGCATTTAGGTAGAGGGCAAAGGTAAATATAGCAAGAACTACTCCATATATGAATACATATCATTATTAACATCTTGATATACACCAAATGCTGTGTTAATAATAAAGTAGAAGCCATTTTTTTCTGAAACAATCAGAACTTTTCCAGCATAATCAAATGAGATTCAGTTTTGCAAAGACATTCCAGGGGTCATGACTTTTTCTAAGAGTTTCTCTGAATTCCTGGAGATTAAAATCAATTATTTTTTTTTAATCCGTGGTGTTGTGATCTTGGTTAATTCTCTCTTCTTGCATTGTGAATGTATCTAAGCCAGATCTTTGTAAATGTCTTTGAATATAATTCAAGGAAGTCGCTTTCCTGAAACTTCTGCAATATTTATAATTTCACTTTACAAATGATTTGCAGCATTCAGTGGAAGCCTTCTTCAGCAAGTCATAAAAATGAAAATACATCTTAACTTTAAACGTTTAGGTCAGTATTTCTTCCACCAGCCATTCAATGAAGGGCTAAGGCCTTGCCTTCAGATATGGGTCCATAAAACAGACTTCTGTATCATCTTTCTTTCATAAACTACACCCATAATACGTTTATACATATTCCTATGACTTTTGTTTTTTGCCCCATTTGAAGGGAAAGAAAATATAAAGAGCAGGAACAGTAATCTGAAGGCAAAACTTTCCTAGATTATTAAGTGTTCTCCAATATTTTACAAAAGTGTTGCGCATACAACTTTGGAATCTTGCTTTTCTCATCTCTTCTAACATATTCACTTATTTTCACAATTTTTCTTTTCAAAATCACATTTTGAATTACACAGCCTTGGTTAATCCATTAATTCCACCAGAACAGACAACTTTGGGAGTCAATGCAACTGATTGTTGGCACACATAAAATTTAACTCATGCTTGGCACATATAAAATTTAACTTCTGCTTTATATGCAGAAGGTCCTGAGTTCACGCCCCACTGGAGCCATGGTCCATGGTCTGTGGCTATGCCACCCTAAACAAGCCCGATGTCTGATCTTAGAAGCTAAGCAGGGTTGGGCCTGGTTAGTACTTGAATGGAGACTACCTAGGAAGACCAGATGCTGTAGGCATTAAATTAAAAACAAAAACAAACAAACAAAACCAACAAAAAAAAACACCTTCCACTGTACTTCAAATGTAAATTTAATGACAAATCCTATGAGTTTGGTACATTTATTTGTGAGGGATTGATTTTATTTTCTCTCTTCTTGTGTTTCTGAGCAGACCCATAACATAAGGACTTCTGTCTTCTTGGGAATATTAGGAAGGCTCTAAAGTCCTTGTTTTTTTTCCTCCCCACCTACTCACTCTTCCTTAAGAGACGTAGAATGTATAAACTGATTGACATGGGAGGGATTGGCTAAGTTGTCCTGAGCACATGGAACCCACTTCGATTTTCCATTCTCTTTCAGATCCAGCCAGCTCTTGGGATGGACAAGTCCTCAAATGCACGCCATGAGTTTCTTCCCATGGTAAGAGAGACCAGCTGTTGATTAATGGCTTTGCCAGTCTTGAGTTCATTCATTTCTGGGAGAAGTAGATGGGGGCCTATTTTTTCTTGGGCCTAAGCATAGTTCTCCATTCCAGATTCATGGACAGAGGGTGCGACTAATTTGACAAAATGTTAAATGTATTCTTCTTACTATACCCACCATTTTATTATAACTAGGTGTTTTGTTTTCTTGTGAAAAATTGCAGAGAGGTAGGCATTAGTGTTATCTTTGCGTTATGGGTGAGTTTGACTATAGCAGAAATTAGATGTCTAGTTGAGTTTCTTATAGCTAGTAGGAAGGAGGGCTGACATTTGAATCCATTCTTCATTGTCTTAACACTTTGGTATTGGACATTATGCATGTGGGTGATATGTGAACAAACGGTTACAGTCCCTACCTATGTGGAGTTTATAGCTCAGAGAGGAAGACAAATGTTAATTAAGTAATCATAAAAATAATTATGTAATTATAAGCTGCAAGAATATCCTCAAAATCTATTCCCTTAACCACTATATACTATCTTGCTTTGACTTAGAGATTTGCTAGTACTTGAATTTATATTATTCTTTTGTCTTTTATCTTTTTATTGAATCATTCTGTCATTCTTAATTTGATTGCTTTATTATGACCAACTGACACATAAGCAGACCTGAAAACCATTGATGTGGTAAGATCATGAGGGTGTTTGGGATGCTCTTTGCTCCCGGCCACCCGCATCCTACTGCCCGTCTGATCCCATAACAGGGACACTGATGGTTTCTAACATCTAGACCAAGAAGTCAAATTCTCTGTCAGAGAATGTTAATTGTAGAAAGGAAACTTAGAGAACATCCACCTGAGCCCCCTTATATTACAGAAGAGGAGATGTCCCATAGCTTGTAGATGTTAAGTGATCCTCTGAAGGTCACATGGTCTGTAGAGGAGGGTTACCAAAGTCGAGTCTACAGGCTCCCAGTCCAGTGGACTGCTACTATATCTTTTGAAACATTTGTTTAAGTTCCCTTTTCAGTGAGATTACCTGAAAGCAGAACTATTTTTAAGAAGGGGTTGTGGTAAAGCAAACTTTTCAGTGTGCTTTAATTGACAGAAGAAGATAGGGGTTGGAGTTGAGGGGCTGGACATTGAGCTTTATCCTTGGGATAATTTCCCTGGTATGAGATTCCCAAACGAAGAACGTGTTTATTTTTCCCCGTTTTCGAAGTGTACAGAGTGAATCTGTGTAACTGGTAAGTTAGTAAAACACACTTCCTCATTTGCTCAGCTTCTTCATTTGTGAAATGGGGGGTGACGATACCACACAGCCCATGGGTTGTGATAAGAATTAAATGATGTGATGTATTTAAATGATTTAGCACAGTGCCAGACATATAGAACACACCCAATAAGTATTGTCTTCTGTGGTTGCGTCGTTGATGTTATTGCTATTGTTTTCTTGCTATGTTGGCATATAATGTTTCAAATAAATAATTTTAAAATTTAATGCCAAGGTAGGGAGGCAATGAAGGAGGAAAAGGGGCATATGTTTTAGCAAAAAGCTTCTAATGTAAATTCAATTTTATTCTAATTCCAACCGGATTGGAAACCACTGCTTTAAAGGTTCGTCGCATTTCAATATCTATTTTAGTGCCTTACCTGAGGGAGCTCTATGAGGAGTTATGTGTTTAAGAGTCTCTATACACAAACTTATTATAATTGGCAAAAGAGTAAACTGAATCAAGGTTAGTTCATGGAAGAGTCTTGTCTAGACTTCAAGTCTCTTTAGCCCTAATCTGCTTCTCCATCCTAGACAGTGGAACCAACCAAAACACGATATCTTCTTTTCAGCCTCCAGCTGAAGCTTTTCAGTTTACAGCAGACTTTTCTTCCAGTCTTATTCAGATGATCTGCCTAACCTTCCCATCCAACCCGATCCCATTTCCATTTCCATTTTTCTGACTTCAGGCCCTGCCACTTGATGAAGGCAAAATGTTTTCCCTACCAATTAGTTTAGCGGAAACCTCACATGTTTGATATTGTAGCAGACAATGTTTCATTATGCTCTGTTGATTTGAACAGAGAAATCACTGTTCCTGGAGGCAGGCAAAGCGCACTCTGAAGGGTAGAGTTACTGAATTACAGCCCAGAACAGGAGACCACAAGGGAGGCTGGACTCCAGTGAGAAAAGGTATCAGCAAGTGTGGGCACATAGGAATGCTTAAGAAAAGATTTTATGATCAGCATCAATAGATGTGTGTGTGTGTTTTATGAATAAGAATAAGTGCATTCATGTTCCTAAAGTGCTTTCAAATTCTCTAGCTAAAAGGTGCTCTTCAGGTTTTCTCGTGAGGCTCTCCCTGAAATAATATGCCATTTTATACGTAGGAAATGGTGAGTCAGAGTTTCCCCGGTCTCCTAAACACTAGTGGGAAGTTGGAGTGTAATTACTTTAGATCCTGAAACTCTGTTTTATAGTATTTCTGCAGCAAAGAAACCTAAAACCAGTGGACAAAAATTATTTCAGATTCTCCATGTCTAAAATATACAACCAGTAGTCACTTACAAAATAAATCAATACATACAGTTTCTCTTTTGGGGTGAAGAGTTTGAAGAGATAAATAGGCCAAAGGGTAGGAGAAGAACTTTCCAGGTGGAAGAGTCCAATGATAGAATAGCCTAAAGGCAAAAGGCATCATGGTTGTTGGAACATCGTTTGTAGGCAGTAGATGACTGAAAACAAAGTTGGAGAGACAGAGAACTATCCGAAGTGTCTCGTGTGCCAGGTTAAATCTCATTCAATCAAAAGAATAGTTCAGTGTACACTTTAAACTTGTATTATGTACGTTTACATTTATAATTTACATATTCTACCAAGTTCTTCTTTTATGAAACTAGATCATCTACATCCATTTTCATTCTTCCCATACTCTTTGGATTGTTCCAGTATATCTCAAACTTTGAGTTTATCATTATTGTTAAAAACAACACTAATTATCAGAACAACTTTTAATTTCATTATGTCCTTTGATCTCCTTGATAACACTGTGAATATAACACCCACCATTGCTTTGATTATATCTATTATATAGATGGAAACCCTGAGGCCTAGAGAGAATACATGACACAAGAAGTGGGATAGCAGGTGTCTTTGTGATAGTCTTAGTTAGGACCATTCAATTTTCGAATGTCCTGCGTATTTCTTTCCAGAGCCACCCGCCGCGCCCC
>NW_006442104.1:5090-32205 GCF_000325575.1 Pteropus alecto
TATGTTACATTTCAGTCTCAGCTTCACCTTGTGGTAAAATATACACCTTACCTCTTCTTCTTCTAGATTTTTTCAACCTAACATGCCAATCACCTTGGTCTTCTACTTTGATATTAAATCATAAACTTTTAAAATCAAAATGTGGGGCATTATCATCCATTTCATGTGATATGTTTCAACTTGACTTGTCTGGATAGTTTTGTTACCCTAATATTGTCATCTTGCATGTTAGCTATCTCTTCTAGCTCTGTGTCACACTTGAATTTGAAACCGCGAGTTAGAAGTCTTTAAAGGAATGAGAAGCAGGATTTTTCCAAGAGACAGTGAGGCACTGAATTTCCCAGTCCTTGAGCTTTAGAAGGTCATCCTGCCAAAGCTAGGTATTTGGGGTCATAATGCCTCTTGGAAACAAACAAACAAACAAACAAACAAAAAACAGCCAGATGAAGACCATAGGTTCAGCTTTGCCAAACTCTGAAACCCCCTTGCCTGCCTTCCTTCTGAGGAGAGCTGAACTCTATTTCTGAAAAAATAAAGAATGCTTTGACTCCATACTCGGTGCTGCACATTTTTCCTGTAAATGTAAACATCTCTGTCACACCAACCATTCTGCTACTTTCAGACTCAGTAATTACGCTGTCATGGTCTCTGGCAAGTATGAATATGAGAGTGCTAGTATTGATGTGCAAGGCTCTTTACTGGGTGCTGGAAATACAGCCAGGAAGAGAGCAGATCTTTTGCCTGCCCTCAAAAAGGTTGCTGTCTGACAGAAATAGAAAACAAGAGTAGTAGTTTTCACAATCATTGTTTGGTTGATGTTATTTGATACAATCGGGCTTTCTTCATCTGTTTCTATTTATCTCCTTTTTAAGTTATTTTGGCAAATGGATAGTCCAAGTTTTCTTTCCATGGAAACGTATGTTGTCAGCCTAAGAGGTAATTTCATTATTTTGTTTTAGATTCTATTTATTCTAAAGGAAATGATAAGTATCCTATATTTAAAGTTTAGAAGGCTTTGGGGTAAGACATAACTGACTAATTCCTTCAACCTTTGTCTCCTCTTAAATAGGACAAATACACCCATCTTGAAAGCAATTTCAGTTACCCAAACGTTGGCCTTCTTCATGAGTTTTGGATCTTGACAACCATTAAAATTTGGCAAGCAGCCTCTACCTGCCTGGCAAGAAGTTATATTTAGGTCTGTGTGAAACTTCATTTTCCAGTTTCAGACATCTTCAACCCTTGCTGTTGAGTTCCAACACTCATACTTTCATATAAAGAGATTTTCTGGAGTTCTCCTATGGCTGGTATTTGCTTTGACAAAGATTCTCACCAAATCCAAAATAACCTGACACCAGCGAGGCCTTCATGGCTTGGAGACTGTCTATTGTTGCTTGGCCAAATCAAACAAGTTTGATCTTTGTCATTCTTTTGCTTGTTTTTCAGTCTAACCAAAGTCCAAAGGGAGCTTTTTGGCATTTATAATCATATAATCAACTCTTAAAATAGAAGAATTGAAAAATTTTGAAGTGAGACTGTGTTTACTAAATTAGGTCACTGCAACATCAAAATGGTAGCTCAGAACTATATTTGAAAATCTCATGTGGTCCTGGTATTCAATCTTAATGTCAGACTTGTATGAGAATCCCAAATTTCATCCCCATACTTTATTTCCTTGTACATGTGCTTTGTTCCTACACATTCCTGAGCAGTAGTGTGACAAGGTCTAGGATGCCACGATACACTAGAGAAGTTCCAGCTCCTTCTTCTTTCCTTCAAACCCCACTCCCTTTCATGGCTGTATAACCTCAGAAAAAGTGATCCATGTCTCTGATCTCCAGATCCCTCATCTTCGGCATAAGGATAGTATATTATCTTCCACTCTGTCTCAAAGTGCTGCTGTGAGGAATGAATGACATTGCAGACAACTATTCCGGTAGATGTATTTACTGCAGATCTAGAGTAGAGTAGGTACACGATAAATGTTGGGTGGTTAAATGGAAAAATAGATGAATGAACGAGAGCCATATATGAAGGAAAATATTTTATACAGTGCAAAGTAGGCCACAGAAATAGTGCTCATTTAAAGAAAGCTGAATTATAGGACTTGTCAAAAGCCTTTTATGTTCATAGCAATTTTCTGTGAAGGGAATTCTGGGTGAAGCATTTGCTGAGACTTCTTAAAGCTTGTTTTAGCTAACCATGATCTGGTCAGTCAATAATGGCATAATAAACTGTTGAGCGAGACTTTGCCTGTTGCTCCAAAATTATGACTAGGAACCAAAGCCGCAAGAAATCATTAGGTACCCGAAAGATCTATATAGAGACACAAATAATCGCAGACAGAAACTTCCCTTGGCAGTTTATTAAGAGGCACTTAAGCAGTTCTTCTCTTTCCTACCATCACCCCAGGTCCCACGTACTTCCCATATCAATCAATGTAAGAAGACACTTTGAATAAGAGGCAAATGGAGTTGGAAATTTGTCAGAATCATGAGTTGCTGGACTAGTAGAATGAGTTGTATACCTTCTAAAGCCAAGAGAAGGGAGTGGCTCCAAAGAAACCACATGTAGATAATGAATGCCTGCTTAGGCATCTTATTCTGCACTGGTGTCTACCTCTGTAGAAGAACTGGGAGCAGGACAGGGGAAAAGATAAAGCATCCTCTACCACCACCTTTTAGTGTGAATTTCCACAGGTCAGATAAGAACCAACAAGGGAGTCCCTTGAGTACAAAGAGCCACCTAGGCTGTGGCCAGAAGACCACAGCATCAAAGGCTGTAAGATGTACAGCCAACAGGGGAATTTGAGAGATTAAAGAGATTGACTGGTATGTCTCATATTAGGCAACTGTAGAAGACCTCGCAAGGCCTGAACAGGAACTCACTCAGGCCCTGCAGAAAGCCAGCACTGGGGTTCTGCCTAAGACAGGGCCAAGGAGAGCAGTGGGTATTGGCAAAGAGGCAGAGACACCAACCATTTAGAAACATTTGTGTTCTTTTCCTCACACACCTTCAAGTCTCAGTGCAGGTACACAGGGCCAGATGCAGGGAGGAAGGAGATGATGTTGGAGCTTACAATGGCCTTTAATCATTTTAAATGAGAACATAAATTGGAACTTCCCAAGATCATGCCAAAGGTTAAGGGGTACAAAAAGTACAAGGTAAGCTCTTTGGTATTTATAAATAAGGGTGGTTTATAGAAACGGGTTGCCTCAAAAAGGAGTTCCCCATCTCTGATGGTATGTAAACGGATGACGCAGAGTCAGGTGGTAGGGATGTCACCAAAGTTAAAGGGCTTGGCCATCCCAAGTGGTCAGTGATAGATCCTTCATTTGATTCTCAACTCTCCCCAGACCCCATCTTTTCAACCCCTCTTCCCACATCATACAGTTGAGAGAGCTCAGCGCTGACCCATCCACATGGGCTTTCTCCATAATATGCCCTCTAAATGTTTGTCCAGCCTCAGGATCAGGCCTGAACAAGACCAACGCATATCTGGGTAATTCAACTGTTAGGAGTCGTCCTCACCTTTCAGTGAAAGCTGTCCTTGCAGTTCTCACTCTTGCATGCTTCTCTGCCCGGCTAAATGGACTGATAGCATATATTGTCAGTAGTCTGTCTCAAATGGAGAAATCTATAGGTATCTGTGTAGAAGTTGTAAAATAGGAAAGGAAAATCAGCAATCTGAAAACAATCAACTGTTTTATCCTTGGACAAGCAATGTTTACTGCAATGCTGAAATGTTTCTTCGAGTTAAATAACGTCTACTTTCAAGCTGTTGGGCTATGTCAGATCTTCTGGGTGCAGCATTTTAAATCAGGTCGTTGCATTTTCTCTTTCAAGAGTCATATAGTCACTCTTTTGGGTTTTCTGCACCATACAGTCTCTATAGCAATTACTCACCTCTGCCATCTTAGTGCAAAAGCAGCCATAAACATAAGTGAATTAGTGTAGCTGTGCTCTAATGAAACTTTATTTACAAAAGCAGGAGGCAGGTGGGTTTAATTCACAGGCTCTACTTAGCTGACCCCTGTACTAGAAAATCTTGCTGCTGGAATGTTTAAAGGAAATTTCATTGGACTTTTATTGCTATGATGAAAAAATGTATATTCTTATTAGAGAAAAACATTGCAATACAGAAAAACAAAGAGAAATTACTAGCATCCTCAGACAATCACTATTAAGTCAGTATATTTTCCTTTAGTTTTTAATATACTGTGTTTTATATACTGTGAACCTGCTATTTAAACAAGTTTATACCCTTCTTTTATCCTTAACATGACATCGTAAGCTTTTATTTTAATATGTTATTTTAAACTCCTTATTGGCATTATTTTTAATAGCTACATAATATTTCATTGAATAAATGTGCCAGAATAGAAGTTTCATAAGCACCATTTTTCCTCTGTTAATTATTTAGGTTGTTCCTCATTTTTTGCTATTGGAAAAAATATGACAGGGAAGCACATTTATATTTTCCTTCTGTATTTTATGTTATTTTCGTAGGTTATACTTTAAGAAATAGGGTTATTGGATAGAGGTTTTGAACATTTGAAGGCTCTTATTATGTACTACTCAGTGACTTTCCAAGGGGTAATTGCCATCTACATTCCCCAAAGTAACATATAACCACACTTATTTTAATGAAATTTTAGCATCACAAAGGCTTATCATTAAAAGGAAAAAAACAATCTGTGTTGCATAGTGTAAAAAATGGTATCGTTGTCTTCATTTATTTTTTGTTGGACATTTTTCTTGTTTATTATCCATTTATTATTTTTTATTTTTGTGATTTATATATACATAACAAGATAATTTTCTAGCATGATATTTAATCTTAAGTACAAACGTAAGGCAAGAGAAATTTTCTTAATAAAAATGAGCTATGAATTGCTGAATGCTTACCACGTGCCAGACAATTATATATAATTGTGTTCGTGTGTGTGATTTTATTTAAACCTCACAGTGACATTATACGGCTGCTATCTGAGCCTTTTAATTCAGGCCGATATCCCATATGCCCTGAGTAGCACATAAAACGCAGTTTAAAGAATGGATTTAGTTTGCATTTGCTCTGTTTACTTCCCAATAACACCAACCTGCACTTATTAAGCACTTAGATCCTGGGAATTGTGGAAAATATTTTACATATATTATCTCAGTTACATATCACAGTAACTCTATAATGTGGGTATTATTCTTTTAGTTTTACCAATAAAGAAGCCAAGATTTGGGGACATGGAACACTTTCTCTCAGTCAGGGTGACTAGTAAGTGGTATGGGCAGAAACCCAGGTGTGTCTGCCTGCCAGCCCATCGTGAAACACCATGCTGCTTCTCCACTTATTTCCTGCGTTTTGCTTTCTTGGCCCTGTACCCTTCTTAGCCTGTTTCTTCTCCCTCCCTCCGGGGATCTTAGTAGATGCCTCTTTGGTTTCTTGGGCTTCAAGCTTCTAAAATAGCTCCATTTTGCTCTCCCTTCGGTTTTGCCACAAACATGCATCTCGCACATACATATACACATATATGTGTGTGCACACAGGCACATACATATACACATACACAAGCATGTGTACGCACATACACATGTGTGCACACATATACAAATATACACTCACATGTATGATTTCAGATAACAAACACTTTGTTCCAGAATGCTTTCCAGAATAAGAGAGCAAGGGCTTCAGATGGCAAGCCCCCTCTATGTGGAATTCATTTTTAATGTTTTGCTGTTTGAGTTCCTTCACTGAAGGAGTTCTGTACTTTTTGAAAACTGCTTCATCAAATATCACCCTCCTTAAAAAAAAAAAAAAATCACCTTCCTTTCAGTATGCAATACTCTTTATTTTAAGGTAATTTGCATAAGTTAGGTAGATCCAGATTTTAACTTTAGCATCACCAAGGGCTTATCATTAAAAGAAAAACAAATTTGTGTTGAATTATGTAAAGAAGATATCGTCGTTTTAATTTACAGGTTAGATTACACAATTTTAATGAGGCTGGCATCCTTTTTTACACGTGCGAGGGACTTCATAGTCAAATATCTTTTTTCTGTATGCAAATAAACTGCAACCAAATGGCATAGTTGATCCCCACCCTTCTAATCCCCTTCCAGGCTCTTCTTATTTCCTTCTTGGCCCAGGTAAGGAACCACATATTTGAATATCATTTATGAGTTAGGTTTTAAATTTGGTTGTGGTTTGTGTGAGAAAAACTGCCTGACACTGGAAAGGTACACTTTCACAGTTTGTGTTTACCTGCAGGTTCAACTACTAGTTCTCAAAATGGGGCACCCAGACCAGCAGCATCAGCATCACCTGGGAACTTTTTAGAAATCCTATTCTTGGACCCCACTCCAGACCCACTAAATCAGATACTCTGTGGGTGGGGCCCAACTATCCAGGATTTAAAAGGTTATCCAGGTGGTGCTGATGAACACTTGAACCACTGTCCTTTACCAGTCCCAGCTCAGGTTGCCCTTCCTGCACCAGGATGAGAAAGGCAGCTGGAAACTTGACCCTCGATTGTTAAGGCTTCTCAGACAAGTCTCACATCATGTGAGCTAGCTAAAATGTGGGTTAGCTAACTAAATTTTCTCCCGGAGGCTATGATTCTGACATGGGTGAAGGATGTTGATTCATCTGACATGAATCTGCAAATGTTTCTCCAATAAATGCTTTTGAAGTGTCTGAGTTAAATAAACATTTGCAGTGAACCCAAACTATTCTATGTGGCCTCTTTCATCAAGTTCCTATCAAAATCTTTTCTTGGATCATGCTCAAAGGAGATTATGAAGACAACACGAGTTTATAACCCCTGCTTCCTAGGTCATAGGATTCATGAGCTATGAGAACCATACTGCTGTATATTTTCATAGCTATCACCCTTTCCCCAAAGCATTTAGGACAAACTTTCCTTCTTAACAAAAATGAATATAGAAAATTTTAATACCCACTTCTGTCCTATAGTGCACAAGAAATTTTTATTTGTAGATCGGGAAATCAAAATTGAAGTTGGTTACTATAACAGATGCTATTGATTTCCTACTCCATGTCCCCAAAGCCCACGGAGTTCACCTGAAGCTGACAACTTTTTACTTCAAGCACTTTTTCATTCCTACACACAGCAGCCTCAAAGTGCCAGGGGCAACTCTCACACAGGAAGAGAAAAAGAATCAGTGGCTAAATCCCTTAGCTGCTCTGTCACTTGGCAAGGCAATTCCGAGCTGCATTTTACAGGATTACTAAGATGGTGTCTCGGATTGTGTTCCAGAGGCCCATGGTGACAGTGGATCATTCAGACACTCTTTATTGCTTTGTCTCCCCTCGCTGTCTAACTTTCCACATCTCCTCCATCATTTGGAATCAAATTCCAAATAAACTCATTGCTCCAAGTTTTTGTTTCAAGATGTATTTCAGGAAATCATAGAAAGACAGTTGGGTGATTTGATTAAGGTCAAGTATGTAGTTAAGGCTGACTAGGATTCGTCCTTTTTTTTCTGTTTCTGCAAAGAAGTGAATGGTCCTGTTTTTGAGTTTACTACTTAACTTTTTGTGGCAACATCTCCCTAAAGCCTGGCAGTATACAAATACATAAGAGGTGATTGAGACTTATTTGATAAATCAGTAGCTATTGGGTTCTCATACTCCCAAACCCATCATCCTTTTGCATAGCAAGTTACGTTCCACGGTGCACTTTTCATAAATCCTAGTACTGTTGATTTTCGCAGTACCTATATAACATAGGCAGGAACATAATGCCCAATATGTAATAAATTCTTAACTTGTTGAGCCAGTAAATAAATCATGTAGGGCACTTCACATTATGAAATAGGGGCCACCATAGGTCACATCACTGGTTAATAATCCAGGCAGGACTAAAATCCTAGTTTCTCCAGGTATTATTTAGCACTTTTGCTACTCCGTCTCATAATGCCCTTGCAGGGTAAATGTTTCTCCAAGAACTTTCAATCACTGAAAGAAAAATTACATTATTTAGAACAGTCTATTATTATGGCTCTTATTCAAAGAAAGGAATTATCCAGAACAAATTTATACTGAAAAATTCTAGTTTGAGGTTATGAACAAATGAGGTCTCTTGACAGCTGAATATGAAAAAAAATAATGATTGTCACAATGAGCACCCAGGACTCTAAGGAAGACTCTTCTGGAAGCTCAAATAATCTCTAAGCTACAGCACTCTGAAACGATGGCAATGTCTTATGATACTCCCTTACCTATCAGTCAATGAGCATGTTTCGGACATCTGTTAACGTACAGAGCCCTGGATCAGCTGCTTCTTAACTTACATATGTGATGGGTCTTTACCATCGAGGAGATGATAAATTCTCCTACATCTATTTTTCCCATCTTTTACCACCCCCCAAATATAGGCCACCATCCTAATGCCTGACACTATCATCTGTTGTGGATATAATTCATATAGCTCCTTACCCGATGTTTACATTAGGTTGTTGGTAAATACACTTTGTCAAGTTCTGGAAGTTCTCTTTTATCGTTCGTTAAGATATTGAAACTTATCAGATGATTATTCTTCACCTAATGAGAAAATTATAAGATTTTTTTCTTTTAATCTGTTAATGTGGTAAGCTTTAAAAATTAATTTCCTAATGTTAAACTGACCTTAGTTTCTTTGGGGGGAATAAAAGCAAGTTGGTCATGATATATTTTCATTTTTATATATTACTAGATTAGATTGGCTGATATTCTGTTTAGGTTTTACATCTATGTTTATGAAGGATGTGGCTTGTAATTTCCCTTTAATCTTTTAGTTTTGTCAGGTTTTGTTATCATGATGTTTCTAGCCTTGTAAAATGAGTTTGTAAGTATCCCCTTTCTTTTTATATTTGGAAGAGTTTATTTAAGATGGGAATTATTTGTTCCTTGAATATTTGGCAAAACTTATCCAGATAACTATCTGACCTCATGTTTTCTTTGTAATGAGATTTTAAACTATCGGTTTGATTTCTTTAATGTTTATAGGAATAATCAAGTTTTTTACTTGTTGAGTCAGATTTTATAAGCTTTGTAGGGATGTCTGTTTTATCCATGCTTTCATAGGGATGCATGTATATGCATATGTGAAATGTTTGTTATGCATTTTAAATGTGTTCATTTGTGTAAAAAACTTAGGAATAGTATCTAGCAGGCATTAAGTGATAAATAAGTTCTAACTGTTGTTATTAGACTACTCCCTTTTTTATTTTATTCACCTAAATCAGATCTTATTTATTATAATGTTACAGTTCATATTAATATTTGGTATGAAATGTTCTCATGTTATTCTTCTTTTTAAATATGTTCTTAGATATTCATTCATCCTTTCTCACTCTGTTAAATTTAAATCACCACTGGACTTTTTATTAGAAATACTTTAAAATGTATACACCGGACTCTTTTGAATGATAAAAATCATAATTTTTGTAACCAAAAAAATGTGAATGTTGTTTTGTAACTGGTCAATGAGAAGAGGCTGGAAGAATTTTGAGAAGCATGACAGAAAAACTACATGTTCTTGAACAAAGTATTAGGAAAAATATGGATGTTCTTGGAGAATACTTAAATTGTCATAAACAGATTATTGGTAGTAATATGACTATTAAAAGTGTTGACGAGGGCTCAGATGGAAACGTTATTGGAAAATGGGAAGAAGAAGATCCTTCTTACGTGGTAGTAGAATGTTTAGCAGAGCTGTGTCCTGAAGTTATATGGAAAGCAAAACTTAGAAATAATTAACTTGGATATTTAGCTGAGATTTCCAAGCAAAATATTGAAAGTTCAGCTTGCTTTCATCTTGTTGCCTGTAATAAAATGTGAAAGGGAAGAGACAGATTTCAGGAAGATTATTAAGCCAAAAGTCTCCAGGACTTGATGATCTGGGAAATTGTCAACCTGTCCACAAACTTAAGAAACCTTGTGGAATGACCTAGCAGGTGGTGCAGTAATACAAAGAAAATTAAATTGTTGCGTAAAATTAACATAAGAATTTTTAACTTCAGGAGAGTCCAAGCAAATGGGTTGAAGGGGCCCAGAAAGATGAGAAATATGGAAATTAAAATGGAAAAAAGAAGGATTTAGCAAGATGGTGGGAAATTATGGACAGAGAAGAAATGGTAGCCAGCAACAAGTTCTCAAGAGCAGGAATAACCTAGGGACAGAGGAATTATGATGTCTGATAGCCAACACTAAATGGCTCATTGTGATGCCTTGTGAAATGCTTCCTGTTCCCTATGTCTGTTGCCCCAAAATGTCAGTCAAATACGTTGGAAAGGAGGAATATTTAAATTCTACAGAACTCAAAAGGAAGACTACTAGAAAGAGACAAGACACAGAGCAGAAGAAAAAAAATCAAAGAAAATGAGACAAAAGTGATGAGAAGTATAATTCCTGAAGATATAATCTCCCCATAAAGATCTGAGAAATATTTGTGACAGGGTTAGGTTTGGGTAGAACACTGGGTTTCACTCTCTATGGGATATTAAGTCTTGATTTGATTCTGTTTATTTAATAAAGGACAGGGTGACCTTAATAATCTGAAATATTGGGATTGTTCAATATGAAAATCACATCAGAAATGAACATTTGTATTTTAATAATCTGAAATATTGGGATTGCTCAAGTAACTGATATCTAGATCCAATATGAAAATCACATCAGAAATGAACATTTGTATTATTTCTTCACCATCAAGAAAAGGAAATAATAATGTGCCCATTTGGGATATAACAGCACCATTTCTCACTATTCTTTTATTTATGAGAGCTTAATCGCAGACCTTCTCCAGGTGGCAGCAAGAAAGCTAATACAATTCAGGGATGATGCAACATGACATGATTGTGAAGAGGCTTTGTCCTTGATATTTACTGTAGTGAGTTTACTCTCTTCCAAGGTTGCTGAGGCTTAGGCTGAGATATCCATTCGCAACCATGTGGCTAGAGAACTAATTGTTCATACTAATTTCTGAGACCACTAGATGAGTATTTTTCCCAAACCTATATAGAGCTGGTTGTGCTAGAATTGAACATCAGCAATTATGTGACATTTATATTGAACATCCATTATTTTCCTTAGCACTGAAAAGTTTATTTTGCTATATGTGGTGCATTTTAGAGAAGGGGAAAATTAAATTCCTCCTCCGAGATTTTTTCATTTAAGTCCACTTTACATATTTGGAGCCCTGGTGTGTATATTATTGTATTTTGCTACTTTTCCCTGACATTGTGTTACAAATATTTCTGTATGCTTTCACAGCCTTCAAGATTATTATTCTTAAACTACACAATTGACCATAATTTGTAAACCACTTAGGACCTTCAGGTTGTGCTCTTATATATAATACTACTATTAAGACTATTTCATGTTCTTATAGCTCCTTTGCTGAAGAATAATCTTAGCGTGAATTGATTTGGGATAGAACATTTGGTTCAATGCATTAATGCATCTTTTTGAAGTCATACTAACTACTGTTTCTTGATTGCCAAGACTCATACTAAAACACACAAACACACTCTCTCTTTACCTCATGACATACACATGCTCTCAAATGATCTTGGGTATGCTAGTCTTATTGCTTAATGCAAATGACAGTTGACAGTAACTTTTTAATATATTAAACTCAACTCAGAGGACATGACACATTACCAGAGGCATCTTTCTTTTCTGATCCTCACTTTTAAGATACAGTTTGGAGTGACTGGTATTTATTTTTGCTGATTCGATTGGTCATTTTTATTGACGGCGATGTTCCTTTAGAATTCAATATCACTGTATATTTGCAGCTACTACAGAAAAACAGCTGACAAGTAAAGGAGACATTTTGAACTCTACCCCAGGAAATAGAATGCTTGGTGACTGTGAAGATAACTTGAAGCTCAAGGAGAGTCACTTTTTCAGCTCTGTTAGGTATCTGAAATACACTTGTTGTCCAGAAATATATTAATTTGGATAAGTTGACCAATTATCATCCTTTGATGATTCTGACTAGAGTTAGAGAGATTAAGCAATAGGACTAGGTTTTGGAAGAGTAGTAGCTCCTGAGCGACTAGAATGAGGCCCTCTGGGCAAGCATAATGAAGAATGAGATAGAGGGAGAGGGCTCAGTTGTTTATCTGTTTTCAATAGATTTTTAAATATTGACATCAAGTTCATAATGGTTAAACACACCCTCTGTAGTCTTTTTTCAGTAACAGATTCCTCAGATAGCCTTATCCTTGTGTCTATTCCCAGAAGCACTAAATCATTTCTGATTTGACTTCTCCCTTTTATTCATTATACACCTCCTGAGGCCACAGAGTTTTTCTTGTTGGGGCCGTACGTTTACCTTAGCATGTAGCAAACCCCAGAAGTAATTGTTGAGTGTGTGAATGAGAAATTGGCCTTCATAAGTGCTAGTATTTACCTTGTGGATTCCAAGGTGTGCTTAATATTTTCAAAATGAGTTTGATAAACACTCAGATTACAACTTTTTACTTTTTCAAAGTTAAAACCAAAAACAGAGAATATACTTCCAGAAAGTTCCCACTAGAGCCGAAACCCTGATGATAACAACTATAAACTGAAAAAAATATAAAACAACAATGACATGAAGGCACCGTAGAGTGAATAAAAATAGGCCAATTATGAAGGGGAGATAAAACGTGGAGAATAGGATAACATCCACTCTTTATGGCTTCTAGCCTGATGAAAGACTGGATTAGTGCCACATAAGGTAGCTAACATCCCCATAGATAATATATGGTATTTCTGACAAGATGGCAAGGTTCAGGGAAACCAAAGCCATTGAAAAGTGAGTGATTGAGGGACTTCTGGAAATAAGAGAGCCAGAGACAAGGAGTTCACAATATTAGCTGATCTATATAAGATCTGTATAAGGCTGAACCATTCTTGTGTTAGGCATACTAAAAGCAATGTAGCTAAATATAAAAATGCTGAACAGAGCTGCCCCTCAAAAGACAGATTTTACAATTTTAAAACAACTAAGCCAATTTTCAGTTAAAACAAAATTTTAACTGAACTACGACAGAGTTCAGGATACAACCCATTATTATTTGACATATTAAAAGAAAACAAGAAAATATGCTCATTTTCAAGAGAAAAGACCATCTGTGGAGGCCACGTCCGAGATAACCTTGATGTAAGAATTCTCAATAAATGGACTTTAAAGCAGTTATTATAACCATGTTCAATGAAGTAAAGGAAAATATGATCACAGTGAATGAAAAGATAGATAATTTCAGTTGAAAAGTAGAACTATAAAAAAGAGACAAAATTCTAAAAATAAAACGAATTAAAAAAAATACTGGGTGAGCTTAATATTAAAACATAAAAGAGAAATGTCAGTGAGCTTGACTAGAATAATAGAAATTATCCAATCTGAAGTAAACATATGGGGACATATCAAAAGATCCAACCTATATGCAATTGGAGTCAAATAGGAGAGGAAATAAAGAGATAAAAATTTTATTTTTTTTAATTACTCAAAATGTTTTGATTTTATGAAAAGACTTAAATTTGCTGGTTCATGAAACTCTGCAATCCCTAAACACGATAAATACAAAGAAAACACATAGGCACGTTAAAAGTAAGCTTCCGAAGTCCAAAGATAAGGAGAAGTCAGGGAAAAATAACACATTTATTATTATAAAGGGATGACGATTTAAATGACAGCAGGACTCTCATCAGAAATTATGGCGGTCAAAAGACAAAAAACATGATTTTTAAACTGCTAAAAGAAAAATAAACCTGTGAACTCAGAATTCTATATTCAATAAATATCCGTTAAGAAAAAAATTATATAAAAACATTTTCAAATAAAGAAAAGCTAAGAGAATTTGTTGTGACCACATTTGGACTATAATAAGGGCTAAAGAAACTCCTTTACACTAAAAGAAATGAAAATAGAGAGAGATTTAGATCTCCACAAACAAATCCAAAGTATTAGAAATTGTGATATTTATGTAAATATAAAATCATAATTTCTCTAATTAAAAAACGTATATGATTGTTTGCAACAAAAATTATAACATTATCTTTTGAGGTTTATAATACATATAGACATCATAATTATATGACAATTCTGGTGGAAGGAAATGGATCTATATGGGTGTTCATTTTCTACATTTTGCATGAAGTAGATCAATATGAATTCTAAATATATTATGAAAAATAAAGAATATATGTTGTATTTCCTAGATCAATGGCTAAAAAAGGTATACAAATTTGTATAAGTGAAAATGTGGAAATGACTCTAGCAGATAATATACAGAGGAGAACAGTATCTTTAGAAGGCAGGACCCATTAGGAAGAGATCTTTGAAATTAAAAACACATTACCATTTATATTAGCACTCCCCAAAAATAAAATACTTAGGTATAAATCTAACAAAATATGTACAAGATCTATATAAGGAAAACCATAAAACTCTGATGAGATCTATCAAAGCAAAAATAAATGAAAGGGTAGTTCATGGTTGTGGATAGGAAGACTCAATATGTCAAGATATCACTTATTCCCAAGTTGAGCTATAGGTTCAATGCAATCCCAATCAAAATCCCAGCAAGTTATTTTGTGGATATTAACAAATTGATTTTAAAGTTTGTATGGAGAGGCAAAAACCCAGTATAGCAAACTGGATATTGAAGAAGAACAGTCTCAGGACTGATATTATCTGACTTCAAGACTTACTATAAAGCTGCAATAATCAAAAAAGTGGTATTGGTGAAAGAATAGACAAACAGATCAACATAACAGAATGGAGATCCCAGAAATAGACCCACATAAATATAGTCAACTGATCTTTGACAAAGCATCAAAGGCGATACAATGGAGCAAAGATAGTCTTTTTAACAAATAATAATAATAATAATAATAGTAATAGTAATCTAGACACAGACCGTATACACTGCAAAAAATTAGCTCAAAATGTATTATATTCTAAATGTAAAATGCAAAATTATAAAACAACTAGAAGATAAATACATTAGCTCAGGCTGCTATAACAAAATACCACAGACTTAAACAAAAAATAATTTACCATAGCTCTGAAGGCTGGGAAGTCCATCACAGGGTGCCAGCAGATTTATCTCCTGGAGAGCTCCCTCTTTCTGATTTACAGACTGCCTTCTTGCTGTGTCCTCAAGTGGTAGAAAGAGAGAGAGAGAGCAAGAGAGAGTGAGAAAAAGCACACTGGTTCTCTTTCTCTTCCTAAAATGACACTAATTCCATCATGAGGGCCCTACCCCATGACCTCATTTAAACCTAATTAACTTTCAAAGGTCCTACTTCCAAATACAATACAATTGGAAGTTAGAGCTTCAATATACGAATTTGGGGGGGCGGGGGGACAGAAACATTCAGTCCATAACAATATATAGGAGAAAACCTAACTGACCTTGGATATGGAAATGACCTTTTAGATTCAACACCAAAGGAATGATCCATGAATGGAATAATTGATAAGTTGGAATTAATTAAAATTAAAAACTTTTGCTCCATGAAGACAGGCCAAGAGAATGAAAAGACAGACAGACTAGAAGAAAATACATGTAAAAGGCACATTGATAAATGACTATTATCCAAAATGTAAAAAAGAACTTTTAAAATTCAACAATAAGAAAGTGAACAACCCAATTATAAAGTGAGCCAAAGATCTGAACAGGCACCTCACCAAAGAAGATGTACAGATGGCAAGTTAGCATTTAAAAGGACATTCTACATCTTATGTTTTAGGTAATTGCAAATTAAAACATCAATGAGATGTTACTACACCTACTAGAATGTCCCAAACCCTTAACATTGACAATAGCAAATGATGGTGAGGATGCAGAGCCATGGGAACTTTTATTCATTGCTGGTGGAATTCAAAATAGTACAGCCACTCTGGAAGGTAGTTTGGCATTTCTTACAAAACTAATTATACTTTTACCATACAATCCAGCAGTGAAAAGAACTGAAAATTATGTTTACACGAAACACCCAGATGTTTATTGCAGCTTTATACATCATTGCCAAAACTTTCAAGCAACCAAGATGTTTTTTAGTAGGTGAATGTGTGAATACAATGTGATATATCCAGGCAATTGAATATTATTCAGTGATAAAAGGAAATGAGCTATCAAGCCATGAAAAGACATGGAGTTAACTTAAATGCATGTTACTAAGTGAAAGAAGTCAGTCTGAAAAAGCTACATAGTATATGATGGGTTCCAACTATACGACATTCTGGAAAAGACAAAACTGTGGAGACAGTAAAAAGATCAGTCATTGTCATGTGTTGGGAGAGGGAGAGATGAATAGGCAGAGTATATAGGTTTTTTAGGTCAGTGAAACTATTCTATATACCACAGTGGTGGATACATTTTATTATGTATTGGTCAAATCTCATAGAATATACAACACCAGGAATGAATTCTAATGTAAACTATGGACTTTGGATAATAATAATGTGTCAGTGTAGGTTCATAGATTTTTTATTAGATTTATTGGGGTGACATTTGTTAATAAAATTATATAGGTTTCAAGTGTTCAATTGTGTAATATATCATCTGAATACTACACTATGTGTTGTTATCAGAGGTGTTGTTTGCAAATATCTTTTCGCATTCGGTTGGTTGCCTCTTTGTTTTGTCGATGGTTTCTTTTGCTGTGTAGAAGCTTATTAGTTTGATTTAGTCTCATTCATTTATTTTTGCTTTTACTTCTCTTGCCTTTGAGTTTAAATTCATAAAATTTTCTCCAAGACCAAGGTCCATAAGTTTAGTACCTCTGTTTTCTTCTGTGCAATTGATTGCGTCGGGTCTTACATTTAAGTCTTTGATTCTTTTGAGTTAATTTTGGTGTGTGAATAGATCGCAGTCTAGTTTCATTCTTTTGCATGTAGCTGTCCAATTTTACCATTTATTGAAGAGGTTTCTTTTTATCCATTGTATGTTTTTGGCTCCTTTGTCAAAAATTATTTGCCCATATCTATGTGAGTTTATTTCTGGCTCTTAATACTGTTCCATTGGTCTGTGTATCTATTTTTCTGCCAATACCATGCTGTTTTGATTACTATTGCTTTGTGGTATAATTTGAAGTCGGGCAGTGTGATACCACTGGCCTAGTTCTTTTTTCTCAGGATTGCTTTGGCTATTTGGGTTTTATGTGATTCCATACAAATCTGATGATTTTTTGTTCTATTTCTTTAAAAATGCCATTGGGATTTTGATGGGGATCGCATTAAATCTGTATATTGCTTTGGGTGAAATGGCCATTTTACCTATGTTGATTTTTCCAATCCGTGAACACAAAATATCTTTCCATTTCTTTGTGTCTTCTTCAATTTCTTTTAATAATGTCTTATAGTTTTCCATGTATATGTCCTTCACATCCTTCGTTAAGTTTATTCCTAGATAATTTATTCTTTCTGTTGTGATTGCAAAATAAACTTTTTTTTTCCATTTCTTTTTCTGAAATTTCATTGCGATTATATAGGAGCTCAATGAAATTGTGTACATTGATTGTGTATCCTGCAACTTTACTGTATTTGTTTATTGTTTCTAGTAGTTTTTTTGGTGGAGTCTTTAGGGTTTTCTACATGAAGAATTGTGTAGTCTACAAAAAGTGACAATTTGACTTCTTCATTCCCAATTTGGATGCCTTTTATTTTTTCTCTTGCCCAATTGCTCTAGGTGGGACATCCAATACTATGTTAATGAGCGGTGAGAGAGGACATCTTTGTCTTTTTCTGATCTTAGAAGAAAAGCTTTCAGCTGTTCACCTTTAGTTATGATATTAACTGAGGGTTTGTTGTATGTGGCCTTTATTATGTTGAGATACTTTCCTTCCATATCCATTCTATTAAATGTTTTAATCATAAATGGAAGCTGAATCTTGTCAAATATGTTTTGTGCATCTGTTGATATGACCATGCAAATTTTATCCTTTATATTGTTTATGTGGTGCATCGCTTTGATTAATTTGTATATAATGAACCATCATTACACCCCTGGAATAAACTCTATTTGATCGTGATATCCAATCTTTTTCATGTATTGTTGTATTTGATTTGCTAGTATTTTGTTTAGGATTTTTGCATCTATATTCACCAGTTAGGAAGTATTGCCTCTTCTTTGATTTTTTGGAAGAGTTTGAGATTCTTAGATTTTAACTGTCCTGCTGTGCTGCTGTGGTGCAGGATGTTGATGGTGGGGAAGCCTGTGAATGTGTGGGGACAGTGGGTATATGAGAACTCTCTGTACTTTCTTCTGAAATTTTGCTGTGAACTTAAAACTTCTCTAAAAAGTAAAGTTTGTTAATTAAAAAAAAATGATATGGCTTGGAGTTTTTAAAAAGAAGCTCTGGCTCTTGCCTTCTACAAAAAGGATATACAAAAAAAGCGGGTACGTAAGTTTGAGAACAGAGTGATTGTGAGTTCTGGCAGTAAACTCTGAATTTACATGTTTATTGATAGCTTTTAGAGGAATTGATGACATGGAAGGCATAGCCATACCTATCAATTACTTCTAGTCACTAGGCCATTAGTGAATTCTTATTTGGATGTCTTAAGGCAGTGATTCTCAAAGTGTAGTCCAGACCTGCTGTGTGTCAGCATCATTCAGGAACTTCTTAGAAATGCAAATTCTCAGGCTTTACTTCAGATGTACTGGGGACCAGGCTCAGATATCAGTGTTTTGAAACCCTCCATGTTGGTCTAATGCATGCTAAAGTTTGAGAATTACCATCTTAAGATGTGAAGCTGCTGCATTCAACGAAGTTCTTATCAGTGTGCTCCACAGTGTATCTATTGATTAGGGGCTGTGATTGCATGCAATAGAAACTGTCCCAGGCTGACTTAAGTTAAAAAGAAAACAAAAACCAGATTGTACCAGAAGTTTATCTATGGGTAATTGCCAGAACCAAAGAAAGAGAGAAAAACCAGGCATCCAGAAGAGTAACCAAGGAAACAGAATCTCATAAGGAGTATTTTAAAATTTACGTTCATTCAACAAGTGCGACTTAAATCCAGAATACTAGAATAGAGTCTATGAGTGGCAGAGAGAGGAAGGGCGCACTGTGACTGGCAGTCTCAGGAGGTCCAAGTGTAATGGCAATTCTAGAGAGATGAGCAGTAGGACAGTCACAACACCCAGCTTTAACCACAGGGAGGCGGTGTGACAGAGTGTAAGGTACATGGCTTTGGGCATGTCTGGATTCGAGGCACAACTCTGCAGTTTGTTAACACTCGTACCGTGGATAAATTACTTAACCTGCCTGAGCATCAGTTACAAAATAAGCAGGATTGACATGAGGATTAAAGAAAATGTTGACAAAGCGCCTGACACATAGTAGGTAGTAATTTTCATAGCTACCAAAGATTGGGCATGATCTTCAATAGTTCAATTGTCAAATATTGTTTATTTCATTTCCCACAGGTTCTGAGAGAGTTTCGTGGATACCACCTCTATACTCCCTAAGTGTTACCCAATAGTACCCTAGGGGTTCAGAACAGGTTATTACTCTTCCTAACACATCCTTCCAGAGATTAAATTCAGCTGTGGAGGTGGGGGAAAGTAGCCTTTGATATAAAGTCATTAGGAGCTGGCCTACCCCTTGTATTCCAGCAAGGGGAATGAGTCACCATTTCCCTGCAAACATGTATGTGTAAATACAGAGCAAGGTTAAGCAACTACCTGTTCTTGCTTTATTCCCTGTGGCCCTAACCTGCTATCATAGCAGCAGCTTGTGAAATTATGAAAAATGCAATGATTGCATGACCTAATTCAGGCCTGGTGCTTCAAGCGGGGAACATGTGTGGGCCTCTCTCTCTCATACAACTCACAACCTGGAGCCATCAGCAGGGATTTTGAAACAGGTCCTTGTGGAAATAAATCCAGGGCCCTACACCTACTCATTACATAACTTGAGGTTAAAGAAACAAAACCCTCTGGATGGGTGTGCCTGGGTATGCAAGTCATAGAGATATACACAAGATACCAGAGCCCTACCCTATCCTTACTAAGCAAAAAAGGAAAGCCAGAAGTGACCTCTTTATCCTGGATGGCTAGAATTTTCTCTTCTGAAGAGGGTCAGTGGGAGGAGGAAAGAGAAGATTAACATCTGTGAGCACCTACTATGTATTAGAAAACAGCCCTGGTTTTTTGCTGTGTTTATCTCAATCTTCACAACAGTTTCTTTTTGTTTTTTCTTTTTTTTTTTTTTGAGCTGAGCATAATGAGGTCACAATCTCCAAATAAAAGATGAAGAAACTGAAACTCTGAAAAGTGAAATCAAATTGCTATTTTGAATGACAATGGCAAGCTCACAACAGACACCTACATGGCCACGGGTCCGCATTCTAGCTCAGCATCTTGCTGGAGTGGGAAAGAAACAGGTCCAGGCCTCCAGTCCTAAAGGCCCTCCCCCAGTGAGGTTGTGTGAGATGAGAGTCAGATTACCATTCACCTTTATTCGAGAGGCATCCACAGCTTACCAAGAATGAGTTTACCTTCTGTTACATCTTTTTGGAGTGGAAAAAGCTGTGCACCATCTCTAGTAGCCAAAACATACAAGGGGCTATGCACTTGATACAAAGCAATCAGTCCACTGTGGAGCACCCCAAGCTCGCCTTCATTCTTGCACAGGATTCTCAGCAAGAAAGAGCATCATAGCCTCAAAAAGGGGGAAAAAAGCCTTTGCTGTGTTATGTAAACAAAAGTTTTTTTCCTTATTGTTTATTTTCAATCTTGACAATGCATTAACCATGAAAAAATAATTTTTCCAATGTCCTCTGAAATCCAATATGTTAGCATCCAATCAGGCCAAAGAATGGATGGATGGTCCACATTTTAATTCATTCTTTTTTGCCTTTATGCATTCATTTATTCACTTAAACACAATACACGTTTATTGCTAGATTATTATTATATGTCAAGAATTATATCCATCACTGACGTGGCAGAGATCGTTAAGGCCTAGATCTGTCTTAAGGGACTCTTCATATAGTAGTGAAAATTATAAGACCTGAGCACTATACAGATACACGCCGAGCACTGGGAGAGCCCAGAGTGTGGGCTCCTCCATGTGCGCAGCCTGACGATTCTAATAAGAAGTTGTGACTATCCTAGAGCTGAACAGCAGGAGGAGGTACCTGCTAGAGACAGGGAGAGGTAGGGAAGGACAGAGTCACAGGCAGACATGTACAAAAAGCAAAGAGGTGTGAAAGAGTTTTATGCTTTGGGGAAAGAGCAAGAAGTATACAAAGTTGGATTGGAAGCTTGAGGAAAGATAGAAAAGGAGATGAAATTGGAGACATAAACAGATCAGGAAGGAGGTTAAAGACTTGCTGAGGATCACAAAATTTGTCAAGTAGCAGAGAGGGGACTCAAGTCTTTTATAAATACGATTCTTGGCCTTCAGTGATCATTCAACACTGCTTAAAGAATTGAAGAATTTATTGCATTCCCTTATGATAAATTTCTATTCCTACTTTTTAAAGTTAATATCTTTTATGACGACTCTTCTATGTGGTATACAGTCCTGCTGACCAGTAAGAAGCACCAAATAACCTCTTGGTACTTGGCTAAAGTAACTCAGCGCTTCTGAAGGTTTTGTGTCCCTCGTCCATTACCATCCATCTTTTCACCTGCACGCGTGTTTAGATTCCACATGCGCGCCACCATTTAGCTTTTCCTTCCCTCTGTCTCTGTCTCTTCCCTCCAGGGCACTCTCTCAGGCTTGTGGTTCTGGAGCCCCAGGTCACCATATAAGAAGCCCAACTATCTGAAGCCACCAGGCTGGCTGCAGAGATCATATAGAGAGACAGCATAGAGATAAAGATGCCCGAGGAGCCCCCGCTCTTGTAATCTTCAGCCTTTTGAGTTTTTCCAAAGCAGGTGTCAGACTAAAGAATCCTTTGGGATAAGCTCAGCCCCAGATCGCTATCTGAAAGTAACCTCATAAGAGACCCCAAGTCAGGTAAGCTGAGCTGCTCCTGAGTTCTTGACCCTCATTAACTGAAAGGTAATAGATGATGATTGTTGTTTAAGACAGGAGGTTTTGGGGTGACTTATGCAAAAATAAGTGATATAGATTTTGAATGGTGTTTTGAGTAGAAAGGCCAAACGATACAGAATACTGTTTCTTATAACGTCTGCCTCTCTGTGTCTTTGAGCTTGCTGTTCTTCCTTGTCTTCACCTACCCAAACTTGCCCATGTTTGAAGGCTCAATTCAGATTCTAACTTCTCAATGAAGCTTTCCCTGATCGCCGTAGTCCATAATGATCTCTCTTCTTTAAGGTCAAGAGCAAGAATTCACAGACCTGCAGAATGCTTGCTGAGTTGTCAAAGAAACACATGCCCAGGCCCTATCCCAGACCTACTGAATCATAATCCACAGGGTGGGGACCAAGCATCTTTACTGGTCTGGCAACAGTTGGTGGACTGGTGTGGATCAGCCTTTGGAAACTATTCATCTGGACCACGAATCCGAGCACAAGATTACTCACTGCCTTGTAATACCCTCTCACCGCAATGAGTCTTTAAATATTTTAAAAGTAGAACCCTGTCCCTTTGTTCATTCACTTAATGAGGATTTATTGGGCTCCTGCTATTTGCTGGGCATTGTATTAGGTGATGGCAATACAGAGATGAGTAAGCCCAGGATCTATCTCAAAGACATCTCAGGCAATTGCTGCAGGGTAGAAAACTAGGCAATGACTCAGGTCGGCAGCTGGAGGTGGAATGAAGTAACATGCTCAGCTGGTGCAAAGAAACCCTGAAGCTTTTATAATCAGTTAGCTAGGAAAACAGGTAGGACCAGAATGAGAAAGCTGCCCATCGTTTGCTGTCCTTTCTTTTACCCATTCCTGTTCATGCACAAAAGCCTTGCCCCACTTCAAGGCTTCCCTTGACATGCAACAGATTCCAGTTTTGCCTGTAGAAAACTGTCTTCAGAGGGGACCACACAACGTGTTCTTTGAGGTCTGTGTGCTCCGAGGGAGCTCCTTCACGCAGGAGAGTGAACACTCCGACAACCCATTTTTAAACCACATATTTAGCACTCGTTTTATTCCAGGTTACCGTGCTAATCAGTTTTGCCCACCCCCTCTCAGAGCATCTGAGATAAGCATTTTTATTTTACCCTTCGTTTACTCCCATCTTCTCCTTTACTGCGGCACCAGCCTCTGCACCCACGTTACTCGGCGCCAGCAATATGCTCACCATCATTTATGCCTGGCCTAGCTCCAGCCGATGCAAAGATTTGCTACCTAAGAATTTGTTTTCAACATTACACTTGCACCGAATATATTGTTTTCCTATTGCTGCTGTTAAAAAAAAAAAAGTTATCACAAGCTTAGTTACTTAAACCGACACAAATTTATGTTATAGTTCTGGACATCAGAAGTCAACTATGGGCCTTACTGGGCTAACATCAAAATGACGGCAGGGCTACAATGCTTCTGGAGGCTCAAGGGAAGAATCCATTTCCTTGACTTTTCTAGCTTCCATAGGCTGTCTGTATTCCTTGGCTCACATCCCCTCCTTTCATCTTCAAAGCCAGCAGTGTGACATCACCTCTCTGCTCTGATACCCCGCTTCCCTCGTCTGAGGAACTTTATGATTACTCTGAGCCCACGTGGATAATCCAGGATAATCTCTCCATCTCAAGATCTTTAACTGAGTCACATCTGCAAAGACTCTTTTGCCATGTAGGTAAAGTATTCACAGGTTCTGGGAAAACTAGAATGTGGGCATCTTTGGGGAGCCATTACATTATTCTGTCACACAGAAAGGTCCTGAGCACCACTGTTCAAAATTCTCTTCTCTTTCACCTTTCACTGGACCCATTTCACCCAAGGATTAGAGGAAAGAAAGCCAAAGTCCATACCAGAACTGTCCGTTCTCCTTAACCGAATCTAAGGGTACAGAGTGCTCATTATCTTATAATCGAGTCTCATTGTCTCTGTCAGTCGTCTGACCTCACTAACGCTACTTTGTCCCACATCGTGGTTTCCCTTGGCCGCCGACAAAGTGAGGCTCTCAGTTTATACTTCCTCTTCACTGCAATTTTGTGAGTTTCTTCTCTTTCACTTACCCCTTATTCTCACTTTGTCCTGTGGAATGTACCTTTTTCAACCACATGGACCATCTACACCCTCAGCTGTTGTACCTCTACCTACTTGGCCTTCATTGAGATCTAGTTGACCCTTAAAGATATCACATTCACTAAAATCCTCTAACTGCAAGATGTTTATTGACCCATATCCCGCATCTTCTAGCTTCTCTCCATCGTAGATTCCATACTTCACCTATTCAGTCACCCTTTTGTCTGTTCCTTCTGGCCTTCGCTGACGCCCACCCTCTCTATGGACGAATCCCTGCTGCCTTTTCTGTGCTTTTCTCCTGTATTCCGCATACTGAGAATAAATTACATCACTGAGAAGATGGGTGTTCTTATAAGTTCAAGGTCACCAACATCAATCAGTTTCTGCTCCCTGACCTGACGATATTTCTCCAGGAGCCTCCTTTCCTGTACCATTTCATCATTCTTGTGTTTTTACTGTCTTTCGAGGCCTGGCCTGTTGCCTTTCTCTCACCGAAGCAATGCCTGAAACCACCTGCTCCATCCATAGCCAGCGCCTCCCTCCTACCGATGCTCGGAGCATTTGTCTGTGCTTTTCTTGGGATATTGATATTCTCTCTTGGAACATGTTGTACAGAATTCTTACTTTCTTCACGAGTTTGTAAGATCTTAAAAGTGTTTCATTCTTTTTGCCTTTTACTTTCTTTATCCCTAGAAGCTGGTCTTGATACAAAGTAGACCCTAAATGTAAATTTGCCAAGTGCACGAAGGAACAAATGAACACAAAATATCAAAGCTTTCTTCAGTGACACAACCATGATATGTTGAAAAGTCACTCAGTTGTGCTTATATGAAAGCTAGTACTTTTCTTCAACAATATACTTTTCTCCAACAGGAGAATCAGAATATCAATTAGAAGAAAAATCTCCAGTCACTTGTAGTGACAAGATTTCTTTCTCAAGCTTGTAGTTTCCTGTTCTAAAAAAAAATAATAACCAGAAATTTAAAAAATGAGTTGTACATGAAGTGTATGTATATGTAGGTAGACATATAAAGCTTTCCAAAACCAAGCTCTTAACAAAATATTGAAATTTCACATTTTGCCAACACCAAGTAACGACAGTCAGATTCCCTAAATTATTTTCAGTGTCCACATTTCTGACATTGTAATCTTTCTTTCCTGGCAGAACCAAAAAAAAAAAAAA
The DNA here is from genome assembly GCF_000325575.1 of Pteropus alecto. NCBI lineage: Eukaryota > Metazoa > Chordata > Mammalia > Chiroptera > Pteropodidae > Pteropus > Pteropus alecto. Next base: position 30,376 of record NW_006442104.1, read on the forward strand.
AAAAGAATAGAAATAAAGTAGGTGGAGGAAACAAGGGCAGGATTTAAGAGGAGATGCTTTCAAACTAAGTCACAGAAAATGGAACACCCCTTTCAGAAATGAGGCTCCATGCAGCTTTTGACAACGGTTCAAAGCTGTCACGCTTCTTTAATTCCTAGATGCGTCAGCCGAGAAAGGTTTCAGTATTCCCACCGAAACCAGAGCTACTTCAGATTTATGTGATCCACACCCTTGGAATCAAGGCACTAACTTGTTTTGCTGGAGGCATTGAAAAGCTTAGCATCTCTCTTTCATAAAGGAAGGTTTCCTGTAAAACAGTTGGAGCCAATCACAGGAGGAGCAGGTCCAGGTTATTGCAGGAGCTCACACGGCTGAGGTGAGATGGGGCTAAAAGAGAGTTTATATTTGTGCTTCCCCTGACTTTTGCCTCTCTGGATGGGTTTCTCACCACTGGTTTTTTGAGCTTTAAAAGCTGGGCAGTCCATGCCGTGTGTTCGAGAGTTCTCCAGGGATTTAGCAAAACACTGTGGGCTGGCCTAATTTCTCCCGCTCATGGACAGGTGGATGACTCAGCTTCATCAAGTGCCCTGGGAATTCAGTGTTGATGGGTAATTGTCCTTTAATGCCAAGCTGATGAGCTCTTGAAACACTTAAGTATTGTTAACTAATTAAGCTACATATGAACGTTCGCCTGCCATGGCTAAAGACCAAGCAGAGGCTAAGGTCATAGGCAGAGAAGCAGATCCATTCAGTAAGATTCAGATTCTATGTCTATTGTCAAAGTTTATTGTTTTGTTTGGTTAGCATAAGTTTTGCTTTCATGAAAGTCACCAAGATACAAGAGCAAATGAGAAATCAAGTGACTTTCCCTGCAGAAACAATTCCTCTCCAGGGCATGTGCTCCTGTGAGGGTCCTCAGCAGATCCGTTGTGGGGGTCTGGGGAGTAGAGTCCAAACCGTTCTTTATGTGCTCCCCTAAGGACGGTTTGCTTCCAGTCTCCATCTGCGGTCATGAGCTCACCGCTGCTGCTGCTGGGATTGCATGATGGCGTTCCTCAAGTCTTAGGGGGAAGGAAAATGTGGCTAACCACAGACCCGTGTTTGAGTTCTAATATTTGCATATTACAGTGGAAATCTGGACATATTCAATTCAATTTGACATCCACCAGGTTCTCACCATAGCTGCACACGTGAATCATTTCCAGTGACTTCAATTCAGGAGCCAAAGTTTCTTCCTTGAGAATTGAACTTCGTTCAGTCTGGGGTGAGGCGTGTGTGTGTGTGTGTGTGTGTACACACATGTAAACATATATAAAAATACATATGTATGTGTTTAAATTTAATATGGATTAATCGATACTTGATGTTTATTTGATCAATAAATAAAATTAAGTTAGTGACCAGATTTGCTCTTTTATTCAACAGATATTCACTGGCAGCCTACTAAATACAAGGTGCAGTGATGAGTGAGACATGGCCCTGCCCTAGAGGAATTTACAATAAGTTCCAAACAGGTCTTGTTCATCTTCGTAGCATCCCCTATATCTAGCACAGATACTGGCTCATGGTGGAAATTCAATACACATTTATTACATCGATGAGAGACCTTATGTTCTTTCTGTTTTATATATATATACATATATATATATTATACTGAACCATTTGAAAATAAATTGCAGACTTCATGATACATCCCCCTTTTATACTTTAGTACGCATTTACAAAGAATAAGGGCATTTTCATACATAATGTATTATGATGGTTACTTCTCTCCAGGTGAGCTTCCATTTCCAAGAAGTATAAAAGGGCAGGACTTTGAAAAATCAAACC
>NW_006442104.1:33192-46079 GCF_000325575.1 Pteropus alecto
GGAAGTGAACACACAGTGTATGTATTTATGTATGTATGTATGTATGTGTGTATATATATATATTATATATATACACACATATATATATGTATATATATATAATATATTTATGAGTAAATGGCAGAGAGATCCTGTTATCAATTCAAGAGCTGACAAGTAAGGTAACCAGCAGTTGCAGGGATTAAATAGCAAAACTGTGTACTTTCTGCCAAGAAGACTCAGGCAAAAGAAGTGAGAATAGGAGTAAGTGAAGAGCCGTTTTCCAGGGTCCCTGTCCCAGGAAAATAAACAGCGTGTCACTTCCACAGCATAAACAACACATTGGGCACTGTTTTAACAACCATGCACTGGTGTTGGTGAAAAGATCAGGCTTGGCAGCCAAGCTCTCCAAGTACTCCTCTCACCTTTTGACTAATTGAAATATCTTGATTGGCAAGCTGGGAAAGCAACTTCACAAACACGCTTTAGGAGAGGAGGCTCAGGAATCAGATCGCCTGGGTCGAATTCCCAGCCCTGCCTCTAATTAGTGTGAGAATAGGAAACGATCTTCTCTCTGTGTCTTAGTCCCTTCATTTCTCAAATGGGACTGCTAATGGCACCAGCTTCCTGGGATTGGAATGAGAGTGAATGTAAATAAGTACCTCGTTCACATCTTGGCATATGTCAAGTTCTCACTATTTTATTAGTGCTCGATTATCATTAGCTGGATTACGAATAAAAAGAGAAACACAGGAATTAGCTTTTACAGAATACCTACTACGTGTCAGGAGCTGCCAAAAGTACTTCAGATCAAGGTAACCCTCATTTAATCCTCACAACAGTCCCAAGAGGTGGTTAAGACTTAACTGCAAGGAGGGTATAGACCATGCCAGTTTTCACGAAGAGAGCTTCTGGGATCTCTTTCTCCTGCTGTGGGAATGTCGATTCTTTAAGGAGCAGAAATAGATTATATCTTGCTGGGACTATTTCTTAGAAAATTTATTGTTAAAGGAAATTCCTTACAATCCATTAAGACATCATTTGTATCCATGGCAACTCTCACCACTTTGAAGGCCATGGCCATCGTTCAGATTTCCCCATGCACAACTTCAAAGAACACCGAACTCCAATCATTCACACAGAGATGAGCCCAAGGCTTGAAATAAAACGTCCTGGTAACTTTGGGACCTTAAACCAGTTCCCTAACTTCTCTGAACTTCCATGTTCTCTTTATAAAACCTGAGAATGATAAATAGAGATCATAAGGTCAGCCTTACCTGCCTCATAGTGTTGTGCCGAGAATTAAATCAGTGCCACTCAAAGCATGGTCTGACCATGGACCACCACCGACCCATAACCACCAGCCTCAGCCCAGACTCACCGAATCAGAATTTCTGGGGGTGTGGCCCAGGGATCTGTTTTAACGATATTCTTCAAGATGATTCTTCTACATGTTAAAGTCCGAGAAGAACAGGTTTAAATGATACGTTAGATTTAAAAAAAAAAAAACAAACAAAAAAAACATTTTGTAAACTGTAACACATGTATACAAACATAAATACATTCTATTCCCGCCTGAGTCTCTCCTCCCTACATTCTACCTCCTTTTCTCCTCCCTCTCTATTTTCCCCACTCGATCTTCTATATTCCTCGCTGTCTCCCATCCACTTCGCCTCTTCCTCGTCCCTCCAAACTTAAAATATCGTGTCTGTAGGGAGCCTGTACCTTTCCCAATCTTCACGGTTCTGTGAATAATAGGTGTTCAAATAATGTTCGATGAATGAATAAATGGACAGATGAACAAATTGCATAGGGTACCCAACTATGTTAGCATTTTTCTTTTTACAAATTAAATCTTATTATATCTACATAATTTTTTTTTTTCCTAACAAATCTCAAGTGCTCTTACATGTACCAACTCATGCATGCATCATCACCTTCACTTGATCTTACTAATATAGGCAGAGGCAGGTACCATCCCTTCATCCCAGCTCCTTTACCTGGACGGATGCTGAAATACAAAATGAGAGAGTTTGGGTGCTTGCTTCATACTATACAGGAAGAGGAAGAGTTAGAACCAGAGACTAGTATTTAGATGTCCTAACCCCTGACCCAAAACCCACCACTCCAAAGGACGTTGGATTTAGACAGAACATGAGGCGAACTCTAGCTCTCTTCTCTTCAGTAGCTGAGTCTGAAGAAGGATATGCAACTCCTCTCTACCTGGATGCTTTGAGACTTAAATTAGAGAACATTTGTAAATGCCTGGAGCATACTAAGTGCTTGGTAAATGTTATATCTCTTTCTCTGTGTGTTCTTTTGGGCTGGTTCCTGCAAATGTTATCAGCAAAGTGTTCTTGGCTTGAGAACAACAAAGTGTCCTCCTGCCCTGTGCTCTGCGTTCCTTCAACAGCTGGGGCGAAGGGCTTGTTTAAGCTCAAAATAAAAAATGCAACCAGTCCCGTTTTCTCAGTATCTGTTCCTTGGACAACCTGAATCAGAATCGCTGGGTGTTTTTTTGTTTGTGTTTTTGTTTTTAATTCAGATTCGTAATCCTACCCAAGAACTCTCCTGGATCCTAGAAATGTATATTTTTTGCAAGCACCCCAGGTGAACCTTAGGCCCACTCAAGTTGGAGAATGATTGCTCCAGTTCATTAGGTGTCAGCCTTGTTTGCACATTAGAAAGAACCAGAGAACTTTTTAAAAGATACTGAAGCATAGGTTCTTCCCAAAACAAGTGAAAAAGGATATGGGGGTGACGGAGAGCATCAGATCAGGGTTAGAATGGCTGGTGGAAGTAAAGGGGAGACCCATATAGACCTCTTTGGCCCTCTAATCAATCCGTTAGCATTTAAATTTTCTGCTGTTGGAGGAGAAAGAAAATGAAGGCAAAAATTATACACGTTAATTTTTCCCCCCAAATTAGGCTGTCTGTGACATTTTGAAAAGAAGCCCTTTTCTGTCTTTCCCTCTAGGATTAAGTAAAGATCTAAGGCCAAAATGAAGGTAGGGTTAGGTTTCCTCCCTAAGCTACCTGCTAACAAAGATGCTGCCTCATGACCAAGTGCACTGCTGCGCTAAGGAACACCACGTCGCCTCAAAACAGCCTGCGCTTTTAATTATTATACTAACAATTTGTCAACTGTCAAATGCTTGGAAATAATTTAATATCCTCCCATCTCTGTGCAACACATTTATTGATATTCATGAAGTGAGTTCCTCCGGCAGTGTCTAGACTGAATGTCAATAGGGCCTGCAGAGGAAGATACTTTTCACAGAGGGAGGATGTTAATAACAGAATTCAGAAATTATTTTTTATTTTGGTTTAATAAAGGATTAGAGGGGACACGACCACTGTGCCCCCTTAATAGTCTGATGCATAAATAAATGTAACATAGCCAAGCCGTTTTGAATATCAAAGATGAAAAATGATCAACTTAATATCATTCACTTTCAGCTGATTTCATCTTCGTAGTTTTACAGGCGGCAGCCTAGCCTTCTGGGTGACACCAGAGTGCTTTGCTCATGTCCTTGGCAAACGGAACGTGAATTTTGGAGGGTAGCCTTTCGCTTTTGGAAACCCGAATTCTGGGAAAGATGGAAAACTGGATTTTACAAACATCTTTGGTCGCAGAAAAAGGGACTTGCATTTCAAAAAGAGGGACCTGGGGAAGTCCCTCAGAAAATAGTCCAGACTTCATAGTGGGGGAAAAAAAGAGAGACTTGCTACACAGTAAAGGATCTTACAAAACTGCTACCATCATCGGGCATGTGGCAGATACACTGCTACGCCCTTCCCAAGCTTTTCCATACTTAACCCCCCAACAACCTCGGGAGAGACACCCAGTTATCACCCCTGATGTTATTGTTGGTTTATGGAGACTTCTGATTCAGAGAGTTGAGTTAATTACACTCCCCACTGTATGGCACTTTTGAAAAGCATTTATCTGTACAAGGCCCCCTTTCACATAATTAATTTATCCCTTTTTATTCCTGTGCCCAATCCCATTTCTCCCCTATCCCATAGATAACCATTCTACTGCATTTATGTGTTTTTTTGTTCAAACGGGCTCTTACATAATGCATAATGTGTGCATGGTGATGACGTTGTAGCTGTTTCTTATGTTTTCAGTAGAGTTATGTTTTCAGCTCCACTGCGTTCCTCTAGCTCAAGGTATTCATATTAGTCTGATTTTACAAGTCGAGGGACTCGAGGCTTTTAAAGTAAACTGAATTCCCAAGCTTGGCATCACATGGATAGTTAAGTCACAGAACTCGTCCCCAGGTTGCTTTGACTCCAAAGGCAGCACTCTCGGCCCCTCGCTATATTGCTTCTCTTTCAAAATGTTACATCGTTTGTTTTTCACAACTACCCTGTGATACTCAGACAGGTTAAGTAGCGTGTCCATGTCACTCAGCCATTTGGCAGCAGAGTTGAGATTACGATGAGGTCTACCTGACCCCAGACCCTGTGTGCTTTCCATGTTTTGATCCAATGACCTATCGCTGCTGGAGTCTTCTGAGTTAACTCACTCTTCAAACCTCTTGCTCTTCATTTCATTGTTTAGTGGGCTGGAGGAGGGGGCACCTCTCCTTATCAAACAGTAGGACGTGAGGGGTAAGACATTTTGTGGAGAAAGGCCTCGAGAGTTGCGTCAGTTCCAATATCACCATGGCTGTTGCTAAGGGATTCGTCCCACCTAAACCTATGGAGCCCAGGAAGGCGATGCAGACAATCTCCCCTCTCGGGGTGGATTTCCACCAAGGTCTCACACTGGAACGATGAGAGAACCGCTGCGTTCGTTCTCCAAGGCTGACACGATGCAGTGGGTCTGCTGACAGGGGGTTTTCTTTTCTCAAGTTGCCCTTGGACTCTTGATGGCTTCGTCTGCCGGGATTATGGAAAGCTGTTTATATATATGCCTTGGCAGGCGGCCCTCAACTGTATTGTCCTCACTGGTAAGCACCCAAGCAGAGTGAACCAGAGGGTAGATGCTCCAGAGTGAAGTCCGAAGATACAGGTCTAGACCACTAGACCTCAATTTAGTCTTGTGGACCAAGGTTCTTTTACCTAAATTAAACTAAAGGTGTAAAAAATGTATCTGTATGCTTTACAACATTTGTCTTCAGCCAGTTTGTATCCAGTCAACCATTTTAAGTAAGGCACCTTTTTTGGCATCAAACAAAGGGGAGAGAAGACTTGAAATTTTAGAAGTATTGAACGAAGTTTCTTTTTTTCTTTTTCTTTTTTTTATTCTGATACAAATTTGAGAGGTTGTCTTATATGGGAGAAAAATGGGATGCATTTTAGAGTCAAATGAAATAAATATCTCACACGCACTTCTTTCCAATGTGACCTTGGGCAATTCATTTAACCTCTCGCTTCTTTTATTCAAACGTGAACCAGAGACGATGACATCCATCTCACAATGCGATTGTGAAATAATATGAGAAAATGCATCTAGAATACCTGGCACCTTATGAGACATTCATGGGATGTTAGGTCACATCAGAAAGAAGAAATTGGTGAACATATTTGCACCTCAGCTCATTTTCAAGATTTTCCTAGTTGAAGTTAAATCATAGACTTTTTTTTTTCTTTGCCCTTTCGGTTCATTTTGATAGAGGACAGCTTAGCTGGGCCTTGCAGCATTTGGAAGGTCATTCTGTGCATGCATTTGTTTTGGCATTTATTTCTGCCTTCTTTATTTTATTTTATCCGCTGCCAAGGGGGCATTTTGATTGGCATGGAAGCCGAGTGAAACGAAGCAGTCCCTCCGAGGGACACACATGCAGGAGCTCTGCGAGAATCGCCTCCTTTCTGTCTGATGAGGGCTGGCTTTCTTCCCCTTCGCTGTGTTTCTGAGCGATTTCTGAGATTTTCCTGGCCCTGTCAGTTTCACTCCTGGCCTGCTTCACTCACCAGCACCATGAGGCACTATCAGCTCAGCCCCAGAAACGTGATGCCTGTGTCATAGGATCCATTTAGACATGGTGACGTCTAGTCTGAGGCTTACAGGGGACTGTGACTAAATTTATTTTCAAGCCTAAATGGAGGGAAAGGTTTCTCTGCCCGCCTCACACTTGCTTTTATCACTCAGCCTCTTCCCTAGTGATAGGGATTTTGTTTACTGTCCCTTGAAAGTTATCAATCACCTGAGCTCACCTGTTCCCATTAACTTAGCTTTTGATCACTGGTTCCGGAAAGAATCATCTGAAAATTTCTATTGCATTAAGCAGAGTTCCTTTCAGGTAGTTTAAGGATGAAATGCATTATTCAATAAGTTTCATCCTCTTCAGCACCTAAGGAAATTCAGGAGAAGCAGTGACTCTGCTTTCGAGGAAACCCAGAGAGGACCATGTGATCATAGTCAGCACATGTCACACTCTGCACTGAAGATCAGAAAGGAAACGTGTAAGAAGCAGCAACACAACTTAGAATAAGTCGGTTAGAACTTATTCTAACCGGGGATAGAACCTCAGGCATAGGGCACCGCTCTTTCAACACGTGGTCCCTCGCTAGCATCCCATATAAAGTGGGCTTTATTTAGGAACCATTCTACTACATTTTATTCATTTACGACCTATACACTAACACTCCGATTTATAAAGATAAAAAGGAAAAATAATTCAGCAGTAATACTTTTATTGTGATTGCCCACCCTTTATCTCATGAAACTTCAATGTAATCTTCTTACAAACCCCAAGATTTCTTCCAACTTCATAACTATAGGAAGGCATGCACATGTCATACATCCACCCTCAGAATACTTGCTCAGGTACTTTTCAGTTATCATTTCTAAATCATTAGATAATTTCCAGCCTCCTTTCTCTTATTCCACGTTTTAAGCATAAGCTTCTGGCATGCAAGGTCTATATTAGTCCTTTTTCACAGTACCACAAAGATGTGGTCTAAGATATGAGCATATATTTTATATGTAAGTGTTTTATAAAAAACTAACAAATGTTTGCATGAATTTTATGCTTTAGAGTCTGCAAAACCCTCTTACTCCCTTCATTCATTAATCCAACAAATAATAACTGAAAATTTCTGTGTGTCCAACATGACCCTCTACCTTAGAGAGTTGGAGAGGTCAGAGAAGGCATCTCTGAGGCAGTGACATTTAAGCTGATATCTAAATGTGAGAAACAAACATACTTGTGATATGTGAAGCATTCTTCAGCTTCCTTAGTGGGAATGAATGGAGCATGTTGGAGACACAGAAAGAAAGAGAAAATGGCAAGAAGTGAAACCAGATGGGGGAGGTGGAGGGAGGTCCAGGTAAGGACTGGCAAGTTTTCCTATTTTATTCAAAGCAAAATGGGGAGTTCTTGAAGGGTTTTAAGGAAGGGAATGTTACATTCCATTTAAAAATTCATCTTGGCTTCTGATTAAAGCTGGAATTTCAGTTGGCAGCCTAATATGGATTAATCTCACAGATATAGGAAGCCAGATGCAAAGGAGTACATGCTAAACTAGATATTAATTTCTATACATTGTAGAAATGCAATGTTCTATACTCTGATTTGTGTGCATTTTGCCAGTAGTCCAGGCAGGAGAGGATGATGGATGGACTAGTGTGTTGACAGCGGTGAGGGAGAGGCCTTTAGTGAGTTTAATTCTTGTTACAAACTGTTAAACAGGGAAAGAAGGGTGAGATTATTCTCCATGTTATGTAGATAAGGAAGCAAATCAGAAGAACCAAACGCCTTTTCTAAAGTCACAGAGCCAGTAGAGTGGATCTAGGCTTCAAATTCAAATTATTCTACTATTTTAGTAACTAATAAGGGTTCAGATATATACATTTATACAAAGGACTTTTGCTCAGCAATAAAAGGGAAAAAAATGACTGGTCACCCAACAAAGTAGATCGCTATCACAGACCTTCCATTGGAGACCTTGTCTCCAAATAAAGTCATATCATCAGTCATGGGGATTAGGACTCCAAAGAAGAGCCACACACAAAGGGTACGTATTATGTGAAGTTTCACAGGTAAAACAGATCTATGGACTATAGTGAGAGAAGTGAGAAAAGTGTACCTCTTCGTGGATGCAGGGGGTTGACTGGAGAGGGACATGAGGGGACTATCGAACTATCCACAGTGATGCAAAAGTTTATACCTTGATCTGGGCGTGGATGACAGGGGTATATATATGCAAAACTTATTGAACTCATTGAATTTTTAGGGGAAAGAAGTTCTAAATACATAAATGATTCACCAAGGATACATGGTCAAAATATAACAATGCTAGAGTGAGAATCCAAGTTTTCTGAAGTCAGGTTGTATATTCTTGTCTTAAAGTCATCCATCTTGGGCCTGAAGTACTAAAAGAATCCCAGCTTCTGACCCTCTAGCCAAGTGTCATGAAATATTGGTAAGCAGACTAACCCTCTTCTCTTTGAAGATAGCTAATAAAGCCTAGAACGCAAATATATGTCCCACATGGGCAGTGTGAACGTCCTTCCAGAACAAGAGAACCTCTGCTAATATTGGAGAGTTTTTCAGAACAACAGATTTTAGATTCTGAACTGTGTGAGAAAACCATTCTTTAAGATTAAGCTCTCAAGATCTTGAATGAGACAGAGAACCAAGACAGCTTAAAATAAGCCCTGTGAAAGGACGAGTTTAGCTTGTCAGAATTTAGAGTCACTCTAATGACACCTTTGACAATGGTGTCCACGTGATTGATGCTGCTGAGCCGATAATGGGACATGATGCCCTTACAGGAATGGCATTTTGGCAAAAGGCAATATCTTCTGACTAACAGTTCATTTTTTATAAGATTCTATTCATGGACTGCATGCTTATACAATCTCATTAGTCTGCCATTAATCATTTCTAAGTCTGTCTATATTCTATGATCTTCAAGGCCTGGATTTGCATACATGAAAACAATATGTTACATGTTGTTACTTGGTAATGCTGGCCTCATAAAACGAATTTGGGAGTGTTTCCTTCTCATGTTTTTGGAAGGGTTTGTGAAGGATTGGCTTTAATTCTATAATTCTATAAATGTTTGGTATAATTCACCAGTGAAACCATCTGGTCCTGGCTTTTTCTTCATTGAGAGGTCTTTAATTACTGATTCAATCTCCCTACTCATTATTGGTCTTTTCAGATTTTCTATTTCTTCATGATTTAGTCTTGACAGGTGATATGTTTCTTGGAATTTATCCATTTCTTCTAAGTTTTCTACCTGGATCCCGAAGCTCCCACTGAGAGATTTTGGTGTGTGGATAGCTGTCAGACAGTTGCTTTCATGAGGGAACATGGTCTGGGGGGTCTCCAAGCCTGCCATCTTGCTGATATTTCCAGGGTTAGTTTCTTCTGTGGGCCGTGAGAGAAGGACTTATGTCAAGCCTTTTTCCTTGGCTTCTAGATGACCATCTTCTCCATGAGTTTCCTCACATTGTCTTTCCATGCACATCTGCATCCAAATTTTCCCTTTTAATAAGGATAACAGTTTTATGGATTAGGTTTCACCTGAATGGCCTCATGTTAATTTGATCACCTCTGTAAAGACCTTGTCTCCAAATAAAGTCATATCATCAGTCGTGGGGATTAGGACTCCAACACATCAGTTTTGGAGGACGCAATTCAATCCCCAGTATATTCTGATCATTGAGTCTGAAAAACAGGTGTATTTACCTCACAGTGTTATTCGAAGTTGAAAACCAGTCAATGAATGTAAAAGCACTTTATGAGCTGAATATTTCTCTATAAAAGTAAGGCAGTAAAATCAATGAGCAGTAATGATATAGATATACACAATGATGAAAACTCTCTTTACTGAGAACGGCCATGTGCCTGGCGCATTTCTAAATGCATTAACTCATTAGTCTTTAAAATCTCGAGTGGAGATGGAGGGTAGTATTATTCTCATGTTCAAGGTGCGGAAACTGAAGTACAGCACTTTCGAGAAGCTTGTGAAGAACACAAAGTTCGTGGGTGGTATGTGCACTTGCAAGCCGCTCCATCAGGGGTCAGAGCCTGCAGGCTTATTACTCTCACTTCCCCAATAGACTTACTGGTGATAGAATCAACTTTAAATTTTTGTGCTGAAGATCGTCACAAAGATAAAAATAAACATTAAGGAATCAAAATAGAAATAATCTTTATAGACAACCAGATAAATGGAAAAATGGTTAAATATTTGGGCATATGATAGATAGCTAAATATAATATATAGTATTATTATACAGTACAGGATATAGAAGTAGATTAAAATATAAAAAAAACTTAATTTTTCTTGTAATGAAATTCCAATTAGAGCAGCAAAGTAGTGATACAGAGCAGTCTTCCTTCCTGAGTTCAAATTCTGACTACACCATTTACCGGCTTTATGATTTGGCCACATTACTGTCTGCGCCCGAGTTTCCTCATTTTAAAGAATGGGTACAGTAAAAGTATTACTTTTGAAAGTAGAGGGAATTAAACATACTAATATTTATAAAATACTCAGAAAAAAAAAAAACAACAAAAAACTCCCCCAGGGAGTCTAAAGTAAACTATAGACTCAAAGAAGGTAATTCCAGAACAGAAATAAGAATTTAAACCTCAAAGAAGCCCTTCCCTGCCCCATAAGGTCCACCTTATAAATTGATCAAGGCATAACTGAGAGATAGTTAATATAGTAGACTAGTAGCAGTGCGTTCAACCCACAGATAAGTTTGGACCTTTCTAAAGAGAAGAGAAACTACAATTATTTTAGACCTGCTATGTGTAGGGCTTTAATCTAATATACACATATGTACATGAAATCTCATCCCTCAATGGTTCAGAGGCATACACTGTTAATAAACCTATTTTAGGGATGATTAAACTGAGACATGCGCAGGATTATATAGTTTTTGACTCAGGTCTATTTTACCCCAAGGCCTATGTTATTTTCCGCTAAACCAAGTAACCAGAAACACAAGACACACATCCCTTTCTTTGTATCTCTTCTTATGAATTCCTAACAGTGAATACTATTACCCTCAAGTACCTGAATTGATCCTGTACCTTGCCAAGAGATTAAATTCGAGGTTATTGATTTGAAAAGAATAATTTCTTCCTCCCCAAAGATGGCATCTTACCATTTCTCTGGTGGATTTTTATTCCACTCATAATGAACTATCCATTGGGACTACCCAGAGATGCCTATAACTACAGGTTTCTGATTAATCTATTTTCTTTGGATACTGCTTGATGTTGACAGAATGGTCCATGGGGATAGTTTTGCAAGGATAGTGATAGAAACACAGAGCTAAATAGAGCATCAAGAGGCATTTAATGCTGTAGAGACATGTGGTCTGTTTTCTCAGCAGAATTAGCATAATATTATGATCTGATTATTATTATGATCTCAGAAACGTTTAGAACCCATAAAGATAGCTCCGATCCTGGTGGAGGGAAAGGGATTTCAACCTCACAGTTTAATTTTAGAGAATAAAATGTGCATGTCCTCAAATCTACTCCATCTATCCCAAGGCACAGGAGCTGTTTAGGGAAAGGCTGGAGAGAGGCAGAGGAGTTGAAGCACCTTGGGCTGAATCAGGGACACAGAAGATAAAAATGCCAGACTGATGGCTCAAAGGGACCATTGTGTTGGAGTACCACATATGCATATGAATGAGCAAAGAGGGGGTTGGGGGCGGTCTCAAACATGTTAGTGTTTAAAGGAAGAAGAGGCCTCTCAGATGTCTGGGAAAATGCCAGGTGACACAGTTTTAGTCCCAGTTTAGTCACTGAAAAATTCTGGGCAAGGTCCATCTCCTCTCTACAGAAGCTTCTAGGCCCCATTTGCAAAGCACAGACTGCAGGTGAGATAGGCTCCCAGGCCATGGCTGACTCTAACACCCCCACCCCCACCTCACCCCCTTGTGGCTTGGCAAAGAGAGGGTCCAGGATCCACATGGGCTTTTGGTTTGACTCTTTGTAACTGAATTTTCTCAAAATTCAGTGAATCATTCTATTTTTAGGATCTTTCAAAGTTCAAGTCTAGTTCCATATATGTGGATATTTCTTAGCATTTATTTGACTGAACAAAAAAATCAAAAAGAACTTTGTTCAAAAATTCTAAGTTCATAGCCGAGATGTAAGCCCTCTGAGCTCATTACCCAGACTTGTGCAGACTCAGCTTACTCATCTGCAAAAGGGAATGATGAGATCTCTCTGTCTATAACATAGTAGGAAAGGGAAGACGATTAGTATTATCTTGCTGTGTGCCAGAGGTATAACGCTCATCATCTCATCTGATTCTTACAGCAACCCAATGAAATAAACATTACCACCCAATGTTAAATTAACTTTAACTTTAGGTGGTGAGAACACAAAACAATATACATATGACATATTGTTGAATTGTACACTTGAAAATTACTTGACTTTATTAACCAATGTCACCCTAACAATTTTAATTTAAAAAAGAAGAAGAAAGAGAAAAAGAAATAAGCATTACCTCTCCCAGTGAGCACGGAAATAGAATTCCCCACCACCAGTGACCGTGATTTTGGTGTCTGGGGGCTTCTGTACCACAACAGTTTTCATCAGGGATACTCAGCAGAGTGAGACAGGCCTGTAAGGGTGGCAGCGCATTGTACATCATGAACATGCTTCCCATGTGCCCTGCAGAGAGCCCAGGAGCATGGGCTTTGGAATCAGGGTGTCCTGGGTGCCTCTGCCACTTACAAACGTCACCCTGGGACAAGGAGTTAAATTCACAATAGCCTCAGAGTTTTTTGGTTTTTTTTTTTGTTGTTATTTAAATTGGTAAATTGAAGACATTGATATTTTTTTTTACCTTGCAGTTTTATTTAAAGGATTATGATAGGAGAGATTTTCATTCTCTTGGCACCTTCATTTTCATGTAGAGGGAGTTTTGCTAAAGTTTTACTCCTGGCTTCATCTGACCCTTCACTC
>NW_006442104.1:46906-51416 GCF_000325575.1 Pteropus alecto
AAAAAAAAAAATCTATTAAATATAAAACAAATTCTGTTTTAGGTAAGTCGAGACTTTGTCTGAAAGGATTATTATCTCAAGTTGGGGAAAGAAACTATTGCAATAGGGAGAACAATCTGACTATAAGCTTCTCAAAACTCAGGCAGAAAAGGGCTTTTTTTTTGTTTTTTTTTTACAGCTTTATTGAAATATAATAGACAACTAGCTGCTCATATTTACAATATGATTCAATGTATTTTTTTTTCAGTTATAATTTGGCAGACAAAAATATATTCGGTTCGGTTGTACAGCAGAGCGATTAGAGATCTGTGACTCACAAAGTGATGACCCCGCTAAATCAGGGAGGAGTTAACAGGACTAGGCAGAACCCGAGGGGGAGAAGTGAGAGGCTCGGAGGTGGAGATGGTGGTCTGATTGGACAGTAGGTCAGAGAACATCTTACCCTGAGGCTGTTGTCTTTCAGGGAGGTGACATTAGGGAAGGGCTGTATGCTGACTGACATTGAGGATGGAGCAAACTTCCAGCCTCTGAGAGGAAAGTAAAAAGCTGAATCAAAATTTGATTAAGTCAGGTTAATGGGCATTTGGTCCGATTTGATCAGTGGGGACAAACAGTTCAACTAATCATTTATGAAGCAAGGACTGCGAGTTAGAGGATGAGCATCTGGTCTTGTCACAGCTAAACTGTGAGGATATTCGTGATTCTTATTTAACTCGCATGGGGAAGGTGATTCTTTGAAATAAGCCATTTCCCAGAACGTAAAAGGATGGGGGGATTTCTTTACTGTTGCTCTTTTCCAGAAGCACAAGTCTCGGGTAATATTCACAATTCTCATAGTCTAGCTGTTTCCCATGACGAGAAACAATTTCACGAACGGATGTTAATGAGTCCCTGGCCTGGAAGATGGGAGGTTTCTGTGATGAAACGACCCCTACTCCATTTCACACTGGGCAATAAGGCTTACCCATCATCGATAAAATTTAGCTAATGATATTCGCTCTGACTGTAAATTATGAGGATTAAATGAGATGATGCTCAGTCACTTATTAGTGAGTATATTTAGCATGTTATTTCTCCTCTTCTTCTCATTTCTTCTGTCTACGGAGCAATAGCCCCTTATGATTCAAAGCTGCCGCCAGGTGATGATCTAATGCGTAAACCGATGGCTTCCCTCTGGTGGAGGGATTGTCCCTGTTTGTAGTGGCAGCATGTTATGCGTACGGTGCGGTTTTTATGAGCTGAGACCTTTGTGCTTGAGGTTCCCTGGATGCTTTGTTTTCGTCTTGGATTAATCTCCATGAGGCAAAAGGAAGAGGAAGGGAACGCAGGAAATGTAGCAACGTAGGAAAAAAAGGAAAGAGCAAGGGATCTTGTTGACTGGGTGGAGGAGCATCTTTCAGAGAAACACCTCTAATAAGCTACAGAGAATCGATGAACCAGCCTCAGAGAGGATGCAGATGCCAGCAAGCCTGAGGCTGACAAATAGAAGAGCAAGTGAAAACTATTTCTTTTAACATCTACTAGCACAGTAGAAGTTGCAGCTAACTGGGATTTAGGTGCAGTTGGTTTATTTTGGAAAACAGAAGTTGGGGCCTAAATGAGATGGCAATAAGGATTGCTGCTCAAACTTATCTTGAAGTTACACCGAGGAAGAAAAAAAGTTCTAGAGAGAAGCTGACCCTGAGAGGAGTGTTATCTGACAGTCATTTTTACTATAGTAAGAAATAATCTATTCACATTGTTTTCTCCTCAATACCTAATATTTAGTTGAAATCAACCATTCTTCAATAAAGTTGTTCCAAGAAACCCCCAACAACTCCTTGTAACCAATAGTTTCCACATCCAGCTTCTTACATTCAGGAGCCAAACAAGTTGGTTTGAGCTATCTTTGCATTTTTGTTCATGGAAATTTGAAGAGTAAGTGACCATACATCCTAGTTTGCCTGAGACCATCTCATTCATGCCTATTGTTCTCGTGCCCTGTCTGGTTGAGCATCTGTCCTAGAGTTTTCCTTTTGTGAAGTGAAGTATTATTAATTTGCATTTGAAGTAAGTCGAGATGAGTTTAGCAGCCATCCACTTTGTTCTTCCCCCTTTGCCATGGTCTCCTCTGAGGGTGTGTGAGGTGCATGCTCAGAGAACAGTGCTCTCGCTATCTTTTCCTGACCTTCTCCAGCTGGTCAGCATTACCAATGTCTTCCTTCCAAGCACAATCAGGGTACAACCTGGTAAAATAAATTGCACTTGGACCAGAAAGGCTAAGGGCAGCGAATTGCTTCTGGCTCCTCTTGGTGCAAGCGGAAGTATTCAGGGACGTTGCCCCCCGATAGTCACCTGATATATCAGCCAGTTGTCCCAGATCTGATGTCGACCCTGTGAGTTTGCAAAAGGCTATCTAAAGGGTCAGTGGGAAACATGGAAATTATAGGTTAGATGCACTTGAAATGAATAAGATGTGTTTACATATATCATTATAAAAAGCATGACTTTTCATTTTGATCAAATGGTTCTATTATCTGTATTAATTTCACTTGTCTTCAATTCTGTATTTTCCCGTGCAGTTATGAAAATTGAAACAATGACTGTATGTGTATGGATTTCATGAACATAGGAACTTAGTAAACTAGAAAGAGACAGCAGCTTTATATTAGTGTCATGAAAGCCTTCCAGTAGAAAGTCAGTTGAAGTCATTTCAACAATTATCTAATTATTTTTCCCAATTCATGGAATCACAGTAAAGTGTTTAGAAGTGCATTCTTCCAAATGTGAGGTATTTTACGTCATCGCGAATGCTATTGCAAATTCAGTAAAAGAGTTCAACGTTAAAGATAAGATTATTTGAGGGGTTTTGGTAGTAATATGAATATGAATTTTGGTGGTGCATAACCTTGTTATATTAACAACTTATATACTTGATTAGGAGACCCATGGGGAATTATTACTTCTTTTGTGTGTAATAATAGTATTATGGCCATATTTAAAAAAATAAACTTCTGTCTTTGAAAATATACTGAAATATTTATGAATGAAATGTTTTGATGTCTGAGATTTTCTTCAAATAAACCAGTGTGGGGATGTGGCGGTACCTGTGGGTCCAGGTGAGACAAGAATGGCTATGAATTGATGGGGGTTGTAGGTGAGCGATGGGTATATGAGAGCTTGTTGAACTTTTTCCTGTATTTCTTTGAGTATTTGAAATGATCCATTGTAACGAGGGAGAAATACACAGAGACAGAAACAGAGAGACAGAGAGAAAGAGAAAAACTGAACGGGTTTTAAAAGTTTTGCGATTAAGAAGCAGATGATGAATTAAAATACTAAGCATTGCAGTATGAATGGATTTTAATATACTGGTTTCTTTGAAGAACGACTTAGGAACCATATCAAGTACTCTACAGTAGTAACCTTTTTGTGAATAAGTCTTCTAAATTTGGTTGCGTTTTGTTCAGAATAAGTTGGCAATCTTTAATACGCAATGTCAGTTTCTGAAGCTTTTTGCAAACTGTATTTAGGAGAACCTGAATGTTCAAGGTCTCATATCATCATCGCTCGTCATCATTAAAGATGCTTGTAATTCTTTTGAGCGCCTCTGGCTCCCTTATGCGGGGGAGGGGCAGGCTCGTTTGAATCTGAGTGATGCAGGAAGTGGTTTTTTAGATGCGGCAGTATCTCTGGAAATATCCTCCAGAATTCTTTGGATTTATAATTGCTGTTGTTTTGGTTTCACTTTCACTAATAGTGATTGAACTTAACTCAGTTTGTGCAAGAAAAAAATTATTAACATTGTTCCGATGATTGTTGTTGTTATTATAGAAGTAATTTTCTGTAGCCAGTAGGTCTTTTTGTTTGCTTCGATATTTTAGTGGCCCTCTGGAAAGTGTTGTTTTTATCTTACTTCTAACACAGAATCTAGAAAAAAATACCATTAGCTGAGATACTCAGAGACATCTGTATTTTCACATAATGCATACGTGGCAAACCTCCACAGAATTATTTATTAGAATTTTCTAAAAGTATTTGCTGAAAAAGAAATGAGTTTTAGCTTATCATCATATTGTTTCTCATCTATTATTTTGACTTTTTTTTATTGTGACAAGGAGAAAAATTGTTTTACCGGTGGTAAGAAACTCCTGTCTTATTAAGAAACTTCAAAAAATATTGCTAAATATCACAAAGCATGTAAAATTTAATAAAGTGTTGAATCAAATATTAAGCGATTTTAACAATCACCTCTAAATTATACAATGTTTTCATGTTGTGGATACTGAAATTTAATTGTCCTGTTAATAGTAATGGCTTTATGCTATCCTTGCCCAAGGCACAAATAACATTAGGACAAATTTCAACATTAGTGATAGTAGATACAATTTCACGTATCAAATCGTCACCCTGATAATTTAGCACTTTTTTCACTGACTTCTCGTCATTCGTAATTATATCGCTGTTGTTTTATATGCCTAACGATCTGGTTGTTGAAGTGCCTGTGTCCTTCCGCGCTCTCATTATTTGC
>NW_006442104.1:51467-53873 GCF_000325575.1 Pteropus alecto
TTGAAAGATATTTGTTCATTTATTTAAGGTATTACTAGATAATATATTATCTAAATCGGCGTACGGAGGCGCATGTGAACTATGCAGTGTTACAAGGTGACTGACTGAACGAGGATGCCTCTGGAAACCTCACCAGATGTAGCCCGTCCCCTCTCCCTCGAGGTGGCTTCTCTATTTTCTGTGACAAATGATTGTCTCTCTGATGAACTCAGAGCATCAGTGCCTATGTGTAATTAAATAGAAATAAAACTCAATTTGTTTCTTTTTTCTTTTGACAGCAATAACTAGAAATAGAATTTCTAACATTTTCTTTCCAACACCAAGGGATCATTTGTCACTGTTCACTTTGGAGATCATTGATTTAGATCAGAGCTTAAAGGACAGATAATAAATAATTTAGACTTTGGGGGTCACATGGCCTCTGCTGCAACGACTCAGCTCTGTCGCTGGAGCATGAAGGCAGCCATGGAAGGTATGTAAATGGATGAACACGTTTGTGTTCCAATAAAACTTAATTTACAAGAACAGGTGCAGGCTTCCGTGGTCCATAGTTAATCAACCTTTGATATAGATGATTAATTATGGAGCCAGATTTGTTTTGAAAGTGAGATCTGATGAGACCCAACTTATAGTGAAGGCTTGCAAGAACCTGAAATTTCTGAGTTGAATGAGTGAGGGTTTGAGAGACCATAAGTGTTAGATGTTGAAGTACATAATGGTGATGCCAGTGCTTAAGACTCTAACGTGAGAAAGTTGCAGATGACAGCAAGGGCAAGCTTCGAGCCACGAAGAGGGTGGCTGAAGTGCAGCAGAGGTAAGGCTTGTTGAAGTTGGGAAGTTCTGGGAACCGAAGGCCTAACATTCAGGAAGTTGTGGAAGGGATGTCTAAAGTTCAGGGGATGACCTAGTCTATCCCTTTTGAGTTAACAGATATTTTAAAACGTAAACATCATAGGATTTGTGTTCTTTGGGAAGTTGAGGAGATAACTGGGTAGCTAGATTATTTAGTAGATTCCTTTGAGGCAAATAAATTCCCAGGAGCTAGCCTTTCTTCCTTCCTAGGTCCTGGGAAAATAATGGTAAACTATAGCTGTGAAGTCTTCCTTTAAAGAATTGTGTGGGCCCAGTCTGGGGAATGTTTTAATGTAGAGAAGCAAACAATGTACAGGTAAATTGCGCATCCGTCTGTTTGGACTCCCAGCCATAACGCAATGCCGTGCACTGGGCGGTTTGAACTACAACAGTTATTTCTCACAGTTTTGGAGGCTAAAAGTCCAAGATCAAGGTAGTAGCAGCTTCGGATCCTGGCGAACCCTCTTCCTGGTTTGCAGACACCTGCCTCCTTGCTCTTCTTATGAGACACTAACCTCATCATATGGTCCCTACCCTTATGAGCTTATCTTGTTACTTCCTCAAAGCCCCACATCCAAATACGATCACATTGTGGGGGACAGGGCTTCAACACACAAATGGGGGAGGCGGGCACAAACATTCAGTACATAACAAACTGCATGTTAGACAGTAAATATAGCTTATGAAACAGTTCCGTGATGAGAGAGTCAAGTTAGAGAGGGCACATCAGGGCGGTCTGCGAGGTTCTTTAAATATCATCCGATATTTAAAAATTGAGAAGGAGCCATACATCGCTTGGGAAGGACATTCTAGCAGAAGAAGCAACAGTAACCATGGCCCTGAAGTAAGAAAGAGCCTGGCATATTCCAGAACCTATCAGAAGGCCACGGGGAGCAAGAAGGGAAGTGGCTTTAGGAAGGCCTAAGTCCTTCCAATCTGCGCAGGGACACCTTGCTAAACGGGGCCACTGGATTTCACGGGAAGCCATGGTTTGGGCTTCTGAGTTAGAAAACCTGCGTTTGAATCCCTGTCACGCAGATTCCGAACTGCGGAATCTTGAGCAAGCCCGATGGCTTCTCTGAATTCCAGTTTTCTTGCCTGGAGATGACCACATCTTCCTTACCAGGCAGGGTCGTTGCGAGCAGCAAATGAGATAACATAGGTAAATGTGTTTTTGCAAAACAGTGTACAAATATGATAGATTATCATGCTCCTTTCTTGAGACCGACCCTCCTTTTCAATTCCAATCTGGTCTGCTTATTGTGTTTAAGATGGCATTTTATTTTTCCAAGAGAGAGCTTTTTGAGTAAGGTAGCATCAGGAAGCTAGACGATGAAGCCAGACTGCCCGAGTGGGAATGAGCTCTACTGCGGAAGAGCTCTGTCCCCTGGTTTCAGCTTCCTCATCTGTAAAATGGGGGTGAATAGAATTGACCTGTGTGTGAAGCACTTAGAACAGTGCCTGTCACTTATGCTGGGACAGTGTTAGCTCTGATACACCTCGATAGAGTCACCGCTTTGGAAATTCCTCCGATTTTTATTCCTGTGAGGCTCA
>NW_006442104.1:53948-102270 GCF_000325575.1 Pteropus alecto
AGTCATTCACTCTTCTGCTGTAGGGTGTGCATGCCAGCGGGAGTCCGTCTGACCTTTGTCCTAGAAGATTTTTTTCCATAGGCATTCACTCTTCCGCTGCAGTCGCTGTAGGGTGTGCATGCCAGCGGGAGTCTGTCTGACCTTTGTCCTAGAAGATTTTTTTCCATAGGTGGTACCAGAATGTCCTGTTCTGCCACATGGCCTCAGAGTATTGGGCATGGGACAGGAGCCATAATAAAGTTATGGTGGCCCCGACAGAATCCATTCTGGATGAGGACTCTTCTCCAAGGCTTTTGCACACTGAACCCTCAAGATTTAGTCCTTGAAAAAGCAAATCAGCTGTTTGCATCTTGGGGCTTTTGTCTGACTCATCAACTTTTCAGAGGACCGTGAGTTTAAATGGGCTTTGCAGCCACTTATTTCTGGCCTTGGCCTTGTCACGATAGAAGACTAAATTGTTTTGATAACCTTTGATCTCTGAATGGAATTCTCTCCTCTTCTTCTCCCACGTCCACCTCCTTCCTCCCATCACCACCTCTGCTTCTACCAGCTCACCTTGCCCGGCTGGCTCCTACTCTACTACATTTTGGGGGTTAGCACAGTTAACTCTTCCTATAGGAAGCCACCCCAGCATCTTCTTTCTTCCTTTGCCTCCGCCAGGCAGGTCAGGATCCCCTCTTCCTGGCCTCTCTACTGTCCTGAAGATACCTCTATCGTCGCAGTTTCTGCATGTTCTGTGTCAATGCGTCTCTCTTTTCCATTAGAATGTGCTTTGGTATCAGGATCCCAGTGACTGGACCTTATTCAGCTTTAAATCTCCAGTGACGACCAGGTGCGCAGTAAATGTTTACCGAACGAATGAGTGATGACTAAATCCACTGCCTCCTCTAGTCCTCTTTAGGTAGCAGACATCCCCAACCCCCTAGTTTCCCATCCTCCCTCCCTGATTATCCCCATACTTCCCCGACAGCATCTTTCTCTGCAGGTGTCTCTACCTTAGGTGATCTGCGTCATCGTTAGACAGCTCTATTTTTAGAAAAATTCTTTGAGCAGAAACTTCACTCCAAGCATTTTCTAGCTTTAGGGATTAACTCTGCCATCTGGAGCAAAACAAACCGACTGCCTCCTTTATAAAATCATCTTTCCCGTACTTAAGGAAATTATTTGTCCTTTTTCACTTTTCCCATTTCAGAAAAAAAATATCTAGTTCCCTCAATTGTATATCAAGTCACTCACTTAGTAATTCATTTATTCACTTGATATCTCGTTCATTCATCCATTGATTTGCTCACTCACTCAATTTGTCTTTCATTCTACAAATATTCTGAGTTTCCGTGATGCCCCAGGTACTTTCCCAGAATTGAAGGTGTAATGTTGAACAAGCTACAAATCCCAGCCTTCTCCCCTGTGCCTACAGTTTGATGAGGGGCACATCTCCATGTGGGGTGATATATGCTTTGATTAGAGAAACGCGGACTGATATGAGAACACAGGGTAGAACCTAACCCAGACTGGACGAGGCAGGGGGTGCTTCCTGTAGAGAATGGCATCTAAGCTGAAGCCAAGTAGGAGTCAGGAGGGTCGATAAAGGGGCAGGGAGAGTACTTCAAGCAGAGGCCACAGCAGGTGCTAAGATCAGGGGGAGTGGGAGATGAGAGAGAATAATGGGGTGTTTCAATGACCAAAAGAAGAGTGATAACTTGGAATGTAGGAGGAGAATAAATGTCATAGCATGGAGGGCTCTGAGCTGTGTCAAAGAATTTTAGATTTTATCCTAACTGACATGAGTATCCACGAAGTGTTTGAAGAAAGGGAATCAAGCAGCTGAGTTTTATTGTCTAGAAATAACTTGTTTCCTCTATGTTTTTCTTTTAATTTCCTGACTCTTCCTTTCTGGATCTCTCAAGTTTAGATTTGCCAAAAAATTGTCACGATTTCTGATGAAAAACCCAAACTAAAAATGGGTTAGGGAACTGAGACCGAACGTCCCTGTTTAGCAATCGAAGCGTGTTTTTCTGAAAATGTGATTTCTGACATTATGGAAAGTACCTCAGGCTCTTATCTGGGTCCTGGAAAATAAGGCACCTTTTCGAAGGCATATCCAGCCCCTTCTAACTCGGCAGCTGCCCCTCCAAGCTGATGACACTGGAGATGTAGCTGACCAAAGAGGCTGGTGATACCATTTGGTCAACCCAAGTGACTATTTCATCAGCTTTATTTCCGCAACGTCCTGTGCCCACAGAGGGACACGAGATAACTTTATAGTTCCTTGACCATATTAAGATTCAGCTACATTTAGGCCTTAAAAGCAAGAATATGATCGAAATGTCAAATGGGCATTTGATGGCCTTAATTACATACCCCGTCAAAAGCCAGTCACCTGTGTCCTCTGGGTGAGGTTTCTAAACAGTGATCACTCAAACCACAAACTTTCAAATAAGGAAAGGCCTGATCCTCTGGTCCTCAGGACAGTTACGGAATGATGTCGCCGAAAGGAGTGGAGAGATGAGCTGGATTTTCTCTGAATCAGCTATCAGCGCCACAAAACTGCCCGGTCGTGGCTGGGCCGGGACCACACGTTGCATTTCCCTGGCACGCTTGCTCTCCCGTCTGACCCATGCCTTTCCTCTCTCCCTGTCTTCGCCACATCACCGCTTTCCTGCACCCCGACCTCCTACCCCTGCACCCCGACCTCCTACCCCTGCGTTCTGCCTCCGGGACGTCCTTCATCTTTCCTCCCACATTCGGAGCTCTTCAGACTCCATGGGTTTTGATTCAGGCTGCTCTCTCTTTTTACAGATTCCTCACCAACATGTTTAAGAACATACTGTTCTTCAGTGGAAAACCACAGGTCATTTAAATCACACCCTCCCAGGTTACATACTTCTAGTCTTTCATCGTCTTTGAGCTATTTTACAGCTCTGTGAACTAACAGTAATGCATGTAATTCTTGTCTATAGACGTAAATTCTGTCCAGGGCCGGTCTCAGTGACTTGCCTCCCCCACTTCGGAAAAGGTCAGTTCCACCTCCAGTTGCCCATTCATTTCTGCATTTCTGATTCATAAATGTATCTTTTTTTTTTTTTTGGATTCTCCCTTGAACTCATAATATGTCACTAGTTTCCTCATTGATGAGTTAAATCAAATCTTTCACACATGTTCATGTTTTTGTTAGTATGAGAATCCTGCTTTTACTTTTTTTTTTGAAAAACATTTTTAATAGATGATAGAAGGAGAAAGGAACAAACATTCAGCCCTGAGTTCCTGTGACAATCCACAAGGGGCCAGATGTCAGGCCGCAGGGTGGCGTTTCCCTTGAGACCACCTTACTGCAACCGCACGGACCGTTATAAAATTGCGGTTTCTTGGGCACTCCGAGATGAGGGCCAGGAATTTGTATTTTAACAAGTTAACGTTCAGAAGAGTCAAAAAGCCACTGTGACCAATAATAATAATAAATAAAAAAGCGTAAAGCAAAACTCTCGATACTTTAATACTTCTGGGAGAGATAGACTAATACTGAAATAAAATATAGAACTACTGATGATAGCTAAGACTCATGCGTAAGTTATACAATTAACTGGAAATGCATGTGGAAAGCAAATCCAAGTACCAAATACCAAAGCAAAACTCCCCGTAAGAAATAATGATAAACACAAGAGTTAGGAAGATGTCATTCATGTATCCTACCCCCTGCCCCAGATAAGATATTTTATATATTTTTAGCCTAAGCCAATATGGAAATTTATATTAGTAAATAAAACTATGTTTTATGATATGTTTACTTTTAAGAGAAAATGAATAAATCAATATGCTTTCTATTAATTGATTAACACAACAGACATTGCTCCAGTCTGGGAATATGACATTAAGACAAAGGCTCTTCTATTTTAGTGTTTTTGTTGCTTTTTTAAATAGGAGCAAATAGACCCTAGGTACAAAATAAAATATCTAACATATGAGACTAGAATTGTTGGGAATGCATTTAAGGCTATAATTAATGTTATCATTTGACAAGATTTACCCCTGAAATACTGTGGTGCTAACCAGTGAGCTTTGGTCCCAACACCTGTTTTCTTCCCAGATACAATGTCAGAAACCCTGATACAAGAAAGTTCTAAATGGAAAGTGTGAGTTAATGGAAACCACATATAGCAGGAAATGTCAAGGAAGTAGATGGAGGACATCAATAAATGGTATTTGACAGAATAACATCGAGAGCAAAGTGGGTGCTAGGAACGCACGGAAAAGAGAAAAATCAGTAAGGCAAGTCCAGAGTGGAGTAGCTTCCTGGGAGCAGAGGCTTCCTGGAACTTACGATATTCTAAAGGCTAAGCACAGCTTGCGTGAGTGTAATGTCAGATTGGAAGCCTTTCCCTGTGAGAGGCGTCATGTGTTTAAGTCCAGAAGTGAGCCCGAGCTGTCTGCTATAGAAAAGTGTCAGCAAAAACTTCGCCGCCAGGTACAAAAGCCAAATACCCTCTTACTGCACGCACCTGCCTGCGAGCCAGATGCCAGGTCAGATTCTCCAAAGGGAGATCGATATCCCATTACTAGACTGATCTTTCTTAGATCCCTGAGTAGAAAAGGAAAAACTTCACCCCAAATAACAGATGCCTCCAAACATCTGGATGTTCGGTGTCATGTATTCTAAACAGCAGGTTTAATAAAGCTGTTTTTGCTCTCTACCTGGATGTTAGTCGTCAAGTTCATCATTAACTTCACAGAGTTCCCATATCCTCAGGGAGAGAAACGAACAAATGTTCCTGCCTGCAGTCAGAAGCAGGTTCTGAGCTCCAAGTGACGACATGACTATGTTTAATCAGAATTGGCTTAGCTCTTGGGATTTCCTGCGGACTGAGTCTGCTGGGCTGGAAGGTTTCATCCTGAGTATTCCACTCCCTCCCTATGGAGATTTTACTTCTCCATGAGCCATGGAAGTACTTTTAAAGTTGATAAATCCCACTTAGTTGCTAAGGGGAGACTAGTGGCGTGATTATAACATGCACTGCTGATCGACCGACCAGGCTTTGTAAATGTTGGCATTAAAATTACTTTACCACTAACTAAACAATAGATTTTCTTCTCATTCAGATGTTTGCTAGTGGGCGCATTTTACCCTTCGAAGGCATTGAGTATATTCAAAGTTATCTTCATCTTGCCTTTATGATGACAAATCTCTTTATCTTTCTTTCTCCCCATAACTCGGGTTTCCTGACCCCAAATATAGGCACATCCCTGAACCCAATCCCAAAGCTATTTTGTATCAGAGGCAAATTCATTCCTCTTTTTTTTCCTATCTGTTTTTACCTCCTTTTTAGGATCAAATTAATCATTTTTTTCTCCTATTCAAGAGGGCAACTGTACCTCTCTGAGCCTTTTTGCTTGCTGACCTCATCAAGCTCAGATTATATCTCTTCTACTCCAGACACTTTCAAAAATATCTTTTTCATTATATTTTTCCTGTTTGCTTTTATCTTCTTTAATATGTGTTTCATCTTCCCATCTACACTGAACAATCTTCCAGACCGCAGATCTTAATTCGTACATCCTCCCTTCCTCTTTCTGCCCAACATGATGTGTCCATTTACCAGACTCGATGCATTGTAACGGATTAGCATCTGGGAGAGCGGAGAGGTGAGGGACGATCAGCTAGCCTGCAGAGGTCGTGCCTGTCTTGTTCAGCATTATATCTTCAGGGCTTGGTACAGAGTCTTGCAAACAGCAAGTGTGAATGAGAAAATGTTGAATCGATAAATCAATGTAAAATAAAAGTTTCTTAGGCACTACCTTTAGATAAATCTGAGTTTAAGTGTTGGTTAGTTAAGTGTTGGCCCCCCAAAACCCCCACATCTTATCCCCAGGTCCTGTGAATATTAATTTGCATGACAAAGGGACCTTACATATACGATGAAGTCAAGGATCTTGAGATGAGGAGAAGAGCCTGAAATATTCGGGTGGACCCAGTGTCATCACAGGGGTGCTTATAAGTGATGGGGAGGCAGGAAAGTCGGATTAATAAAAGGAGATGTGCCAACGAAATGAAAGGTTGGAGTGATGTAATTGTTGGCCCTGAAGATGGAAAAGGGCCACAAGCTAAGGAATGCGAGCAGTCCTAGAAGTGGGGACGGGCAGGGAAACAGATTGTCCCCTACTGCCTCCAGAAGGAATGCAGCCAGCTCCTCGATTTTAGCCCGGTGAGACTTCTGACATCCAAAACTGTAAGATAATAAAATTGTGCTGTTTTAAGTCACTAAATTTATGGTAATTTGTCATAAGGGCCACAGGAAATGAATACAGATTACATTCTAGTTCAATTAGTATCTCTCCAAATTCTCCAGACCTCAGATTTCTATTCTGAAATGCTGAAAATCGTACTTTAACAGCTTAGCACATGTGTGCAGAGTAATTGTATACTAGCGATTGACATTCGGCTAGGCTCTAAACGGATGCGAGGATTAAATTAAAGAGCATAAAGTGCTCAGTGATAATTCTGATAAAAAATATGTCTTTCAAAACATAGGAGTTAGATCTAAAAATTGGCAAGGAGCTGGTTAATTTAATTTCGGGAACCTAAGGAGAGTGGAATGAAGAACTGAGTTTGCTAATAAATCAATAACACTCCTTATGAATAAATATTTAATTTGCTAATATACAATATAATAAGGATATCATAAATAAGATCGTGCTCACATTTGACACAGTTTAAATGTGCGATAGCAAATCTTTCATTGCTCATCGGCAGTTAGAATTCATTGCCACTGGAAACTCTTTAGGAAGTAACTTCTGCTTTGTTTCAAATACGCCCTCAGCTTGATGGAGGTTGGGCACATAGCAGGACGTTCTCTCTCCTATGTTTTCCCCAAGGCTGGTCCTCATCGCTGCTTGCGGGATCTGATAACTGCAGAGGTGCTTGCTACCCTAACAGTCCCACCGCCTGCCTCCCGGGACCTGCCCCTAATCGCACCTCTTACACCTACTCCAGTAGTAAAATCACCACGATTCTAAAATTGGGTTCTAGTTTTCCTCATCGCCTTTCTCAAAGCTTCAACAACAACAGAAAAATGCTCTTTACTGTGCTGCCAATGCTTTATCGTTATTTCCTACCCTTGCTCCCTTTATCTCTATCTGCAATAGACAAGATAAAATTCACATTTCCTGGACCCAGCATGTTCATCGTTGCCAAAAAATATACAGATGTAAATTCTTGTCTAATGAGATTTTGCATAAGGGAAGTTCTCAGTCGGGGAGGGAATGCTGTGTTCAACGAATGATGGTTCCCTTCCCCTTCTCCCCTCTGTCCCCAGCCTAGCCTTCCAGCAGATGTCCTGCCAGCTCGCTGCAGCTACCTGGGCTGTGCTCTGGGAACTGAGGCACACTATTTTCCTGTTTGAATTAAACTAACTCTCACGAGGTGGACAATTGGCTTAAAAGTCTTCGTATAGAGAAACTGGAAAGCACTAATCATTCGAGCCCCGAGCCACGACAAGAAAATTCCAGAGCTGGCACCTCCCCTAATTCTGCAACAAGGTTTTATTATCCAAATTATGAAGGAAGAGCAAGGATGATCTAATCAGATCTGACAGGAAGTTAGCCCAAAACACTGACATTATCCATAAGTATATTTAAAATATGAATTTATACCCACTGACATTAGCTATGACTCTCACCTCCAGCGTATCTATCTGTGCCTTGAGATATTAGTTAATAACAGTACGAAGCCATCACAATGAGCAAAGCATGCAATAAGCAAGTATGAAGATATGAGGACACATGTTAACAGGGTTTTTTGTTTGTTTTTTCAGGCATGTTTAAAATCATCCATTATTCATTTCATCACTCCATAAAATTTTAGTAAGTTTTATGATTTAGAAGATTATGTTTAATTTCTTGATTTTTAGAAGATAAAAAGTCATGTATTACTTTGGTACATGAAAAAGGCTGAGATAATAGTTGGAAAAGAACATAGTAACAAGCCAAATGTATTCCTTTGTCAGCAAATGCCATGATGCTATATGGAGACAACATTGCTAAATATTTAAAGAAATAAACATTCAAGCAATTACAGAACAGAACGTTGTCCTGTGAAATGAAAGTACAAATGTTTCTAACATGTTTCTGTTTATAGAATATTCTAGGTTCTCATTTACTATTAAAGCATATGTAAAAAATTTTGGCATGTGACCTTAGAAAGCAAAGATGCCTTCGCACACATAGTTGACTTAATAAACACAATGTTTTATGGAAGCAGTGTATAAATATAACCATTGTTAGAGCAGGCGCTCTAATTAGAAGTGAAGGGGAAAAATGGTGTTAAGTTTGCAGAAGGCACCACACTTAAAAGTTATTTACTGCATAAGTCATAGACAAGCTATTGGATCAAAGTTGAGATGGAAAGCATAAAGAATGCTATATGAAATGCAGTTAATGCAGTCAGTGTCTCTTAAACAAGAATAAATAGGTAAAACTTCTGCCATATTTTTATAAAATGGGAAATGGCTATAGAAATCTTTTTTACGCTACAGATTTTACTGGGGAAATTATCTCACAGCAAAATTTTTCAAGGGGCTGCAGAACAATAAAGAGAGATATGCATTTCTCTTTTACAAAAAAAGGCCAGTGTTCTACATTTACTGACCTTCTGTGTAATGAGAAGTGACTGTCAGTAGCCAGCAGATAAATTTGTAAAAATAAACCCACTCGATCCGTCCCTGCAAGGTGAAAGTGGCATTTCACAGTGAGAGAACTGCTCTCAAAAGAAAATACATATTTGGGAATATTTACATTGTTATGTGATTTATTTATTTATTGAGTCGGAAGAACCTAGTTGGGCCAACTCTAATTTACCTTGTAAGACACAGATCAGGCACTATCCTGCAGTTAGACAGCTCCAATCATCCTGTGACTTAGGTAAACGTTTTCTTGATTCATGTCCTTTAACTTCCTGCACAAATGCTGTCGTTATGCTTATAACATGGTATGTGTGTCTCCTCCATTAGACTGTGAGTTTATTGAGATCAGAAACAAAGCAATCGTCCTACCAGGATGAGAATCCCTCAAAGATGCTCTGTAAATGTTTGGCAATCGAATTTAAAAAAAACAAACAAAGTAGACCAACAGACTGAAATAATTGGCCAATATAAAGCTAATACTAACAGTGACAGTGACGATAATCGTAAAAATGGCTAATGTCTGAACTCTTTTGTGTTTACTGTGTTCCAGGCATTGATCGAAATGCTCTGCACATGTTCTTATTTAATATTCACTATAATCTTGTTGGAATAGACTATTATTACCCCTAGTTTATAAATGTGATAAGAGAACTTGTCCCAGATTATACAGTTAGTTGTCTGAGATATGATCCAAGTGGCCTGTTCACAGAGCCCAGATTCTGTGAAATACGGAAAAATGAAGTTTGACATCCAGTTTTGAAATGAGAATTACAAACTTATAGAATATATAGGACCAATAACTACAATAATAGAATGACAATTACATATTAAGGACACTTGATATAATACAAATTATTCCACCTTAAATATATGGGGAATTATGTCCCATGAGGTCACAGAGTCTACCTTTTCAGTCTGTATTGTGAATGAGATGGTATTGGCTCGTTAGATTTTTTGCAGAATAGTCTTTATTCTGTTATTGCAGAATTAGTAAACGAATGTGCAAATCAAGATGATGGATCAGTGGCATCGTATAGTTGATTATCTCACTTCGTTGTCACAACAAAGCGACTAGGAGTCCTGATGTAAAGCCTAGAAAACGGGCTCGGAAAGATGGATCCTTTAACCCAGCGTCAGACAGCGGTAAATGGCACGGCCCCTCCCCCTCTCCCAGCTCACACCGTACATGGAGATTGTCACTCCGAGATTGAGGCCTGTTTATTTCAGATGGAGAGCGACACGCTTAACCAGAGTGCCCCCAGAACAGTGCAGTCAGGATGCTGAGTAACCCAGTCCCCTCACCGTGTGAAGAACAGCTAGAGGGACTGGCCACGTTTGGCCTGGAGTAAAGGAGGCTCAGGGAGATGAGATCGCCATCTAAAAAAATATTTAAAGTGTCATCGAGAGGAAAAGGGATTAAGCTGAAGTAACATAGTCTAGAGGACAAACCCAGGAATGCTGAGAGGAAGTAACAGGGAGGCAGGTTTCAAACAGATAAAAGAAAGAACTTTCTAGTATTCGGAGAGTAGAAAATTTCATCTTGTAAGATTCAAATGACCAATTGCCAAAAAATTTTGTGGGCAGTCGCTACATGAGGTAGTAGGCAGGATTTACCCACCTTCTTGTCTCGTAGACTTTATATGATTAAATAAAATCAAGAGAGGTTAGTTTACAATATATGAGATGGCATTGTTAATCAGTAACCATAATTGAAAATTAATAATTGCAGCTTATTACGATTTATTCCAAATCATCAGCATCTATGTTGTTTCCTCAACTGTGAAATGATGATAATAATAATAGTACCTTCTTCATGGTGTTGCTGGGGATTAAATGAGTTAATTTCTATAAAGTACTGAGGATGATGCCTACCACAGAGTAAGCATAACATTTTTACTATAATTTTATTAGTAATAATAATATTTACATGCCATTTAATAGACTCTCCCTATGAGCTACAGACAGGATTTCGTTTAGGTCTCACCGCATCCCTGATGTAGGCACTGAATCTTTCTTTAATAGATAAGAGCAGCAACACCATATCCAGCACACCATGCTGCTACTGGTCACCTATATGTCATCTCAAAACAATAATTTATAACAAATTATGACAATTTATGACAAAGGGGATCAGTAAACCTTCTTCTAGGTGAAGAGCCTGATGTGGAGTAAACCAAACCCCCATTTAATTCTGGGGTTCGGTAAGAAAGGACAGTGCATTGGTTGGTTCTCGTATTGCCTGGTTTCCGGCATATGTGCATTACGAGGAGGGCACGTAACCTGAAGGCCCTGGTACAGCCCTCCAGCTAGCCTCGGGCTTTTCAGAGGAAGGGGAGGCGAGGGGCAGAGTTCAATAGGGTAGACAGAAAAGCCAGGCCGTGGAGTTCCTCAGACCTGCTTTCTAATCACAGCACTGCCACTTAGGCAAGTCATTTAATGTCTTTAAACTTATTCCTTTCATTTATAAAATGGGGGTGATAATGCTCACCTGTCAGGGATGCAAAGAAATTGAAAGGCATAACATGTAATTAAGCAGCTGTTGCGATGTCTGTCCGGGGCCCCATAAAGTCAGCCCCCTTCCTGTTCATTTCTGCTCGTTGTGGTTTCTGTCATCATGCTCTGCATCTGCATCCACTACCCGTCCCCCCTACCGCTACCCCCACCTCCAATACCAGAGAGCAGAGCAGCTCCTCACCTGAAGTTATAGTTTGGAACTTCAACCCAAGCAAGTACTGTTAGGGTCTCTAGAGACAACCCAGAAAATAAGTGTTTGAATGGGATCTGAAGACGCTCCATTGACAGCCAGTGTCAGATGATTTCATAGTCATCTAGAAGCAGCAGAAAGGTTACAACAAAACTGTGCTTGAAATTCCACCACGCCAGCTCCCCGCCTTCAGCTTGAAAATCGGGATGCCTTCAAAACGATGACATTTACACCTGGTCGAAACACCGGGAGTTCCAGCCTTTCCCAGAGGATAAGATTTGGTTCTGGGATGTAGTAATGCCATGAAGTCTTGGGAAATTGAGAGGGTCAGATCTGGGATGCCTTCAAAACGATGACATTTATACCTGGTTGAAACACCAGGAGTTCCAGCCTTTCCCAGAGGATAAGATTTGGTGCCATGAAGTCTTGGGAAATTGAGAGGGTCAGATCACAAGACCAAACTGCTCAAAATGTTGGGGCTACCGTAGAAAAATTAGCTATTGCAGGACTCAACCCAGCATGGGTCTGAGGTAGAAAGTTTTGAATTTGTAGTGCCACCAGAATTTAACGAGCTGCTTCGACACATGGTGGGGCCTTGGAAAACAAATGTCCCAAACTCTCATTAAACTGTCTAGTAGTTTTCCAGAATTTCCTCTCTCATCATAGCTGATGATCAAGACACAGACGCGCACACCTTAATAAGTTACTAGAAAAATGTCTGATAGTTCAATGATATTTGAGAGAAAAATCTGTATTTTCATGTTTTACAGGCAGTAGAAATAATTCACAAAGTTCCTGAGACTCATTCAGCTTGGCTACATTTCTTAAAATATTTTCATAAATTTTGAAGAATAAATACCATTATTGGGCACTAAGAAGGTTACAGTCCAAAAGATCAGCCATGGCACTCAATTCACTCACCTCAGCATCCACTCCAATGGGTCTTATTGACAATTATCTTCAGACTGAGCCCTGTGCCCCATGGCTGGCATCGCTCAACGTAGGTAATGTTTCGTTCATACACGGAGCTGGCCTTAAGGTACATTAAGATGACAGCGTGTGGCCTGTACGGTCGTTATTGTAGCATGTCATTTTTAAAGACATCTGAAGAAGTGAGGATCCATTCATTGATGAATTACAGTATAGGGGAAGAACTTCATAGTGACGGGAAAGCTGAAAGGGTTCCTAGTCAGGGACTGAACAATCACTTAGCAGGCGACTTTTTAGAAAATAAATAAATAAATAAATAAATAAATAAATTGTCATTTTTAGACATCCGAAGAAGCATAGATCCATTCATTGATGAATTACAGTATAGGGGAAGAACTTCATAGTGACGGGAAAGCTGAAAGGGTTCCTAGTCAGGGACTGAACAATCACTTAGCAGGCGACTTTTTAGAGAAAAAAAAAATAAATAAATAAATAAATAAATAAATGAATGAATGAATGAATGAATGAATGAATGAAAGCGCTGGATAATCAGATTCCTTTTCCCTCCCAACCTCTCCAATACTTGTTATTACTCAGATTCCTTTTCCCTCCCAACCTCTCCAATACTTGTTATTACTCAGATTCCTTTTCCCTCCCAACCTCTCCAATACTTGTTATTACTCAGATTCCTTTTCCCTCCCAACCTCTCCAATACTTGTTATTACTCAGATTCCTTTTCCCTCCCAACCTCTCCAATACTTGTTATTACTCAGATTCCTTTTCCCTCCCAACCTCTCCAATACTTGTTATTACTCAGATTCCTTTTCCCTCCCAACCTCTCCAATACTTGTTATTACTCAGATTCCTTTTCCCTCCCAACCTCTCCAATACTTGTTATTACTCAGATTCCTTTTCCCTCCCAACCTCTCCAATACTTGTTATTACTCAGATTCCTTTTCCCTCCCAACCTCTCCAATACTTGTTATTACTCAGATTCCTTTTCCCTCCCAACCTCTCCAATACTTGTTATTACTCAGATTCCTTTTCCCTCACAACCTCTCCAATACTTGTTAATACTTGTTGATAATGGCTCTTCTAACAGCTGTGAGGTGTTATCTCATTGTGGTTTTGATTTGCATTTTCCTAATGCTAGTGAAGTTGGGCATCTTTTCACATATTTGTTGGCCATTTGTATGTTTGCTTGGGAGAAGTGTCTGTTCGGGTCCTCTGTTCATTTATAATTGGACTGTTTGTTTTTGTTGTTGTTGAGTCGTATGAGTTTTTAAATGTATTTTGGACATTAACCCGTTATTGGAGGTGTTGTTTGCAAATATCTTCTCCCATTCAGTTGGTTGCCTTTTTATTTCATTGAATTTCTAAGTGGTTTTAAGTACTGAGATTCTAGGATTCTGAGGGGAAGAAAGAAATAAAATATTCTGCAGTGTGACTTGTTCCCACCCCTGAATCCACTGAGCTTGGGAGTCACATAGAGCCATTTTTAATGTATGTGTGGTACATGTGCTTGGGAAATATCTCGCACATGTATTCAGAGATGCGATGCAATTAAAATATGAAAAAGGCCTTAAAATAATATTCATTTCAGAGGAGATTGAGGATCAAAGGCTGAAAAATTACTCCAAACCACTCAGCTCGTGAATTTTAGAGCTAGGGTAGCTCATTGGAATCTAAATCCTGTGACCTTCCTGTTGATTTTTCCTAGAGCAATTAAGGAGGCATAACATCAATAGACATAATGTCAAACTGGACATGGGTGAACTCTGAGGGGGAATCAAAGACACCTCCAAAGTTCTGAGTCCGTTTAAATGGCAGAATGGTGATAACATTGATAGAACAAGGAAAGACCGTGGAGAAACTTGTTTGGAAATTGTTAATGTTTGAGTTAGTTATATTTGAAGATGACTGCGATCATTGAGAGAACAAAATCCAAAAAGTAATTATGAAATAATAACAGCTAACATTTAATACTTGTCAGACAATTATTATAAGTGTTTTTTGTTTATTAATTCATTTAATACTCATCACAGCTCTAAGAATAAGCACTATGAGTGGGGAAACTGAGACACAGAAAAGTTAAACAGCAGGTCCAAGGCCACACAGCTAATAAACGGGGAGCCAAGAATTGTACCCAGAAGTCCAGCTCCAGAATCCACGCTTTCAGTCATTACACTCTGGTTGAAGAAAGCTTAGAAGATGTGCATAGAAATCTATGGTCACACAGATTAGGGCCCTGCCACACCCAGGGTAAGCAAGGCAAGGCTTCTCAGAAGAGGAGAAGCTTGAGTGGGAAAGTTAACAAACTACTTCTCATGTACTAACATGTGATCCTGTTTGACCACTGCATTTTTTTTCTCATAGAAAAATCAGATGAAAGAAAAAGAAAATGAGAAGTAGCTCTGTAAAAGTGTGTGACAGAGCTCAGGTCCCAGGAGATCTTCTTGGTAGTAATTTTTATCTGCTCATAAGACTGGCTTGATTGTTTGGACTTAAGGACCAAGCAATTCAGCCAAGTAACACAACAGCCCTGTGTGACTGTTCCTCTTTCAAATGTTTTCTAACTGTGCAAAAATTGTATTTAACAGAATGAAACCATCAGCAAAGACAAAGAAAAGCTGGTTGTGTTTACAGACATGATCAGGTCAAAAGTAGATGGAGACTATCCCAGTCTCGCTTACTGTAATCAATATTTAGCCCAGAACTATGTACAACACGGTTCTTAATGATGGTTGCTGAAGATGACATATTGAGGCATTTGCTATAAAAATGTGAAACACCGGCTTACAGTAGGGAGAGTTAGATAGAGGCAGAGCTGCGTGGATGGAAGCTTCCTGGGAGCATTGTGGAAAACATCATTTGGATGTGATCCTTGGAAAAGGAGTTGATTTATTACTATTGGAAGGGTGCGTGGGAGAAAGGAAGTAAGAGGTTATGAGAGAATGACCCTCTGTAATGGTGGATGGGAGGATTCTCGCAGTATGTATGTTAGTATTGCTGTGTCACGAAGGACTTTGAATTTCCTGGGTCTGTGCTGTCTGACATGGTAGCTGCTGGTCACATGTGGCTGCTGAGCACTTGAAATGTGGCTAGTCTGAACTGAGATATGCCATAAGTGTGAAACACAAACAAGATTTCAGACTTAGTATGAAAAAAAAATAATGTAAAATATCTCAATAATTTATATTTGCTTATATACTCAGATCAAATAAATAAAATATATCCTTTAAATAAAATAAAATATATTATTAAAATTAATTTTTATCTGGGTCATCTTACCTTTTTAATGTAGCAACTAGAAAGTTTTAAATTCATATGTGGCTCACATTATATTTCTCTTGGGCAGCACCTCTGTGAGCCTTTCAATGGATCAGAGACATCCCTGCTGGGATGGCGAGCTCTGTCATAGTGGTTGAGTTGACAGTGGGTGGGCGGATAATCTTGGTGGGGAGGTTATCACTGGGACTCAAAGGATATCTGGCAGCACTGCTCTCTGACCATAGGAAACCCATCCTGGGGAGAATAAGTTAGGAAAAGGTGTTGCATTCATGGGAGGAAGTCTTTTGCATCTAGAGACAGGGCGAGGAGAGTCAATGACTGGCTTCGTGGAGGCTAGAGGCTGAAAGGGAGCCAGGAATTAGTGACCTCTGAGAAACAAGCTGGTGTCATAGAGGTTGGGAACTAGACAAATGCTGCTTTCAGGACGGGGGCTCAAGAAGGTTTCTTTCAATACAGCAGCCTCCTCCTTGGAAAGATACCTAACTGGACACTGCTTGTACTCTCTGCTTCAATTCCTTTATGTCCTTCCCTAGTAAGTATTTTTCTTAGTGTCATTGAACCTCATGTTTGCCTGGCAACACAGAGAAGTTTTGCATGAGCTTAGCGGGATTTTTAAAGGGAGCAAGGAATGACTCCAAGAAACAGAGGTACTGATATGAAAGAGGAATATTTTAGTGTTTGAGAGGATGAAACTTCCATAACATCAGAAACTGTGTCTTTATTGTTCTATGAACCCTTTGCATCTATCACAGTGCCTAGAATGTAGTAGGTATTCAATAGTCATTTGATGAATGAATTAATGACTCAAGAGGAAAGTGATTTTGAAGAGGACAAAGTCAGACCAGCTGCCTTTCCCTAGCAGAAGCTACTTGGTGTAATTCCTGGAAGATTTTGCCTTATAGAAATTAAAGCACATACTGAAGTGAAAACTGGATCTTCCACAAATAATGGAGGAAGTGAATTCTAATAAAACAATTATTGCTACCATCAATGGAGGAGTTCCCATGAGCCAAGGCTAAGGCCTTTACATGTATTATTTCATTATATCTACATCAAAGAATTAACTATGACCTATGTAACATTAAATCTCATTTTATAGTGAGGCAACTGAGATGTAAAGAAGTCAAAGAATCAGCCGAAGTTTACAGAGTTAGCAAGGGTGGAGCTGGAATTGAAATTCAGACATTCGGACTCCAGAGTCCATTCTTCCAATCATCATGTTATAATTGTATTTCAATTAAGTAGCATCTATAAATTGAAATATGCATAATGTCTCTTCTTGTGAAGGCTTTGCTCTTTGTATGAGTGTGTGGGTGAGTACAAGTAACTGTGCACGTGTGTGCTATCACTAGGATAAAAGACATGTTTCTCTGTTTTGATCCATTCCCGTAAGATATGAATATTGGATTAATTCAGCCATTGGAATATCTTCTCAATAAATTCACCTCTTTCTTTGAATTATGTTAAAAAGTGGTTACTTTTAATATAGTTGCATATGGAAACATTAAATTGATCTCTCAGATTATCACATTCTATAACCAGAGCTAATATTTCTCGCTCTAAATTGTCGATACACTACTACTACTACACATGCACGTGAACGCACACACGCACACACACACACGCACACACACACGCACACACACACACGCACACATGCACAAACACATCTTTGAGCTCAAAGAGCTTTCTCAGGACTACATACCTTCCACTTACAACAGGTCACCTAGAAAACTTGTCAATCCTATTCAAATAACAGCACATAGAGATACCAGGCTCTGACTTTATCTTTAGCCACTTTTTTGTTATATGCAAAACTGTTTCTTACAGTGCTATATATTTATTTTTAAAAGATGTGAAAACAACATTAGTGTCAAGTGAGAGGAGTAGTTAAGCAAATTACAATAATTCTATAAAATGGCACATTACACTCTATTAAAATTATAAGTAAAAAGAGGTTATTGATAAGTACAGAGAAGCCATAATTAAACATTAAGTGAAAAAAATAGGACATAACTATATTTGAATTAAGATATCCATGCTGTATAGCAATATTTGTAGAAAAAAGGATATATACTAAAATAGTAACAGTGTATATATCTGGATGCAGAATTAGAGGTCTCTTTCCTCTCGACATATTTATACTTTCCAAGTTTTCTATTATACACACACATTTGTTTATATACGTACATATGTAAATTTTTTATAATTACAGAAAATGTAGTTGGGGCTGTCTACTTTAGATGGGGTTTTTTGAAAAGACCATTCTGAAGAGATGACATTTTGAATTGAAATTATATGAAGGAAAAGGGCCAGTTCCTCAAAAGAGCATTCTGGGCAGAAGAGTAGCAAACCCTTTAGGGACTGACAGATGACAAAGTGATGGGACCATAGGAGCTGAGAGTGGAGAATGGCAGGGAGGGGGTTGCAGAGCCAGGTGAGGGTCAGACCCTGTGTCAGGAGAATGACATGGGCTAGAATTCCAAAAACGTGAAGTGTTGGAGTTGCCAGCAATGAATTCTACCCTTTCCTGGAGAGATCATGCTCATGGTGAGTAAACTGTCTAACGCGGACCCAGGGACAGATTCTGAAATGTTCTAACTGCAATCTTACAGTTATTGGTCATCTCAGAAGCAAAAGAAAAATGTGCTAAGGACATGTATAGTTAACATGAGGGATAATTACACACTCACACACACACTCAAGGTGTTGATGCTACCACAAGAATTCGGCCATGACTTTTGCTTGTCAGGTTGCCCGTTATGCATACAGGTTGCTCTGTAAAGGCAAAGCCATGGGTCCAAGTTATGCTGGAGTCCTGAGGACCAGAACTCAACATGGAATCGTTGGTGTTGCTCTTTGGGCAAAATGCAAAGGAGAACAGGTATCCGAGTCCTGAGGGGGGATGAAGAAGCAAAGACAGCAAGGTCCAAGGGAGCAATTAGAGAGGACATGGAAAAGATGACCCAAAGGGCAGGACCAAGACCAGAGGGCAGAGCAGAGGGAGCTCACTGGTGTAAGGAG
The DNA here is from genome assembly GCF_000325575.1 of Pteropus alecto. Lineage (NCBI taxonomy): Eukaryota > Metazoa > Chordata > Mammalia > Chiroptera > Pteropodidae > Pteropus > Pteropus alecto. Next base: position 72,570 of record NW_006442104.1, read on the forward strand.
TGGAGTGAGGAGAGGCGCCCAGGAACAGGATTCCGGTGGTGGGAGCGCTCACACCACACACATGGACACACCTCCGGGGAGGAAGCCGCTTGTGATGGGGTACATAGTGGAGCTGATCTGGAGAACAAATGGATTGCTATTACAGTAGGACTAAGTTTATAATTCTCCTGTGGAACAAAGGAGGGGATAGGAAACAGGCTCAGGCTATTTTTACATGTACATGCCCTCGAGACCTTCATTCAGTGTTTTGCAGATAGACAAGACTCAACAAATATTAACTGATTTGAACTGGCAAAAAGGCTATGAGCAGAAAGCCAGCACTTCTCTAAAGTTTCCAACTAGATTCAAGATGCCCAAAGACACCTTAGAGGTCCTGACAGCCAGTAATGGGGAAATAACTGGGCGGAACCAGACCCTCTGCCCGGTTTACGCCAGACGGCCCTGCTCTTCTCTGAGTCACAGATGGAGACAGGGGAGATTTCGAAATAGGATTCTAAGGAGAAACAATATTTGACGGCCATTGACTTTAGGGAAGATGCATCTATTTTTCGCCCTTGTTAGCCAATTCAAGGCAAGACATTTGGGAGCTCGCAAAAAGCGAGACAGGATTCCTGGGGAGATTCTTCACACGTAACATTAAAAAAGATAATCCAGTTGATGTCTTTAGAAGGATAGTTCCCGATCAACATAACCACCTTGATCACCAGCCGGTCATTGTGGGTCTTCTAGACAGCAGGGCCTACCCCAGGAGGTGATGTCCACTATTACGATGCCAAAGGAGTCCTCATCATCATTTTCTCCACTCTCTTCTGTTCCACCCTGGCCTATCACAGACGAGACCCTGCCCTTCCTTCCACTGCTGACATATATGACGTGCAACTCCCATCTGGCAGCTAGCTGCTCACGACAGCTGAGGCCTGGCTAAGAGCTTCTGTGAGGGCCTCAGGAAGTTCTCTGGGCGAGCCCTGCGTTTGGTCAATTTTCTTTGCCTTCTGCTTTGAGAGAAACAGAGAGGAACCATCTGACTTAATTGTTTGTAGGCGGTTAAAAATGGGGAATGAGGGTGTCAAGCTTTTCATGTACCAGATAATATCCTCTGACTCCAGAATTACTTTAATTAAAAAACCACGACTTCAGCGATGCTCTCTCAATGCATAATATTCGCAAGAATGGCAAGAAAGTGAAACAAATCTACAGTTAACATTTTGGCAAACTTCCTTCACTTGTGTGTATTTTTATAAACCCTAACATAATAACAGTTCTGGACTTTTAATTTTTATTTTATATTTAAGTGACAAAGAAATTGTGGGATGGTATTTCGTCATAGCTCTCTCCCATCTTCTTAGAAATATAAATTGCTTGAGGGGGGACTGCTGTAATTTTAGACCAGAAAACACATGCCAGATGGCTTGTGTGAAGCTGACCCGCCCAAGGATGTATGCCTCAGTTATTAGGGCTTGTTCTAAATATTACCGCAAAGCCCCTGGAATGACGGGTTTGAACCCTCACTTATACTTAACTGCTGACATGTGGCTTTGTTTCTGTGTCTTGTGCTCCTATACCCACTTATGTAAAGGAAGCACCAATTAGATAACACTCCATTATTAGAGAACCAGGCACAAGCCAGCTGAAGCGGGAGACCCGCCTTCTCGCCCAGAAACAATGTGAAGCCTGCCTGGCCCAGGGTCTCCGGGCCTCAGTCACTCTTTGCTTTTGAGATTCTCCAGCACACCCTATAAACATGTCTAAGGCTGTCCTGTTCAGTTTGTTTTTTTCAAACTATATTGTCCAGGGTAGAGAAAAGGGAAATCTAGCTGGACCCTGGAGATGACAGCAGGGAGGGAAAGAAAGGCAAAAAAAAAAAAATAAAATAAAATAAAAGGGTAAAAATAGGGAAAACAGGAAACAGGCTAGCGAGAAGAGACAAAATGCCAGAGTCAGGAAGCAGGATCTCTGATCTCTCTAATCTCCACTGTGCAGCTGGTTTGCTGCACAGTTTGTACAGATTCAGTGGCGGTCTCTGTGCGGCCTGGTGTCACCTGTTCAATAAGGCCTCATCTTCGTTTCCAAGAGGAATGGACGCCTTTGCTTGCTTTGCTCCTGCATGACAGACCCCTTTCTATTCTTAAGGTCTCAGTCTTAATGCCACGTCCTAATCCTGACCTCCCTAACTCAAGTGGCATGAACCCAACCTCATTATTCTCTACATTTATTTCCTGCATAGCTCTTATCTGTCATGGTCGTGTTATAGTTTGTTTATTATTATTACTTATTATGATTCTTGTTTATGGCCTCTTTCCCCAGCGGCTGTAAACTCCACAAGAGTGGGAATACATCTCTCATATCGCTACCCTGTCACTGGAATTTAGCGCATGGCTGGCCTACAATAGATGTCTAAAAAATATTTATTAATTGTTGAAGTCAGTGAATGAGTTTACCGGATGGTGTAGATGCCATGTGAAAGGAATGGGAATTTAGTAAAATATACTTTGTCATTGAAGGTGTATCTATTTTTTAGGACTTTCAAAAATATATTATCAAGCACCAAGCTAAAGCGATGGCAACTGATAAATATTTAAATAAAGTAAAATATGTAGAAACTTAGAAATCTCAGGGATTTTATTCTAAAGAACGTCCATTGTATTGATTCTTTAGAAAGGCTTTTAATATTACATTATTTTACATAATAAGAAATTGGGGTCTTCTCACCACTTTTGACATCTTTCTTAAAACATCCACTAAAACGAAGCCATTTTGTCCTGATAAATTAAGTGCTATAATGGCAATTCCTGGGTAGGCTGAAAAAAAAAAGCCTTCTCTCTAATCCTTTCCAAATATACAATTAACAAAGAGTTATTTCTCAGGGAATAGCTTATTTCTTCCAATTCGTCGATTAGGATGAGAGCTATCTGCTACGATCATAAAAGAGGAAATGGTGCATAGGCCAAGATGAAATTTGGAAAGGAAATGTGATTGGAGAAACTATTTTGAAAGGTGAAATGGAGGAAAGAGACAAAGGCAAAGAAAAAATTAGAAATTGGAAATGAAGTCATTTCAGTCCGTCTCTGGCAACCTCTGCCCTTGGAGCTGAAGAAGCAGCACTTGACAGAGGATTCCATAGACTGACACGTGGGATGCTTGAAAGATCCCTCCAGTGAGTCGGGTCAGGGAACGCAGCCTTCACCCAGACAAGGTCAAGTCTGGGGCCCTTCGATTCTCACTTTCCTCACCTGGAAAATGGGAGCAGTAAAATCCCCTTCGAAGGGCAGTTGTGAGAAGTAAGATCATGCATATGAATGCACCAAGTCCAGCTCAGTTAATATCAGTTTCATCCCATCTCCGCATCCCAGCCCCGCCCCACGCCCCAGCCTTACCCAGACTCAACGTCACAGAATAAAGTGAGGCAACAGAAACAAGCACTACTGACTCAAATCTTTAAGCTCACACTAAAAATCCAACATCTCTTTTTATTTAATTCCCTGCAATTGCAGTCCTTTGTCATGTGAAGGACTCTACTTCCCAACTTCATCAAACCTACTGTTGAAGACAGTTGACGTCCTCTTGAATAGTGTGACCTTTGAAAATTGTCAGGATTATAATTTTAGTTATTGAATCTTTCAGTCCCTTATATAATATAACCCATACTGAACCATGGAAGTGCACAAACATATACAGTGTGTGTGTACGTGTGAGTATATATGTTCTAGTTTAATACATTTATGAATATATATGAAAATACGTATTCTAAAGCCTTCCTGCCAGCTTGAGGAGTCCTTGTCAGGCCCTCTAATCCTGGCTTGTTGGGGCTTAGAGACTTAGAACCCACATAACCGAGGAGCCCAGGGTTTCACCAGTTCTATTTAGGTGGGGGTAGCGGGGCAGCCATCACAGCTGTAGAATATTCAGGCTGATTTCCCAAACTCAGATGCCAGAGAGAGTTTCCTGATGCCAAAACCAAGCACTTGATACGTAAGGCAAGACTGTAAGCATTTCAGTGGATGGCGTATGTGGGACATTAGGATGTCAATGTTGGCCAAACGTTCAGTTCTTAGGTCATCTTAATAGACATCTCAAGCCCAAAACAAGATAGGGATTAATCCCCAGGCCACACTCTTCAGACAACGCCTTTAAAAAGAGGGGATTATCCAAAGCAGCCAGAGTCTTCACAACTTACCCCCCAAAAAATAATTTAAAAATTTGGAGGTACACCTTGTGAAGGAGAGAGTTGAAAGAGACATAGTCATCGACTTCAAATATTTGACAGGCAGTTGGGTGGAAGACAGATTAGCTTCATCCTGCCTGTTAAGAAAAGCAACATGAGCTCCAATGTGCAGGAAATATGATCAAGTAAAATAAGATTTGCATTTTCTAAAGAGGGAAGGATTTTCTAACAGCTAGGCCTATGTAAAAATGAAATGGTAGTGAGTTTTCTGTCACTGTAAGTATGCAAGGTGGATTGGGATTCCTGAGATACATATTTGGGATGTAATAGTCTCAACAGTTCTCTGAAGCACAAAGAGAGTCAGGGAGACTTCCCCTGATAATTCTTGCCTCAAGTCAGAACAAAGGCAGCTGAGATAGAGGACAAAGAGCCTCTCCGACCCGTTGAACCCAGAGCCACCACTGCAACACTTTAGCCATTTCTGATCCTTCCACTCTTTGAACCTGCCAGGCTCATACCAGCCACACAGCCTGTGCACTGGTTTTTCCCTCTGCCTGGAATGCTCTTTTTCATGAAACTGTTCAGTTCTCAACTCAATATCCCTTCTTTACAGAGGTTTTCCCTACCACTCTAGCTAAAGTACTCACTCGCCCATTTCTTGGCACTATTTATCTCCATACCTTATTTAGTGTTTATCACTACCTATGCCTTTCTTCTTTCTTTATTTGTTTACATATTTTTATCTCCCTTGCTTAATCTAAACTCCATGATAGCAGGACTTTGCCTTAGGCACCTCTGTATTTTCAGTGCTCCGAGCAGTGCTGGCTCAAATAAGGACCCCCTAACTGTACTTGTCGAATAAAACAATGACCCCTGGCACTCAGCACAAAGTGATGTTTAGTTAGATAATTCACTCCTTAGTTATATCTACAATATGGTATTCCTGGTGAGCTTGATCCAAGTAACTCCAGCCCTTTCTCTCTTATTCAAGAAAGCATCATGGTGAAACATATGTCTTTATCAATGCATCAGCACCCTGCCCCCTTCTGTGGTCACAGTGGATTGGGCTAGGGGTGAGCATATGACCCAAAACTCACCAGTCAGAGACCTTCCCAGGGATGGTTGAAACTGGAATGCAGAAAAGATATGTAGACTTTCTATGGTAGAAGAGTGATAGATGAAGCTTACAATCTGTTGGCAACTGCATTCCCCATCCTGTCAGAAGCCAACCTAGTACAAGAAAATATGAAGCTGGTTCTTAGAGAGAAACAGAGACAAGGTATGACCAGCTCAAATCTCACATTCATTATACCTGAGGTTGGTTCATCTGGTCCAGCCTATGATGACGTGAGGTTTCCTCAGGATTCTTTTCATAAGTGACCCCTTTTGCCTAAATCAGTTCAAATAGGTTTTCGCATTAGTCTTAAAGATAGTACTGATCAACATAGAAATCAACTAAGTGAGGGTGATATGGAAAGAACTTGACACATGGACATACGGAAAGCGCTCAGAAATATCGACTCTTTTAATAAATGAAAAATAGTATACAAACAAGACCTGACAATGCAGTTGAGAATGGCTGCATCTGTGATTTTTTTTCTTCCATAAATTATATTTTCTCCAAATGGCAAGAAAACCATATCACCCCTGAGATAGAGATGTGAGCCCAGCTTGAAACAATACCCACCATTACCCAAGCCTTTGACAAGACCAAATGCTCATGAAACATATTGGAAGATCTTGGGCGGCTAAAGAGGCAACTGGGAATTTTCCAAAAGAGCAAATGGCAGTGGAGAGGCCTCAGGCTAAAGCTGCAGAGTCTCCTCGGGGTCCCTAGCCGTGCTGAATCCAAGAGTGTGCTGTGCATCCAGATAGTTTCTGAGGAAACCACAGGCAGACCCGGACATGGGGAAGCGCACCCCGTGTGCATGTGGGCCAGAGCATTTGACACGGAATGTACGGCAAGGTCCCAGCCAATCACGAGGGGGCCACGCCACACGCCGCCAGGCTTCAGAAAGCTGCCCAGATGGAAGCACCACAGCCAACAGGCCCCTCCGCAGTAGGCGTCTGTGGAGACAGAACTGCATTTTGAGGAGCAACTACACACAGTCGCTCGGTGAAAGAACCAACTGAGCAGAGAAGCCAGATTTCCCCTGCTGGGCGACATCCTGAGGAGGCACATAACTCAACCTGTTAACAGTTCCTCAAGAGAGAACAGCTACGCTTGGTGGAGAAAGTCATAGAAAAGCAAAGGGCCTCAAGGGTTTAGGAAGGCCAGCTGTTTCTACTTCAGAAAACAAAAATAACAAAATGTAAAGTGATTACAAAGTTCAAAATCTAACAAATACATTGCGCGCTCTAGATAGCGTGGGGTCTTTGTTGTGGCGATGGCATTCTTGGCTTAGTGTTGCTTGTATCTTACAAAGGTGTTTGGAGGTAGCAAGGGAACTGGACTTGGATATGTGAAAATCTGCATTTAAATACTAGTTCTGCCCCTCACCACTTAGGTGAACTTGTAGAAGTCACACGATTTGTCTGAACATCATGGAAAACATGGGGTAAGGATACACGTCGTCTACCATCCAACAGCAAAGAGGCTGATGACACGAGAAAGTGCTTCTAGAAACTAATGGAGCAAAATGCTGGAAGGAGAGTGTCGGTATAGCACCCTGGGTTTACAGATGGTGACATGAATCTTAGTACAAAGAAAGGACAAGCGTAGGGAAGAGAAGACTAGTGAAAATTCAGAAGCGATAGTGAAGAAAAGATGTGATAGTAATATACGAGCAGCCACAGTGAAGTAATATGTTTTGGCGTGGATCAGAGGAAAGTGATAGGAGCTTGAACTAAATAACTTGGACCTTTTCTGCGAGGTAGAAAGTAAAAATGGTAGCTAACGGTGACAAGACGAGATGGGGACGTGAGCATCGAAGAAAGGAAGGAAGGAGATGAGGAAGGAAGACGGGGAAGGAATACTAACCCACTCCGTCCAAAGGTTTCACCCTTTCCCTTGACTCAAATATTCTTCCAGAATTTTCTCTGGCTCAGTCCTGCTCGTCCTGAAAGATGAACTTCAAGTGTCTCCATGTCCTGAGAAGCCATTGCTAACACTTCTGGTCTTCCACATGGCATAGCATTTAATTTTGTTGAAATGAAACTAATACCACATTTGCCTTTCTCAGTAGATACTAAACTCCTTGAGGGCATGCGTCATGTCTGTTCCATTCTGAATCCACTGTGCCTAGGACAGATTCTAGCACACAGCAGGCACTTAGTAAATACTTTTGAGCGAATGAATTGCCTCATTATATTCTCACGGCTCTGACCTAGAGAGTCAAGCAGGGCTGGGTTAAAAAGGGTGTCAAGAAGAACTGAGATTCAGATGTGAACATTTGCAGGTGACAAATGGAGATCTTTAAAATTCACTATGAATTAGCAGCTTGTGAAATTGTAGGGCATCAGACCAGAAATTCTCGAATGCTGGTTGGCTGTACCTGTGCCAGGTTGGCTAATAAGAATCACATGGAAAATGTAGATCCTGGGGAACTCCCCAGAGCTGAAGAATCTAATTCTCCACAGACCTTCACTTCATCTTATCACTTCTGTCCATCTGCTCCTGAAAAGTTGTCATCCTCAGTAGTTTCTCTTCCTGTTTATACTTATTTAATCTATCACCAATTCCTGGCAATGTAGCCTCCCCAAATATCTTTTGCATCCACCAACTTTTCTCTTTCTTCAGTATTACTATCCTTACATAGTCACGTGGACCACTTCCAGGACCTCCTGACTTGTTGACCTGTTTATATACATGTTCTTCTTCCTATTGTAGGCTACTACAGGGTAAACAGTCATTTTAGACAAAAAATATGATTAAACGTTCACTCGTTAGAAGAAATCTCGTGAGAGCTCCCCAAATTCTTAAAACAAAGACCAAAACTGTACTATGGTCTCAAAGTTCCCCCTTGGTCCTGCCCCCATCTACCTCTCCAGGTTCCAATCTCTGTGCTCCAGTCACCTAGACCTGCCTTCAGTTCTTTGAATGCCACCTGCATTTCCCAGTTGCATGGCCTTTGCCCGAGCTGTCTTCTCTGCCTGAATGTTTTCTGTCTTCCAACCTCTGCTCACCAGATCGACTTCTACTCATCTTTTGGAACTCAGCTCAGACAAGGTCAGATCCTGTCATTGACATACTCCTATCACCCTGAATTTTTTCTTACCACAGTTTATGATTATATATTTATTTGTGTAATTACTTGGTTGGTGGCTATCTGCAAACCAGCGCTCCTGACATGAGACTTTAAGGTACATGAATGCAGGGCCAATGTTAGCTCTACTCAGTACTCTGTCCTCGGTGCCCGGCCCAGTGTCTGATGAATAACAGGTGTTCAGCACGTGAGTGCTAAATGGATACCTGAGTAATGCAGTAAGGTCACAGATGGCCCAGGAATCTCTGTTATTGTAAAACCCTCTAAGTGATCAACGTAGACTTGGTGGAAATCACCTAAGAAATTTGTCCTAAGCTGAGAACCCCTGATTCTGGGAAATGTATCCGTCCTCTGTACTTCAGGTGTGCACGTTCATGAGAAGTGTCTTAAAGCATTCTAGGGCCCTTGGCAGGCTTTTAGCACTTTGGGCAGAAGGGATATCCTGTGTGCGCCATCAGATGGCCAGCAATTCTGGTTCCGTTATGTCCAGATTGTTTCTAAGTTTCCCTCAGTCTAGTTCAGTTCTACAATTATGCACTGAGCGCTTTCTCTAAGCTTAGCTGTCTTCTGCTTGGTACCAAGTCTAACTCTGCCTTCAAGGAGAAAGAGAGAGACACACATGAAATTGTAATGCAGTATAAGATGCATAGTCATTGGCAAGCGTATGTTGTCCCATTATAGCCCAGCCAAGAAGTGGGGAAGTGTTGGGAGGATTTGACAGTTGAACCAGGTTCAGAAGGATGAATAGAGTGTATCAGACTTTTCAAGGAAGCAGGGAGGGCGTATGAGGAAGTGAAAATTGCATTTTGCAAATACAATAGTGAGGAGCCTAAGACCAGTTTAATGTATTGAGATAACTACCAGTAACTGCACGGCGGAGGCGGTAAAGATGACGAAGGGAGAAGCACGTAGAGTCGGACAAACCCAAGGATTCATGAGACATCCTACCTTCCTTTTAAAGTCATGGCCCTCTCTCCCTGATCTGGCTCTCAAATGCAAGCTTGCTGGTTACATTTCTATCAGCCCCATCCTCCTCCTCCATGGCCCTTGATTAATCCTAATCCTCAAGCCAACATCACGATACCTGCCTAGCGTATTTCACAGGCAGGGCACCTCATGTCTCCGCGGGAGCCCATCTTGCTGAGATTGTCGCTGGCAGATTTACTTCTAGGATGATTGTTGCAAGAATTTGTCTAACAGAATGAATGATCAGCCCTGAGTAAAGGGATTATGAAAAACTTAATAGCATTGTTGCAATATGGCTGTTAATGAAATACAGTTGGCTGCTCCCGCCATTTGGCACCAAGTGACTCAACACTGTCAGCATCACAATACGATATTTGTTCCCAATTATTTTACAGCAACAACTGAGATACAATATGGTATTAATCATATTTATTATAAGTATCAATTTGAGAAATTTCTGACATGCCAGAAGATGAATAGGTTTATTACGAAAAGCAATTCTGCTTGGTGCATGCTGACTGCCGCTGTATAATAAATACCCTCTGTAAGAAATTTTTTAAGAAGAAATAAAGCGAAAAACAGCACTGAAAACAAAAACGAAGCCTCGAGACCCTTTGAATGCCTGATATTTCCAAAGGGTAAACACAGCCAGGACACCCTATGCCTTCAGGATGCCAGTAGGTTAACATACCATTGGAACATTCCAGCTCCTTAGAAAAGAGAGCAAGAAAGTTTTCGTGACTGGGGTCTGAAGGAAAAGGGACACTGGAGGCAAACGACACTTTCTGGAAATGCAGTACCCTCCAACCAGCTCCCTCTCTTATAACTGTGTCAGCTTGCACTGCTTTAGGGACCGTGATTATACTGGCTCTGTCTCAAAACCTCTTCTCTAACTATATTGTAGGACATTATATCATTCTGTATATATTACAAGACGTTGTATAGTTTCTTCATTTCCTTTAGTTGCCTTTTCAAATATCTCCTTATCAGAAAGGTTTTCCACAACAACCCCATTAAATAAAAGCCAACTCCCCCGAAGCTTATGTATATTTTATTTCTAATAACTTTGTAACTATATTTATATTTGCTTCTTTTAATCTTCCCAGCTCCCACTAGGCTGTAAACCAAATGAGAGCAGAGCATTTATTTTGTTCACTGCCTCGTACCACATGTATGCCTGGCACAGAGCAGTCAAAAATATCTGTAGAATAAAGGAATGAACAAATGGATAAATGTGCAAATGAAGGACCGAGTCAATTCAGTCAGCAGTGTATTTATGAACTAAATGTGGGCAATTTTACCTCTTTAAAACATTTCTTCATTTCTTGCTGGTTCTTAACCTCTCTTCAGCCCCAGTTTAGTTTCTACCCATCAGATCTTTTTCTATAGCTTCCAAACCTGTTCTTTTTAATCCCTTCAATCCATTCTCACTATTGCCACCAAAGTAATTTTAAGAAAAAGTTGCATTATCTCCTTGCTTCATCAAGGTGGTTAAAATTGTTTGTGAGGCTCCTGTTTTGTTAAATATGAAGTTCAAAATGCTTAGCGTGCTGTACGCAACACTGTGTGATCTGGCTCTTGACTGTGCCCCCAGCTTCATCTCCTGCCTCTTCCCAGTGCACACTTCTGGTCCAGTAGTGTACCTTCTAAAAAGATGTCCTTCCAAATGTGTCCTCCCCTCTTGCCTTAGAGCCTTTGCCCAGCTCTGCTCTGTTCCTGGTGATGGGAGTATCTGTTCTTTCCTACTGAGAATCTGAAGACCTTAACCACAATGTAGAATTGCCACTTTTTACTTCCATTTATATATCAGAGAACTTTTTCCTCTGGTCCTCCTTGCATGTTTCTTTCTTTTTTCTTTTTCTTTCTTTCTTTTTTTTTTTTTTTGATGTTTAGCTACATTCACCTTCTTTATTTTGTCACGTGCCTGGAGAGAAAAAATATGGAGCTACAGAAAGATGTTGAGGAATCCAGAGCTGTACAGAATTCCCCACACGAAGGTGGTATCATCTTTGTGTCAGGCAAGTAACAGGAGACCCATCTCCAAAGAGACCCAGTGGAACTCACTGGAGAAATGCTGAAGATATATATTGGGGGACTTTCAAACAAATGGTGATCAAGTCACCTGCAACCTCTGGGATGGTGTCAAAAGTAGATAAAAACATCGACTGGCAGTAAAGGGATTTTGTACTTAGTCTAATCTTAGAATAGTAGTAAATTATCACTGAGGAAGGACTTTAGGGCAGAATAAGATGCCTTTGAATGTCTTCCAAGTCCGAGTTAGGAGGTGAGGTCAGAATTTATATTCTTGAATGAAGGATCTATCAGAAATAGTGGCGCTGAACTCACAAAAGAAGTGATAACACCCCTATTACCCATGAGATTCAAGTCTAGTGTCAGTACTTCTGGGAAGATTACCGTCCATGACGGAGCTCTCAAATTCTTCCTTAGTCCCCAGTGCCCTTGTGTTTAACTGAAGTATTTGTCACAGTATATGACATTTCTTTGCTCAAACGTGTGTTCCTCCAGCTAGAGCAGAGGGTTCCACACTTCTTCACTCACCTTATATTCGTAGAGCCTACATGTCATCAGGCCCATAGTTGGTGCTTAACAAATGTAGACCGAAGTTTGAAGGGTAAGAGAAAACAAGCTCACCAAGGTAACTCTAAGAGTAACTCTTGTGGAAATACGGTATTCCTACACTTTCCTGTCAGCAGAATGGTCTGTGATCACGGAAATGAATAACCTAGGGAAAAAAGATGGGATGATAACTTCATGTGATGAGCTACAATAAGGTCAAATGCTAGTAGCAGCAACGTTGACCCATAAAACAGAAACTACCATTATAGTGCCTAGCACAATACATGGCCTACAGTAGGCAATCAACCCGTTGAGCAATCAGTCTACTAAAAACTGGGATAGAAACTGGTACAAATACTGAATTCAATGTACTCTAAGACCTGTAAGGAAAATGCGTTAGCCATTCACCTTTCCCCTGTTAAAGTAAGCCTTTCTGAAGATCCCTGATAGAAATATACAACCAAAATATATTTTACCTTAGTTATCTTACTTAGCTTGATCTTTAACCCCTATCTTAACCCCAGCTTGGTCTTTCATAGATGGGTGTGGCTTGGGAAGGCCAGTTTCTAAATAGCATGGTTCATTTTTTATTTTTTTCCAAGTTATTTCTAGTTCTTACTCCAGTTTTTAAAAGATCTAGAGGAAATTACAGATCTACATGATTTCTCCCTACATTACAGAACTATTTTGTAGAAAAGAATTTTGCATAGAATTATTTGAGATCACTTTTTAATTACAGCTTTTGTCTTATGGGATTTTTACAACTTTATTTTCTGCTGATACAAATAGCTTTTGATCCTTAAAAGAGCAGGACTATATTTCCCTTCAAACATTTTTAAATCACTAAAGAGAATTAGTTTTTAGTAATAGTGAGGGAAGAACATTTAAATCCTAGAATTTAAGAAAGCGGGAGGCCCAATAACCAGATGCTGGAAACCTATTAAGGTTTTTTTTTTTTTTTTTATTCCAGTACGAAGGCAGCTGGCATAAACATTAATAGCCTGGAAGAAATGCTGAAAATAAAAACAATGAAAGTAACAAATAAACATAGTATTTTGTCCACAATATTCTACAAAATGTCCATGAATAACTTTCCATTTTATTCCTGAAATGAGTGAGAAATAAACCATATTGGGATCTGAGATTTAGCTTAAGCTATGGGTGTCCTTATTATAATTAGGGGAAAGGGGCAGGAGGTGACTCTGGAATCATTGCTGAGAAGTCATAGCGTACAGTAGAGAAAACTGCAATTAGCAAGAAAGACTATTGTCCTTCAACCTTCATTAATAAACAGGAAGTAGCAATTTCACAGCAAATTCCAGAACTCTTCAGACTCTGATCAAAAGTCACCTCGATCTGGGAGATTCCTATAGGAAAGAGTAAAACACGGTATAAATGTAAGGTCTTTGTTATTGCAAAGGAGAGGAAAAGAAGAAGGTAAAATACTGCAAGACAAAAATGTATCCAACTTTTTGAGGCAAGTTTGCAGGATTCCTAGGAAGTTAGAACTTGGAACTTCCCATTCTATCAAGATCAGCAATCCCATTGCCTTTCTCTCACGTCTCAAAAAATAAAACAACTGGGGTTTTAGGCACCAAAGAGAGAAATTTTAGTGGAAATCGATGGTTCAAATTATCCTCAGAGGAAAGTGAGTAGAAATTCGTTTGAGGGAGAGGCTTATTTCCAAAAGAAACTAAGAATGGCTTGCATCTGTAGGTGTGTTTAGGGCCCACACTGATATGTGCCATCTTCACAGCTTTACTCTCGGCTCTCTTCGTGTTTCGGTTCTTACCTGCTATGGTTGCAGAAGGTATACATTCACCTTAAAAGAGGTTAGGGTGAGAACTGTTCCACAGGCCCATAGCCAGAAGGCAACAGGCGCAGCGGTCTCCTGCTCAAAGCCAGATCGAACCAGCCTGTACTAAGCCATTCCCAGTTCGGAATTGGAAGATGAAGTGTGTGGAACCGAATACCAGCATAAACGCCTGCAAAGGGCTGTGGGCACAGTCAGAAGAACATTGATCTGAGGGTCAGGGGACCCAGCTTCCTCTAGCTGTGCTACAGCAAGTCAAAGTCACTATGCTCTCTGAGTCTCAATGTCATCATCTAAAACGAAAAGAAAAAATAAAAAACGAAGAAATCGGACTAGGTCAGGGTTTGGCAAACTGCAGCCTGCTGGCCAAGTGCAGCCCACTGGCTGTCTCTGTATACAAATTTTTATTGAAATATAGCCATGCCGGTTTATTTTCATATTGCCTATTGCTGCTTTTGTCCTACAGTGGTGACGGTGAGTAGTTGCGACAGGGACCACATAGTTGGAAAAACCTAAAATAATTGCTTCTGATCCTTTACAGAAAGTTTAAGAGGAATCCGTAGTCCAAGCTAATTTTCTAATGGACTGGGCTTCACAGTTTCCACTCGTGACTACACAATGTGAAACGCATTCTCCCTAATCGAGAACATAGCACACGAATCAATTCTCAAATTCAAAATCCATTTACCCGAAAATATAGCAATTTTTTGTGCTTATGATCATGCCTGGTTTGGGGTGTAGGGGGTAGAAAAATTCCCTGAGCATTTTAAGTCTATTTTACTTCCATTATGAGACCACTGAGGCTTTTCTTGAGCAATAGGGAGAATGTGAAATAGAATAAGGCATCCAAATCAATAGATTAAATTTGCTGAAAAGATGAATAATTGGAGTAATGTTACAGAATATCAAGCGAATTATTTAGATAGCGTGTAAGTTTCCAGTTTGATCAGGTCAATTTGCAGGCCATCAGAAACTACACAGGGAAATAGCGGGTTTGATCCAAGAGCCTTCTGCATTAGAATATAGTAATTTGCTCTCTTTAGCTATTTAATATCTTCGGCATGTTCAGAGGAGGAAAGGAAGCAGTGATGAGATCATGTTGCCACTGCTCACACAGATAACAATAACAGAAGCCTTTCACACCTGCTAATATTTTACTTTGTATTTGCAGCTCTTCCCCACTCTACAGACTTACGAGCATGACTAGAGGGGTAGATTGGGGGAAATCCTAGGCTGGATCTAGGGAAACGGTTGCCAATTTTATCTGGGTAGCAGAACCTCCAGTGGAGCTGGGGCCCTAGATCAATTGAGTTGTGGCCTCTGGGGTGAGGCCCAGGCAGTTCTATCTTTAACTGGATGCTCAGAAGATTAGTGTAGCCAGGTTTGGGTTGCACACCTGTGGAGTCCAACCCCTTTCACGAGTGAGACTGAACCAGATCGCAGCCCTCGGTACTCCACCCTCTACTCCCAGCTCATCTCTCTTACAATGAAACACCGAGTCCCCTCGATGGCCCTGTAAGGATTATTTGTAACATGACCTATTCTGGCCAGCCACGTGGGCCTCTGGTGCTCTTCTTCAAACACGAGGAACATATTCTTACCTCAGGAGCCTGGGACTTTTTGTCTCCACTTCCCTGAATGCTCCTCCCCTGTATCCATTTGAATTGCTTCCTACCTCATCCGAAGCCCTGTTCAGAAATGACCTTAAGAGAGAAGCCTTCCTTGCCTCGCCCTTTCTTTTCTTCTTGGCACTGACTCTTACCTGACATTTCATATACTTGTGTGTTTCTTCATTGTCTATTTCTATTCGATCTGATTGCAGGCTCTGTGTCAGAACAGAAAAGTTATGTTTGTTCACGGCTATATCCCCAACATCTGTATCTGGCACATTGTACATGCTAAGTAAATATTTGTGAATGAATGAATGAATGAATGAATGGTTCTTCTAAATACTGTCCCCTGGACTGCCAGTCAAGTGTAATAATGGAAAGTGGAGTGATGTAAAAAGGTTTGAAATCAAACAGATTTGTCTTGACTCTTTCGTGCGTGACTTTGAGTTTCTGCTTCTTGCTGAGCATCAGTTGCCTGTGTGTAATGCTGGGCACTGCTGCTGGAGGATCACAGTGGGAATTGCAGGAAGCAGGCCTCGTGACAGCTCCCTAGGGAAATAAGGCCAAAGTGGGCCTCAGGTTTAAGTTTCCCCACCAGAATCCCAAGGCACTGAGAGCTTGATCAGACTCTCCAACTGGACTGCAAAGGAGCCCGAAGGATGCTTTAGTTTCTCAATGCTGAAGGAGTGGGAGGTTGCGTAATTCTCAGCGGGTGCTCTTCTGAACCGCATTTCATCAAGATATTGTGAAATAGGAACACTAGGGAGCCTCGTCTGGCCAACATGCATCGTGAGGCCTTGTGCTCAGCAGGATGTGCTAAGCAGAGAGCGAGGTCTCTGACAGCCTCGCATAGTCCCCTCCATCCCTTGGCTCTCATGGGTCTGACTGGAACAGGCAAGTCAACCCCAGGGAATCCCTGGGCTAAACCACCAAGCGATCCCCAGTGGCCATCGAGAACAGCAATATCTTTTGTCTAGTGCCTCCCCAGGTGAGATTTAAGGCTTGCGGTTTCTGGTAGAGGGAAGGGAGGAAAGAGAAGATAGTAAACTTTGGAAACCTGTATCCTAGGTCACCGGCTAGTCACTTTCACAATCTCACCACACATTTATTTAGCCCTATTAATCTATAAACAGAAGTATTGGTCTCATTTTCCAGCTGAGGAAAGAAGGCTTGGCAAGATGAAGTTCTTTACGATATTATGCAGTCGTTCAGTATGTGAGTTTGCAAGACCTTGCCCTAGATTAGATTCTTTTCTTTATTAATTCTGTAACCATAGGAGCCATGCCTGAGCTCATGTGTTTGTGTTCTATTTTCTAAAACATAATAATATTAATAATGACTCATGAAACTGTTACTGAGGTCAAATAAGCTGTCGAGGGTAAAGCACTCATCCCAGTGTCTTGCCCATACTATGTGCTCAATAAACGCTTGCCGATATTGTTAATATTAGCCTAAGTAACCCAATCAAGAGGCAGAGTGGAGATTCTGATGGTTCTTCTAAATACTGTCCCCTGGACTGCCAGTCAAGTGTAATAATGGAAAGTGGAGTGATGTAAAAAGGTTTGAAATCAAACAGATTTGTCTTGACTCTTTCGTGCGTGACTTTGAGTTTCTGCTTCTTGCTGAGCATCAGTTGCCTGTGTGTAATGCTGGGCACTGCTGCTGGAGGATCACAGTGGGAATTGCAGGAAGCAGGCCTCGTGACAGCTCCCTAGGGAAATAAGGCCAAAGTGGGCCTCAGGTTTAAGTTTCCCCACCAGAATCCCAAGGCACTGAGAGCTTGATCAGACTCTCCAACTGGACTGCAAAGGAGCCCGAAGGATGCTTTAGTTTCTCAATGCTGAAGGAGTGGGAGGTTGCGTAATTCTCAGCGGGTGCTCTTCTGAACCGCATTTCATCAAGATATTGTGAAATAGGAACACTAGGGAGCCTCGTCTGGCCAACATGCATCGTGAGGCCTTGTGCTCAGCAGGATGTGCTAAGCAGAGAGCGAGGTCTCTGACAGCCTCGCATAGTCCCCTCCATCCCTTGGCTCTCATGGGTCTGACTGGAACAGGCAAGTCAACCCCAGGGAATCCCTGGGCTAAACCACCAAGCGATCCCCAGTGGCCATCGAGAACAGCAATATCTTTTGTCTAGTGCCTCCCCAGGTGAGATTTAAGGCTTGCGGTTTCTGGTAGAGGGAAGGGAGGAAAGAGAAGATAGTAAACTTTGGAAACCTGTATCCTAGGTCACCGGCTAGTCACTTTCACAATCTCACCACACATTTATTTAGCCCTATTAATCTATAAACAGAAGTATTGGTCTCATTTTCCAGCTGAGGAAAGAAGGCTTGGCAAGATGAAGTTCTTTACGATATTATGCAGTCGTTCAGTATGTGAGTTTGCAAGACCTTGCCCTAGATTAGATTCTTTTCTTTATTAATTCTGTAACCATAGGAGCCATGCCTGAGCTCATGTGTTTGTGTTCTATTTTCTAAAACATAATAATATTAATAATGACTCATGAAACTGTTACTGAGGTCAAATAAGCTGTCGAGGGTAAAGCACTCATCCCAGTGTCTTGCCCATACTATGTGCTCAATAAACGCTTGCCGATATTGTTAATATTAGCCTAAGTAACCCAATCAAGAGGCAGAGTGGAGATTCTGACTCTGGTTGATCTGTGTCTAAGCTGCTTCTCTTCTATTGTACTGCATCAATTCCAGTGATCTGGGCCCCAGCACGAACCTTATAGCTCACATAATTCACATTCTTAAAAAGCCTGAACTGCATGGCTTCTATTGTCCCTTCCAAGCATAAGATTTAGTAATTCCAGTGGGAGAGTCGGACATCCTATCCTGAGAGGTCTCAAGGAAAGGAAGTCTAGAATCTTCCCTGGAATCCCATCCTCTTATGGCACCTCCCTTCCGTTCAGGATGCAGAGGACCTCTGGCCTCCGTGGACTTTATCCTCCCATACAATTGGTCCCCCTCACAATTAGTTCCTGGCACCGTCATCAAAGTGAGCTCTCTCCAAGGACGTGGAACAGGATGAAAAACAAATCTCGTATTGTAAGCTCAAAATGCGATCGAGACAGGCACAGCGAAGAAGGAAGGTTATGTTGTGGGAATTGAGGATCAACGATGAAAGGCTGCCTGCTGCCTGCTGCCTGCCTCCCCCAGGTGATTTGTGGCGCTGTGCATGTGCCCTCTCATGCCCAAAGCATTCCCACCGCAGAGCAATGCTTCAGGAACAGAGCCACTGAAGATTTCGCCTAAACTTAGAATCATTTTTCTCTTATTCCAAGTCAGAGCAGGGAACTGGCTGGCTCCTTACATCCAGAAAGTATCAAGTTTATCCCACGAAATCCTTAGGGCCACTGTGGTTTGCCCTCATCTCCTGACAGCGTGGATGAGGAGAAGGAGCCAAGAGACACAGCATCTCTCTTCCAGTGCAAACTCTACTTCAAAGAAGAAAGTGGCCACTGTTAAGGAGGTGAAGTCACAGCCTTGGCAAACCTTTGAAGCTGGAGGAGAAGATGTAAATTAAGTGCAGACAAGCAGGGTATAAAAATAAAATTCTTGAACGAAAAGCAAAACTCCTTTGCAATGGGTGTGAAAGGAAAGGAAGTTGGCCAAGGCAAGGAGATAAACAGAGCTGCATGATGTAATCACACTATGAAAAGGCAAATTAGATGAGAAATATAAGAAGAATACATGGAAGTTGTAAATTGTCTATTTTATCTGAGAACTTGTAGAATCAAAGTGGAAGCAAAGTCAATTTTCTCCATATTCAATTTATTATAAACCCTCCTGGAGGACAGGAAATGCGATGTTATCTGCTGTCTGCAATAGCGTTATTCTAGTATAAGAGAGAGCTGTGGGGCTCTGTCATCTTGTGTATGCTACATGCCAACTGTCACTCTTGAGCTCCTTCTGAGCTTTTTGGTATGTCTCCACCAGTTATGCATGCATGCATGCATGCATTCATTCATTCATTCAATAAAGTCAGTTTTTTGGCCTGTCCTTCTTCATTTGCTTAAGTTAACCATAAGTACAATTGTTGCTTGCAACCAAGAACTCTGGCCCATGGTGGCTTTTCTGGTTATTCTTCTACAGAGAACACAATAATCTGTGTTTAATTTCATCTTTTTTTTTTTTTTTACTATTCTTTCTTTGGTGTGCTACTAGAAAGTTTGTGCTGTGTTTTTGGCTACTTCTGGTCATTACGGAAGATTCTATGGTATACGTTTTGTAATCATGCTGAAATAACACCTTGATTTCCGCCATTTCCTTCTTCTAGAATGTCTGCTGCTTTAACCAACACCACCTATCAAAATAGATCTCCATTTTCATTCCCGGTATATCCTTCGAAGAATAAATAGAAGTAACACAGTCACTGAAGTTTAATTAAACTGGGCTTTAACAGAGGCATCATGCATGTATGTAGGCTGCACTTGGACCAGTCACTGACCTTCCTAAGCCACAGGCTTCCCATAGTCATGTCTACTGCCGGATCATTACTGGCATCAAAAAAAAATCATATGTAAACACTCATCCGCATGCCTGGCATGTAGAGATACTAAGAGTCCTGGCTTTCTCCCTTACTTAATTCCAGTCCTGGCCCTTCAAAAGTCATGTTAGCCACCTTCTTACAGCCTGTCCTTGTTCTCTTCACCTGGACCTGTAGCTAGATAGTTGAGAATGATGAATAGATAAATTACAATACCTGTTTCTTCAGTCCCCCTGCCTTTTAGCTTTCGGGATCTCCTGACTGGATAACAATCTGCCCTTCCCCCAACCTCAAGCATACAGGACAAGGGGTCGTTCTTAGACAGTATGTTATTTGTCAGTTCAATCCACTCTCAAAGCATGTTTTTTTGTCTTTTGCATTTAATCGTTTGTGTTTCTTCTTCCAAGGTATATAAATTTGTTTAATAGGAAACAGATAATATCTTGGGTCATTATACGTACCTTTGTATCTTTCGAAACATGCACAAGCATTTTACTTGGCCCTGCAAGAAATTCCGAGGTACATTTTCCCTTGGGCAACTTCAGGATTCATTTGGACGAACCAAACATTCTCCCAGTATGGTGGCCAGCCCTCCAGACCTGCTAAATCTTGTGAAGCAATTGATATCATTCCTCCCGCAAGGCTCACACTATCGGTTTTCCATCTCTCTTAATTACACACGGGAAAAACTGACTTTTCGCAGAACTGAGTTGATGTTCCATTTGACGTCTTCATTTCCACGTCAGTATATCAGAGCCATCGACACTCGCTTGGATCAAGATATTAAAACAGTTGCTTGGATAGATTTTCCATGTATTTCTTACCTAATAAGGTGTTTACCTCATCACTATCATGCGGGAAACTCTAGAAACAAATAATCCGTAATGCCAGTGCCACTGACAGTTGGAAGCTTCTCCGTGGTGTCCTCAACGCAGAGCTCCCAGCACACCCTATACCAGCTCTAGGGTAGCAGCTGGTCCCAGGGCAGGGATGACTTTGCAAAACTTTATCATTCAAGCCAGGACACTTTTGAGGGTGAAAGGGGACATGGTTAATGATTAAGTCCATATATGTTAGTTTTATATAACGCGGCAATTGTCCACCATCCTCATTTTGCCTGATTAACTGTTTGTCCTTTGAGATATTTGAACCCAGCCGTATAGGGGACGTTCATGTTCCTGTAGCATCCTATCCTATATCTTTGCATTGACCACGTTCTGTTATAATGGCTGGCTTAGAGGGGATACTGACTCTTGAGCCCGTGAGCTCCTCTAGGTCCTTTTGTCATTTCTCCACTAGCATTTAGCCCAGAGCCTGCCGCAGAGTGCGCCAATAATACATGCTCGTTGAATGAATTAACGGATGGGTTCATGCGTGAGAAAATGAAATGACCAAATCGACGATGAGAAAAATCCCCTCTGCCAACTTGCCATTTGGTTAGCTTAATAGTAATTATTTAGATGGACACTTGGTAATGCACAGAGAGCTCGCAACATGGATCCGCAGACGAATATAAACGTAGAGGCAAGCGTGGACATTAGTGAGGTGGAGGGGCGTCCCAGAGTCTTACGAAAGACTAGACATGACACCAGCAGGGCACCGATGGAGAGACGCGTTGAAAGATGAGCACAGGGCGAACGTTCACATAAAAATCGTCCCGCGATATCTGTTGCTGGTGAATATGTTTATTCGGTCTCATGGGAGAACAAAGCGAGTGATTAAGAACCTAGAAAATAGAATTCGGGAGAAAAGGTTAAAGGAATTGGAATCATTTAGCCCAGAGAAAAAGTACATGAAGTCATTTAGTGAGACCTCATTATCCAATATCAATTTATTCAAACAAGGGCATAATTTAAACTGACAGCTATGTTTCCAATGAACAAATGACCTACTGTTTAAAAAGGAAAAAAATGATAATCAAAAACCATTTAAGTCAAATATCATTTTTTTTAAAATTTCTGATATCTTCTATTTCAGATTATCAAGGATTTATTTTATATAAAAACTTCTGGACCACATTCTGCATGGCTGCGAGGGTAGCAGTTTACCAGATAGACTTGAAGAGGGCCACGTCCAACCCATCTCTGGCCCTTAATTTCCTATTCTCTCACATAAGGATATTTGTTCATTGATTCAATAAGTATTGAGGACCTACTGCATGCCAGACTCTGTACTAAGCACTAGCAAGATAGAAGTTATAACAGACAGAATATTTGCATTATTGTGTATCATGAACATAATCAACATTGCCGGTTAAGTTCTTCTCCTACCGAACTTAAAGATGCCGGCAAATCCATTAGAAAGTCATGCCATGCCCCTCAATTAAGGCATCTGCAAAGTACATGTTCAGGTGTTGGGGGAAGGGAGGAAGCAAACTAAGCTATTATCTGATTTTTTTCATCCAGTTATTTTTCAGATGGGTACCTGTCCAAAAAAAAAGGAGGGGTGAGGTGCACATCAAATGAAAGATTAAAGAAAAAAAAAAGGAAAATATTTTAAGAACAGAGGACCCAAAAATATTAGAGTTAGGAAGTACCCAATGATAAACTGAGAAATATGAACTTCACGGAGATCAATTGACATGCTCAAGTCAATGCTGTAAGTTAGTAGCAAATGAAGACTATAACTCTAGTCTCCTAGTTATCTTGGAGATCTGCTATTTAGTGCTGTCTCCCCCATTCATATTAGTTAGTAATTGCATTCAGTTACTAATAGTATTAGTCTATGGTTGTCAGTAACAGAACCCAACACAATAGCACAAAAACATAAAGATTTATCCACTCACATAAAATTCAGAGATAAGTGGCCCATAACTGCTATCAGGGACCCAGACTCCTTCTATCACTCTCTTTACCCTGTTGATATATAGCTACAATCTTCATGTCACAAGAAGGCTGCTAAGGCTCCAGCTATCACATAGTCTTTAATGAGGTACATCTGTCTGGTACACATTTGGTTTTCTATTACTAAGTGGAGGAAAATGAATATTGGGTAGAACATTTCTAATTTACAGCACATCGTTGTTAGGAGACAGGTTTCCCTGGGGCTCTCGCACATTTTACAAGCGGAAGCACCACCTTCCCTTGTTCTTAACTCTTTTTTCGAGAATATTTGTCCAGAGCACAGTCAGGTTTGTTTACTGTCCAGTATGATAGAGATAATGTCTCTCTCTGGGCTTAGGTGTGCTCACTGTCCCCTGTAAACAATTTAAGTTCCCCAAACTCAAGGTTCCTCCCTGGTACCCCTACTAGCTGTATGCGCAGGCATCACATGACCTTATTCATATCCCTATGGGAAATGAGGCTCAGGGAATTGTCTTAAGAAAATGATGTTATCTGACAACTATTATTACTCTTAAGTAGTCAGCTGTTCTCCATCTCTGATTCCTGAGTCCCCTGTCCTGCCAGCCTCCGTGAAACTCTGACAGGCTAACTTGTTAGCTTGCAAGCAAAATCTCAGACCGTCCCCTGTTCATGACAATCATCCGTACTCGCTTCGTGCGATGTAAAGTTTAAGGGGTCTAACTCGCAGCTATGTGGAATAGAGTAAGTGACCAATCCATGACTAAACAAATAAGTAAATAAGTGAGCAAAGCTCCCAAACAGCATTTTAGTACATCAGCCACTTGATACGAAGTCCCGGCCATACCACTGAGGGGCCCTGCGACCTTCGGCAGAGCCACTCGGCCTCTCCACCCTCAGCTTCCTGAGCCAGCCATGTGCACTTAACTCCCTCTACTTGCTCAATTCTTGTGTACTCCCTAACCTACTGCTGCTGCCTGGCTTCAGGCCTTGTCACTCCAGGAAACTTCTCCGCCAGGGTCTCTGGTGACCTGTGGACAGCCACAGCCAACTGACCCTTTTCACTCTTTATCTTATTCCCCACAGCTCTGTTGACATTTAACTTCTTAAAGCTGTTTCTGGCTTTGCTTCAGTGAAGGTCTTCTCTCCTGATTTCCCTTAAACTTCCAGATTCTGATTCTTCCTCCTTTCTTCCCATGAGTGTCCATCCTCTACCTCGCTCTCCCCTCACTCTGTGGAATAACGTCTATGCATCTTTTCCAAAAGCCGCCTCTAACCACCACGTGTGTGCCGATAACGTTCGCATCTCTAACTCTGGCCCAGACTTCTATTCTGAGCACTGGACCTATATTTCTAACTTTCCGATTGCCATCTCCATTAAGACTTCAAATGAAAACACATTCAAAGACAAACTTACTTATTTTCGCCCCTTCTCAAACCCAGGGGACCTGGAGTCCCTCTCTTGGTAAGTGGCATCAGCATCTGTGGGGGCTTTCCACGTCAGAAGTCTTAACGGCTCTGGGCAGCCTGCCGTCTGGGTTCTCATGGTCGTCTCACAAACAGCCCTTGGAACCCTTGTCTCTCTTTCCCACCGCAGCTACATTAACCTAGGCCCCCATTATCTCTAACCTCGGCCCTGCCTTCCAACTGCGTCCCCCAAATCTTCCTATTGGATCATAACTCCCAACAAGGAATAAACCTACAGAACAGAAATTTCTTGTATCGCTGCCCTGATTAAAACCCTTTGTTGGCTTTTCTTAGACCAGGAGACAGTCCAAACTCGTTAGCATTAGATATAAAGGCCTCCACAGTCTCTGGCCTGCATCTTCACTTCGCCCAGTCTCCAGCGCGTGCTCTGATGCCTCAGGCCTCTGATATCTGAGACCTCCAGAGAGGCTGATGCTTCTGCCTGTTAGTCAATACGACCTCCAAACCCAGCCAAGAGAATCATTTTTCAAGAACTAGCTGAACTCGCTCTCGCCCTGGAAAATATACCTGGAACTATCCAACCTTCACTCTTTAGAATGGTTAATCACGCCCCTCCTTGTGCTTCTCTCTACCTTGAAGAATCTTTCTACAGCATTTATCATGCCACAGTGTGCTTTCTTGTTTACATTCCTGAATCTACCAATTAAACACGTCTAATATATTATCTTTGTATGCCCAGCACAGAGCACAGCTCCAGGTGCACAGGAGAGGGTCAATTAAAAGTATTTTAAATGGTAAGAAAGTTGGGTCGTTTGAGTAATATCAGGAAAGAAAAAAAAATAGTCCCCAAAGTAAAATGAAAGAAAGGACAAAATTTACCTTTTTTACATTTGCCTCAAATGAACCCTGGAATGTTCTTAGGCAATATTCACCCTCCTGGGCCCCCAAATAAGAAATCAAGTTCATGGAGAAGTCACATATTGGGAATTGCACATAAAGCGCTACCTCCCAGCCCATCCAAAGATAAGCCAGTGGGGGAAAGGGCAGTGGTTTGTCTTGAACTTGCACACCGAGGACAAGCTGTGAACATTGGGAAACTGCCGAGTCTGGCCGAGACGAGCTGCCCAGGGAGCGCAGGAGAAACAGCGCTGGGCAGGATGAAGGGTCAGCAGGCCCAGGAAGAAGCGCCGCCCCACACGCGCCCCACCTGGGTCCCCCCGCGGCTTCCTTTGCCTGTCTAAGCCGCCGTTTCCCCACATGTGAAATGAAGATGATCGTTATACCTACTGTGCGGGTCCATTAACAGGATCAAAAAGGAAAATGTACATGAGATGTTTTCAAAGGATCCAGAACAGGAAAGGTGTTCGATAAACGTTAACCATCGTTCGTTGTAAAGACAGTGTCAATAAGCCAGCTTTCTCCAAGCCTCAGATCCATCTTTTACAAAATGGAGTTAATATTTCTGAGTTGTGTGAGGATTAAGTAAAAAAAAAACCAAAAAACAAAAAACAAAAAACCATACAATAATACTTCTTAAATTTAAAGCATTATTGCAATGAGAAACTACTATTTATGCTGTTATTATGAGACATAAAGGGTTAAAAACTAGCCAAGAGAGGCCAAAATATATTTGTGGTTTTAGCTCAAAATGAAAGAGTGGAGCTTTTGTTTATGAGTGGCCTGAAAAAAAGCTTCACACATTGGAGGAGTAAGGACTACCACCCCTTATCAGGCGTGTTCTACGGTACCTTATGCTTTTCATTAATTTATTAACTAACTTCCTGATTTCTCCCAATATACCCTTCAGTTGCTATTACTCTCCTTGTTTTAGACTAACAGATACATAGATTATTAATGTAACTTAGAAAAATCACCCACATAGGACTCAACCCTGTCCCAGCCTTTCTGTAAGACATGCTGGCAATTAAAATTGTGACTATAATTATTACTTATTCGGTTCAGGCAAAATTCCTTTAGGTGGGATTCCTTTACGTCTTATTATGAAAATTAATTTTAAATTATCATGTGGAAGAAAAATCATAAGTAGTTACCATAGCATCACATAGTTACTGTAGCACCGATCACCAAAAAATTACATAGGGAGTAACCCACATGCCTGAAGCACTATCTCTGCTGGTAAATTCGGGGGTGTCTCCAT
Organism: Pteropus alecto; assembly: GCF_000325575.1. NCBI lineage: Eukaryota > Metazoa > Chordata > Mammalia > Chiroptera > Pteropodidae > Pteropus > Pteropus alecto. The sequence continues at coordinate 98,783 of NW_006442104.1, forward strand.
CAGGGAACCGATGGCACCCTTCATCCGGTGAGACGCCTTTGCCTTTACTTTATTTCAATCTTCCTACCCTTTATTGGTGCATATCCTATAGTGCCCACTGATATCTTTCACGCCACACCACATTTTCATCTGAGTTTACACTCGTGTGGTGGCTTCTTTTATTAGCAGTTTTATACGCACTGCAATGAACTCCCGTCCTCTCGTGATCATTTCCTCAGAGTTTGCTCTTCGGGTACAGTCTTCATCAATTTATTGCAAATATCCGCCTGCCTGTTTTATATTTCTACTTGCGTGTTCCACAGATAACTTAAATTTCACAAATTTAAGTTTGAACTCATTTTCTTCTCCTCGGTGCAGATTCTCCTACTGTGTCCTATGATAGCAGATAAAAATCTCATACCGGGGAGAGCATAGACTCCAAAGCCAGACTTTTAGTTTAACTCCCAGTTCTCATAATAACTTGCTGTGTGACGTGGGGTGAATTATTAACATCTCTGTGTCTCATTTTTCTCCTCTAATATTGGTGTTATTTAACTTATAGAGTTTTTATTAGAATGAAATAATGACCATATATAAAACACTTAGAACAGTCCCTGGCACACGGCAATTATCGCATATACACATAGCCACTCGCCACTTGAAGCCATCCGGCACTCCCACATTCAATTGATCACTTGCTTGCTAAATCTCTCAATGACATCCAGATCTATTACCTTTTGTTATCTTTGTTTAAGTCCCATCATCTTTCATCTGAACCAATAGAACAGGCTCTTAAAAGGTTCACTCATTCTTTCATCCACCAGGCAGCAAATATATATTCACTCCTTGCTTTGGAGCTGACACTGCGCTAAAGAATGGGACGCAAGCATGGATTTGTTGGGCGTGCTCTCCTCCTTCTGGTCGTGCCTTCTCCAGACCAGAGCGACCTGACAATATTATTGTGCCTTGGTTCTCACTGTCTTCATTTCAAAGTCAAAACTTCCAATATGACATGATCCGGGACTATTTGCCACTCGATTCTGTCTCCTCCCTGTGCCTTGCCTGAACCTCAGCTGCAAGCTCTCAACTCTTTGCTTTTTACAGAAGGTACCAGTTTCCTCCTTTCCCCTGTGCCCTCGCACCTGCTGCTTCCTCTGACCTCTCCGACCCCACCCCATCCACTCCCTTTCCCATAGCTAATTCCTATGGGCTGCTTAGTTTTCCCTGATCCCTAGGTCTGTGTTCCCATAGCACACAGAACTGCATCCCATCATGAAACAAAACTAAATGGCATTGCAATTTCCAGTTTATTCATCTTCCATGAACACTATTGGGTGTATTCACTAAGGAAGCCCTTTCCGATTTAACAAACTCTGAAACTTCAGTGACTTATATTTTCACGTATAGTGAAAGGATATTTTCTACTTACGTTAGCAGCTGGATACAGCTGTTAACTGTCAAAATGAGCTTTCCACATGTGATTCAGGAAACCATGGTCCCACAGACTCTAGGGGACTGTGTTTATCCAGCAAATAAGGAAAGAGAGAGTGGAGAAGGCACATCTGCTCCTCAGGCTGTTCACCCCAGAAGCAATTCACACCCCTTCTGTTCACTCCCCTGGCAAGAATTCACTGTAAGCCCTCCCAGGACTCTAAGGGAGGCTGAGAAAAGTAGTCTCCGCTTGGGCAATCTCTTTTCAGTAACAACTCTCATCTCTGGACATGGAAGCACATATCTCTGATGGGCAGCCCACGGTCTCCGCCACGGCTGGTACATTACATGAAGTCGGGGACTGTGCCTTGTTTCTTGTTTATTTTCTCTGCTTAACATAGTGGGTAGCACAGAAGAGATTCTCCAAGAACGAACGTGTCTGAAACGAAATAATGCTTTGCTTCTCTGACTTCAGCTTGCCCTGTTTCCAATCACACAGATATGGGGAGGTTGTCTAGGTCTCACATTGTATAATGAGCTGTTGTGTCCTTTGTAAACCTAGAAACGGCATCTCCCAAATTCCTGTGGCCTGTCAGTTTCCCTCTGCCTCCCTGCTCTGAGACTTGCAGAACGCCCCAGGCTGCAGCAAAAGAGGAGACGTCGCGTTCCTTTATGTTCCGTGGTGGGGCTGTACTTCTCCCCCGGGCGAAATCCTGAATGTGCTGTTTCCTGGGAGTCACACCAAAGATCTTTTCTACAGACTGCAGGTTTCTGGAGTGGAGGGAAGGGTAACTAAAGGATTAGTTCTTTCATTTCCAATTCATGGAGGACTTCATTACGACTTGAAGGAACCTCAAAGACCCTCTGGTCTATGGATGGCAAATCCTTGTCACATATGACACCAGTCCTTAAACACACCTACGGCAAACATCGCTAATCATTCATACTTTCCAACTAAGCCTGTCTGTGGCTTCAGGATTTTCGACACAGAGATCCAGACTTTGACTCCCAACTTATTGAAGTTGTCATTGAGGCGACTTTATATGTCATCTTTGATCCACTCTGTCTCCTTTTTATGTGCAGGTGTAAGGCAATTGAAGGAAAGAGACATAAAGTCACTTTACAAAAATCGCATGGGAATTTGGTAACAGAGTTAAAACCAAAACTGAGGCATCCTGATCCTTAGTCAAGATTTGTTTTCTTTCTACCACTTAGAAACAGAACATTCAAAGCAAAAGGAACCACTCCAGAAGCCTGGTTGTGGGTTGGGAGAGTGAATGTGGCTGTGTGTCCTAAAAATAAATTTTGTGTCTCACACTTTGGCATTTAGGAAGTTCCTGCCTTTGGGATTTACAAGATGTCCATGCATTTCTCAGTGGCATCAACTTGCCATGGAGTGTGGTTAAGATTCTGGGCCCTCGACAAAGGCAGATAAGTTTTTCAGAATCTATCCTGATGTCCAGTGGCTGAGCACCTTAAGCGAGTTGGCTTCCTGTTCCAAGCCTCAGTTGCCTCTTCTGCAAAATACAGTACAGTGTAGAGTAAAATCAGATAACTCACATAAAGCTTTAAAGACAATCTACCGCGGGGGTCATAGCTATTGCTTTATGTCCAATTTCATGTCTCCACACATATTATCAGTAAAAAAAGATGTTTGAGCAACTTAAGAGTAAGATAAAAAGAGTACCACCGGGGTCTCCAGCAACCTAATTCGAATCCTGGCTTTTCTGCTTTCGACTGTTATGACCTTGGATGAGCTTTTTTTTGCCTTCCGGTCCTGAGTTTTCTCACCTGTAAAGTAGGAAGATTGGAAAACATTCTTAAAGTCTCCTTTCGTCTTTGAACTCCTGTGATTCTATGTTCTCTCACTGGCCGAGACCCCAGAATTATGTTTCCTGAGCTATTTTCTTCAGCGGAGGGAAAATGGTGAGGAGGGTTGCTAACCAGCTTTATTTTGGGTGCAGTGGCCAGTCACCCTTGCACTTGGCATTTGAGATGAATCTCCATGAGCTAAATGTGCTCCAAGTATGACTTCAGCCTGCTGGCCCAGCAAAGACATTGGATGCTGCCAGCAGGAA